>NC_064616.1:663998728-664313260 GCF_023898315.1 Schistocerca nitens | reverse complement strand
TGAAGAAAATGACGACCAAGTAAACAACTTGTGGATGAGCGATGAGGCGCATTTCCACCTCTCTGGTTTTGTTAATAAACAAAACTTCAGATACTGGTAGGAGGAAAACCCTGGCGCTCTTCATGAAACGCCTCTTCATACTCAAAAAGTGACGGTTTGGTGCGCAATGTCGGCAAAAGGAATCATAGGCCCATTTTTCTTCGAGGATATCAATGGAAGTGCTGTGACTGTTAACTCTGTGAGTTACATTGCAACGATCCAGAACTTTCTTACGCCAGAACTCGCCCGTTTTCCAGTGAATGAACACACAATGTTTCAACAAGATGGGGAAACAAGCCACACTGCAGGGGTTACCATGAGTGTTGTGAATGCTTTGTTTCCAGGCGGCGTCATTTCCCGAAACGGGGATATCCCTTGGCCCCCTCGCCCTCCAGATTTGACAACCCGCGACTTTTTTCTATGGGGTTAGTTAAAAACAAGAGTTTTTCAGAACGATCCACCCAGAACTATCCCAGCCCTAAAACAACGAATTCGGGACGAAATTGAAGGAATACCAGTCAATATGGTGCAAAATGTCATGGGAAACTTCCAGGCCCGGCTGCGGAAGTGCACAGATTCCAATGGAGGACATTTGGCAGATGGTATATTCAAAAATGATCTACTTGAGGGTAACTGAGTGCTTCTTAAGAAAATAAGTGACAATAAAACATTATGCTTTTTCGCCAGAAGTCTCTTCCTATATTCCTGGATACACCAACTGAAGTATTACTAAAACAAAACGTCTGAATATAAGCTTAACACATTTCAGCTAAACCAAGTGATTCCAACTTATTCACATTTTTCTGTCAGAGGATAAAGAAAAAAGTTTTGAAAACACTGTTTATATGTATGGAATTTGTTTCCTTGACGTGTTATGCTGCCAAGTAAATCTTAAACTCTTTTAACTTGCAGCCTTGTTTCTAGTAACATAGTTCCCAAAATTTTCAAGCAGCCAGCCGTAACTGTTGTGTTTCATGCTGGGGTGCAGACTCCAGTCTTCTCTTGGCCAGGAATGCCCTTTTCGCCACTGCTAGTCTGCTTTCTGTGTCCTCCTTCTCCGTCTACCATGGATCATTTTGCTGCCTGAGTAGCATAATTCCTTAACTTCGCCTACTTCGCGATTCCTCGCTGTTCTCACTTCTGCTACTTCTCATTACTTCCGTCTTTCTTCGATTTACTCTCAGTCCATATCCTGTACTCATTAGACTATCCATTACGTTCAACACACCCTGGACTACATATAAGCAGTTAAGATATATCGCAATCGGAATACTGAGGAGCGCACTTACATTCACGAAACAGATCTATTGTGTGCTGCGAGTATGTGTATGGTACATCCTCACTATGGAAGGCAGCACACCGTTGAAGTAACGTAATTATATTTTCATAACAGAGTTGTTGCCAACTCACCGAAGCCATAATCATCAAGCAATTTCTTTTTTTTTTTTTTACAAAAACTATAGTACTTATATATTTGAAGTTTGCTGATAGGGAGCAAAACAATCGCTGTTGTTGGAAAAATGGTGCTGTGTGTATTCTGTGGCACCACGAGACAATACGGAAAAGAAGCAGTCATACTGTTGCATGGTACATGAAGTTTAGGCAGACCGGCACTGTGTTGGAGCTCGTCGTACGGTATGTGTGTGTTCATCTCATCTACAGTGATAGGCGCACTGCGGTCGCTATAGCCTTTATTAGAATATACACGTACTTCCGTCGTCTTAACAACGCAATCAACAACTATCCCATCATCCGACAGCGGCAGTGCAGTGAGCAAAAGAAAAAAAAATCACTCAACATAAACCGCCCAATGTATCAGAATTAATTGTTTTAAATAAATCACTGCGACGAGGATGCTGTCATGTATTTTTTGTCAACTGATAATATGCACTCATATTTACATACGCTCCGCACGATGCGTGTGTGTGGCGACACACGCACGGGGCGTGGCAGTGCGACGTGATACCCGACTCGCGTGCTGGAGTGATAAGGCTGCTGCACTGCTATTGTTCTACGTCACGCTGCACACAGGGAAAAATTCTGTCAGCGGACATTAATTAAAGAAAAAAATGTTTATCTCCTACACAGGGACCCCTCGTCGCTGATTAAGCATATCTTTTAAGTAACAGTGGGATACCAACCTGACCGCCGCCTACAATACGGCCCGACATTCAGGTGTGATGGTCTGGGGCGCGTTTCATTTCAGAGTAGGACTTTGGTTGTCATCCACGGCAGCCTTACAGCACAGCGGTACTATATTCTACGCTCCATTTTGCTGCCCTTCGCTGCAAGCCATCCTAGGCTTACATTCCCCCTAGATACTGCCCGCCCGCACATGGCGAGAGTTTCTACTGCCTGTCTTCGCGCTTGCCAAACATGCCTTGGCCAGAAAGGTCGCCGGATTTCTCCCCAATTGAGAACGTTTGGAGCATTACGGGCAGGGCCCTCCAACCAGCTCGGGATTTTGACGATCTAATGCGCCGATTGGAGAGAATTTGGCACGATATCCCTCTGGAAGACATCCAATTTATTTAATTTAATCGTATAGCTAGGGCCCCCCATCGGGCAGACCGTTCACCGGGTGCCGGTATTTCAATATGACGCCACTTCGGCGACATGCAGTCGATGAGGAGGATAGGATGATGATGAGGACAACACAACACCCAGCCCTGGGCGGAGAAAATTCCCCGACCCAGCCGGGAATCGAACCCGGGCCCAGAGGATTGACACTTCGTCACGCTGACCATTCTGCTATCGGGGGCGCACAAGGACATCCAATAACTCTTTCAATCAAAGCCAAGCCGAATAACGCTTGCATAAGGGCCAGACTTGTACCAACACGTTATTGACTTACGAAATTTGTAAAGCTCTTTGTCTTGAATAAATCATCTAATTTTTCTGACACTTCAATTGCCGGCCGGAGTGGCCAAGCGCTTCTAGGCGCTACCGTCTGGAATTAGCGACCGCTGCGGTCGCAGGTTCGAATCCTGCCTCGGGCATGGCCGCGTGTGATGTCCTTAGGTTAGTTAGGTTTAAGTAGTTCTAAGTTCTAGGGGACTGATGACCTCAGATGTTAAGTCCCATAGTGCTCAGAGCCATTTGAACCATTTTTTTACACCAATTCCCTAGGTGGTTCTACCTACCTGTGAGCGACATCGGACACCTTGCGTTTCTGCCGTTTTACACGTATGTTGCTGCACCACTGGTTATGACGTGAACTCTCGACGTGCCGTACCAGCACGTCAGGGTGAGATGTTGCGTTACTATCATTAACGGAACGCCACCTAGGTTCGGAATACTGTTTTGAAGTGGTAGATAGCAATCTGCTGCATTCACGCCACCGCATAGTGATCTTTGCCAACATCAACTTAACACTTTTTTGAGGAAAATCTGATTATTTCAGCAGCCTTTGTAACGACGCATGTATTATACATACGTGTATATTATTATCTAGTAGCCAGCGAGCCCCGTCTTATGGTATTAATGTGCAACTAAACTATCGGACTGTGCTTCTTGTTAGACATTTGAAATCACATGTTTGGATATATCTTACAATGGAAACGTAGGGTATTTCGAGAGTTAAAATAGTCAGTAAAAGCTACAGCAAATAGCAATGGGCGGTGGGTGTACTTATAGCAAAAAATCATGACGACTTCATTTTTACAGTAATTCAGTTACAGTGTATTATCTCGTAAATTATGGTAATATTTACCGCTATTCATTCAATTTTTTGTTCCACTCGCATGTTTCGATACTAGTCACACTTCCCATCCTGCAACGCGAAATATTCGTTGGCAGTAGTGGAATAATTCTACCTACAGTTTTAAACACACAGGGTAATTGTAAATTCGCGTTACAAACTTCTAGACTTGTAGAGGAGAGTGAGTACATAATATTTTGAACAGGAACCCATGTCCGGAAACGTACCGTTTACGTCCTGCTGCCGCTCGAAAACATGTCGGTAAAGCGACCACTTTTACAAGTAAATTATGAGGTGTGACGCATTACATGACTCGTTTTATATTTCCATTCGCTAATAACTAAAGAAACAAAAAGAAAACTTAATCAGTTTTCACAAGCACTCTTCCATTTCGGATGTGCAGCGTCTCCTTGGAGTTCTACAGTCACGCCTGCAGACGGTGAAGGTACCCGTTCCTCGAAGCCGCTGCGTTATTGTGGGGAAAAAGGTATGCTATGGAGTGGACGTTGTGGATAGCGATGTTGATAAAGCCGACGAACAAGTCTTCATTTACCGTTATTTTCGCCATACAGAAGAATAATGTCGGTGTATTTTGCAAACGTGTACTCAGCCATGTTGCTCTAACACTCACAGACGCGTGAATGAGGCTCGAACCAGGTCCGAGAGGTAGGATAGATGTCAACTGCCATCAGATATCCCCCCCCCCCCCCCACCACCAGGACTTCTATGTTGCCTACCTTCCTAGCAAATTTGTTTTCAAACGTTTGGAGCACGGAAACGGTACGTTTCCACAGATGGGTTCCTGTTCAAAATACTATGTACTCACCCCCCCCCCCCCTCTACAAGTCCTAGAAGTTTGTAACGGGACTTTCCGAACACACTGTATTCCTATAAACTAGGAGGAGATTGCTAACACTAATAAAATGGCTGTTATATATATAGGTGCTATATTTTACTTGGGGAAACTGTTTTCTCCCTCAATCCACGATTTTGTTTAAGTGCCATAACACACACTTCGAGATTATATATCTAGACGGGGAAAACACCAGACTTGCATTTTAAGAGTGCGACACACTTCTGTATTCCACTGCAGAACATGATTGGAGGTCTGAACGTGAAAGACGTGGTTGAGGACTTGACAGTAATCGCATGTTTCAGCAGTAGGAAAAAAAAAAAAAAAAAAAGAGGCTCTGAGCACTATGGGACTTAACATCTGAGGTCATGAGTCCCCTAGAACTTAGAACCACTTAAACCTAGCTAAACTAAGGACATAACACACATCCATGCCCGAGGCAGGATTCCAACTTGCGACCGTAGTGGAAGTATAGACTGAAGTGTCTAGAACCGCTCGGCCACACCGGCCGGCCAGCAGTAGCAGCATGAAGGTTTGTTAGAATCTCTGGCATCACTTTAATAAGCACTGCGTTATTCGTTCATCATTTATAGCAATGGAAAGTGGTCATACACTGGTTCGCTTACAGAGCATGTCATTTATTTATGGTCGCAATATTATGGAAAAGCGATGGGATGTGTTCGTACAACTATCGTGACTAGTTATTGCATCTGCCACGGTATAACATTACGCGTCGGATACTGAATTTTACAACTTACCAACACCAGATCACAAATAGTATTCTGCGGTAGTTATTACATAAATCTTATCTGTAAAACTTGTCGATATTAAGGAGTTCTGATTTTAGTATTAAAAACGTAGAATTGGCAGGCAATAGCTACATTTTTCAAATTGGGTGTTTTACCGCAGGGTGCTGTAGATCTTAACAAAGGTTTGTTGGTCAAAAATCCATTTTCTTTTTTCAAATGGTCTTCGGGTATTATCTATCTTTGGCGCCTCGCTCAGTATGTGGTATGCACCGTATCTACCATCCTAGTTCCTCAGCTGTCTACGATGTTCCCTCCACCATCCACTGTACAGCGGCTTGCGGGATAGTTTTTTAGATGTAGGACTTTCTTCCATAGGTCGGACATGGTAATATTTTGCTTCAAGTGCTATAGGCTTTATTGTATGTAGTGCATTGCACATTAGGTGTGGCAGTGGAATAGTGTTTGTGCGAGATGTACCAGCACAGGTGACTCCCGTCCTTAACATCGGTTTGCTGGAGAATTCTCTCTCAGTTCGAATATCATAATTAATACAGCTCGTGCGAAAACGCTATGAACCGTAGATGAAGGGTAGCATACGGATTCCTAGGATAAGACCTCTCTTTTCCTCTATAAACATTAATGACCTGCTGAGTGACCGTAGGAGGATAGAAGATGACTGAGAAAAGCCACGACAAACTTTACCAACAGACGCGGTCGTGCTTGCGCCTCCTGTTGTTACGTTAGTAGCCGAAGAGGGCGTGTTTTGACAGCTGTGGGGGCCATGCTGCACTGGATGAGCTTTACGGCGTCGTCAGTAGGCTGCGGCACCTCTGAGGCGCGATAATTGGCAGAACTCAAAGTATGAGAAATCTAGAGAGCAGTTAGCTAGCCAGAGACACAGGCCGTGCGGCAGGAAACATCCGACTGTTGAGTGGACTTGAAAGGGTATATGCCATGGCTGAGTTGACTGAATAGATAAAATATCAAGTAAGGGAAACTATAACAAAAACTAAACCAAACTAGTGAAAGAAAAGCCGGTAACCTGGTTTCAAAAACAAAATTTAGACGAGTGTCTGACTGAGGATGTCCCCACGCAATGAGCTTTTGTTTTCAAGTTATTTAATGTTAAATGTTTGAGATATAAAATGATCTTTAGAAATTAATAACTCACTATCGCCTTAAGTGATTCATACAAATGTAGTATCTATTTTCATACAAATGTAGTATCTATGGATAAATCTCAGTGAGTACTATCGAACTGCTGTGGTAGAATTTTTGTGAATATTACGTATTTTAATTTACCAATCTAAATGTATATCCCGCGCATGAAAAAGTAAATTTTCTCGTAAGTAAAATATGAAATAGTGAAAGTAGTGGTAACATTAGTAAATGGATGTAATCAGGGACGTAGTTTTAATTGTTTATTTTTATTCATGGTAGAACTACTCAAAACAGCATCCACATGGACGAAAACACTATGTGTGACTAAACCATTAAAGCTACAGAAAAACTGATGTTTAATATATACATATAACATGAAAGTAATATACAAAGTATAATTTTATAAGTCGGAAGTGTATTATTTTGACTCACAACTCACATCAGTGCGCGGCTTAATGGTGGCCCCTTTCACGGAGGGGGCATTTTGCATTCGTCCAGCAGTTGCGAGTTGAGATGACGAACAGTCAGGATGCATGTGCGGCTGTACCTCGCCTCGTGTGTGTATCAAAAATATTTCTAAGTATTTGGTCGTCGACTTGTAATATTCTGCATGTGTCCATCGCGAATACTCTGAAGCATTTTTGACGGGTGTGGACTTTGAAGATTTCGCATCAGCTGAACTGGATATGTAATAGATTCTTAATTCACATGTACTGATAACGAATACTATGAAACATTTTGATTGTGTGGACTCTGAATATTTTGGGTTATACGATTTAGTCTAAACTTTCAAAAACTGTTCTGGAGCTAAATCTGAGGGTGATCTGCACTTCGAATATCATTAGTTCGCGATAATGGAACTTCATCTTTAGACTTGTGCTGAAGCAAGTTTAACTAATTATCGTGGATTTTTGGAAGTGTATGCAGAATTGTGATAGGGTCAGCTTATTTATTCCCTCGCACAGACAAATATTATTTCAATAATAAAAAATTGTGAAGAGGAAAAACTGAGACTTTGTTTTCTTAAACAAACTCAGTTTGTTAAAAATTACAACGGTGTGAGAAGTGAACATAATTTCACCACAATTTCCTGTCTTCATATATTAAACTTGGGACTGAATTTATTTAGGGTTAAGGCGACGGATGCGTTGGTTGACTCCTGGTAAGAAACGTATCAACAATTTAGAAATCCCACCAGAAATGATGCAGGCCCAATGAACAATGTTTTATCTTCCTTTTTTAATTTTTTGTTTGTGCTGATGCACATGGGGGCTGACGAGTCATTAGTTGGCGTACGTTACGGGGTCTAACTACTCCATTATCCATAATTTAAGTTAATGACAGTGGAACCAAAGCGGAGTTACTAAATATAGTTTTCCAAAATTAATTCGCCAAAGGAGGTGAAGTAAATATTCCAGAACTCGAAACAAGAATTGCTGCTAACTTGGGTAACGTAGAAATGGATATCCTCGGGATTGCAAAGCAGTTTAAATCACTCAATAAAAGCAAGTTTACGGACCAGGTTGTATACCAGTTCGATTCCTTTCAAAGTATGTTGATCGAAAAAGACATTCTGTGACTCGCTTCTTTCTTAATCTCTCCTTCGTTTGTACCAGATAATGCAAAGCGGCTGCTCCAGCATCGTGCGCATGAAGCTGGCAGGTGTATCTGTGTGTGTGTGTGTGTGTGTGTGTGTGTGTGTGTGTGTGTGTGTGCCCATATTTAACGAATTACGTCGATATTGCCCGCAATGTATTGTTGAAATAAATAATTCAAGTCGTTTGAGTACTTTTGAGCAGAATATAAATATTAGATACAGGTTCCCAGGTAGATGCTATTTTCCTTCCGGAAGGCGTTCGATACAGTTCCCCACTGTCGCCTGATAAACAAGGTAAGAGCCTACGGAATATCAGACCAACTGTGTGGCTGGATTGAAGAGTTTTTAGCAAACAGAACACAGCATGTTGTTATCAATGGAGAGACGTCTACAGACGTTAAAGTAACCTCTGGCGTGCCACAGGGGAGTGTTATGGGACCATTGCTTTTCACAATATATATAAATGACCTAGTAGATAGTGTCGGAAGTTCCATGCGGCTTTTCGCGGATGATGCTGTAGTATACAGAGAAGTTGCAGCATTAGAAAATTGTAACGAAATGCAGGAAGATCTGCAGCGGATAGGCACTTGGTACAGGGAGTGGCAACTGACCCTTAACATAGACAAATGTAATGTATTGCGAATACATAGAAAGAAAGATCCTTTATTGTATGATTATATGATAGCGGAACAAACACTGGTAGCAGTTACTTCTGTAAAATATCTGGGAGTATGCGTGCCGAACGATTTAAAGTGAAATGATCATATAAAATTAATTGTTGGTAAGGCGGGTACCAGGTTGAGATTCATTGGGAGAGTCCTTAGAAGATGTAGTCCATCAACAAAGGAGGTGGCTTACAAAACACTCGTTCGACCTATACTTAAGTATTGCTCATCAGTGTGGGATCCGTATCAGATCGGGTTGACGGAGGAGATAGAGAAGATCCAAAGAAGAGCGGCGCGTTTCGTCACAGGGTTATTTGGTAACCGTGATAGCGTTACGGAGATGTTTAGCAAACTCAAGTGGCAGACTCTGCAAGAGAGGCGCTCTGCATCGCGGTGTAGCTTGCTCGCCAGGTTTCAAGAGGGTGCGTTTCTGGATGAGGTATCGAATATATTGCTTCCCCCTACTTATACCTCCCGAGGAGATCACGAATGTAAGATTAGAGAGATTCGAGCGCGCACGGAGGCTTTCCAGCAGTCGTTCTTCCCGCGAACCATACGCGACTGGAACAGAAAAGGGAGGTAATGACAGTGGCACGTAAAGTGCCCTCCGCCACACACCGTTGGGTGGCTTGCGGAGTATAAATGTAGATGTAGATGTAGAATATGTCAAGTAAATTATGTGGTTTCGCATGGAATTATTCCTCTCCTAACACAGGCGCACCGCAGTGAAGTTTCCGGAGGAGACAGTTGCTGACAGTAATAATCTGTGCGAATCGGATGTCACCGACGCGTCCCGAGGCGACATTCGCATCCCCAGCCCGCGACGCGACTCAGAGGTAGAGCAGCGGGCGACATGATTACATCGTGCGGCGTCTGCGTGACGCCGGTAGGGAGATAATGTAAAATCCGTCATCCATGTGTGCTTGCGGTCTAGACTTTTTTTATTGGAAGAAGTACACACCGTATGTATCTCTGGTTGAAGAAGCGGTCACATCCCTCAGTTACTATTCAAAAATTAAAAATAAAAGAAAACTAGACTATACAAGATACTCTCCAGCACTCATTTTTAATAGCAACTAACCTTAGACACATCTAACAGGCATCATCTAGACTAGCTAGTGTACTCTACAGTGCTAGATCAATGTCGATCACCCACCAATAGCTCACAGCCAGAGGAAAAAAAATATCATTATTACTTTTCTCTTAAAACCCACATGATGGTTGTCTTGCATCAGGGAGTGTTGAGAGCTCACGGTAGGTGAGTATGGACACATTTAGGTGCCACAGAATATACTGCCTGTTTGGCAAGTAACTCTTACTGTCCTTTTTTTTTTCTCGCATTTCAGATACTTTGACATACGGGCTATTTCGGATACTTTGTGCAGTCGCACAGATGCCCATTGTGGGATGTAATTATCGCATGGCATTGAAACTTGGTACATATTCTAATGCGTTAATATGGATCTGATTTACGATGGGAAAAAAAAATTAGATCCAATTTTGGCCACCAGGTGCAAATTGGCGCCGGCCGCTGTGGCCAAGCGGTTCTAGGCGCTTCAGCCCGGAACCGCGCTGCTGCTACGGTCGCAGGTTCGAATCCTGCCTCGGGCATGGATGTGTGTGATGTCCTTAGGTTAGGTAGGTTTAAGTAGTTCTAAGTTCTAGGGGACTGATGACCCGAGATGTTAAGTCCCATAGTGCTCAGAGACATTTGAACTATTCTTTTGCAAATAAATTGCGCTGTGAATGCAAGAAAGCCGTATAGTTATGTTTCCATATGTAATGGATTCAAAACGGGACGTGGGCAGAAAAGGTCAAACAAGTGAGAAAGGCATAATATCCGCCGCGTACACAATTTGTTCAGCGTGAACACCGGAGACGTCGACGAGATTCTGCAGCCGTAAAACGATGTTGTCAACAATTGGTCGAAGCAGTTCCGGCGGAATGTGAGCAACATGTTCCTGTACACTGGGCTTCAGATCAGGTAGAGACCGAATGTGTCCCTGGTAAACGAGTTCTTTTAGATATCCAAAGAACCAAAAGCCACCTGGATTCAGATCAGGTGATCTTGCAGATCATGCGTCTGGAAAACCTCTTGAGAAAACACGTTCGTGGAAGGCTGCATTAAGCAGATCTTTCACTGGCGCGAGAAATATGAGGAGTTGCTCCATTTTGCATGACAACAATGGTTTCCACACAGTTGCCCTTTTCCAAAGCAGGCAGCTCCCTTATGCTATACAAGAAGGTCTCGATAAAGTGCAGCCATCACTGTACACGTGACAGGTCCTCTGGATGTATTCTCTTCAAAGAACAACGGGCCAAGAATACAGATGCTTGTCGTATTGTATTCAGTGAAGAATCGCTGTCCTGCACTATCTTGGATGACCATCGACGGCGAATATGGGAAAGGCGTCCCATTCTTCCAATATTTTGGAGAGACACAGTGATGTTACTCGCGGCATCATGGTATGGGGAGCCATCGAGTACGACTTCAGGCTATGGCCAGTAGTGATCGAGGGAATTCTGACGGCACAGCGGTACGGCACGGTCGTCCTGTGCCCTCATGTGTTGCCTCTCGTGCGAAAGTATCGAGATGCCATCTTTCAACAGGGCAACGCTTGTCCACACATGTCATCATTGAATGTCATCATAATGTTGAGTTACTCTTGGGACGGTAAGATTCCTAGAATTCTAAAGCTCTGAAATATTTACGAAACATGAAATGCATATCGAAGAGACAGATTAGATTCCATAAGAAGGGCAGTGTTCATATTGCAGTGGAAAGAAATATTTGGTCTATCGAGGTCGAAATTGAGGCTGACTGTGAAGCTACGGAAGTTATTTATCGGATGTTTTTGCCGACCACCCGATTCCGCTGTGACAATTGAAGTCTACGTTTAGTAGCGTGGAAATACCCAGATCGTGCAGTATTAGTTGGAAGTGGCTTGCCTACCGAGTATATACTGGGACGTCTATGGATTCATTGCGGGTGGTGCAGACGGGTCGTACTGTGAAGTACTTCTGAATGCAATTTCTGAAAACTATTTTGTGCAGCTGGTTCGACAGCCCACACGCATGGACGTATTTTAGACCTTGTAGCTACAAACAGGCCTGACCTTATCGACGGTGTAAGTATAGCGACAGGGATTAGTAATGATGATGTGATCATAGCGACAGTGGTTACTAACGTTAATAAATCCATCAATATGGCTAGGAGAGCATTTTTGCTAGGAAAAGCAGGTAATCATAGACAATGACATGATTTAGCTGCAACATGATGGACGGAGAGGAGTTATGGGAAAAATTTAGACGGACTATAAATCGCGCTCTGGAGAGATATGTGGCGAGTAAGTGGATTAAGGACGGACAAAAACCGCGTGATTGAATGACAAAATTCGGAAAATACTGAGGAAGCAGGGACTATTAGAGGTTTGGGCATCGGTAAAAAGATCGATGCTCATAGCATGCAGCAACTACCACCGTCATAACTTAACAAATGATCTTTCCGAGAACCAGAGAAAATTTTGATCCTACGTAAAATCGATAAGCTAATCTAAGGCCATTATCCAATAACTCGTTGACCAGTTAGCTGTGGCAATAGAAGACAGCAAAGAAAATTTGCACGCCCGGGTTCCCGGGTTCGATTCCCGGCGGGGTCAGGGATTTTCTCTGCCTCGTGATGGCTGGGTGTTGTGTGCTGTCCTTAGGTTAGTTAGGTTTAAGTAGTTCTAAGTTCTAGGGGACTTATGACCACAGCAGTTGAGTCCCATAGTGCTCAGAGCCATTTGAACCAAAGAAAATTTGAAATATTAAATTTCGTAAGTAATCAAACTAGCAGCAGGATCGTACAGACATACCGTAGTTTGTCTGTCACACACTATCATGTGTGAAGGACATAGTAATAAGCATCCCTAGAATAAAGAAGCGACTGAAAGAGATGGAAACAAATAAGTCACCAAGTCCAGATGGAATCCCATTTCGGTTTTACAGAGAGTGCTCCACGACATTGGCCCCTTACTTAGCTTGCATTTCCGTAAATTTCTCGCCCAGAATAGTGCCATGGGAATGCAAAAAGTGTAGATGATTCCTTTATTCGAGAAAGCTAAAAGAACAGGCCCAATAAATTACAGACCAGTATCCCTTACATCGATTTGCTCCAGAATTCTTGAACTTATTCTCAGTTCAAGTATAACAAATTTGCTGGAGACGGATTTAGAATGCATCGCTCGTAGAAAACTCAGCTTGCCCTTTTCTAGTACGATATCTTGCGAACCATGGCTGAAGGGTAACAGGAAAATTCCATATTCCGGAAAGTGTTTGACATGGTGCCCCACAGCAGACTGTTGACGAAGGTCTCAGCACACGGGTTAAGTCCCAAGATATATGAGGGCTTCTTAAGTAATAAAACCCAATCGTTACCCTCGACGGCGAGTGTTCATCAGCAACAAGAGTATCATCAGGACTGTCCCAGGAAAGTGTGATAGGACGGCTCTTATTCTCTATATACGTAAATGATCTGACAGACAGGGTGTACAGCAATTTACGCCTGATTGCCGATGACGTTGTGGTGTACGGGAAGGTTTTGTCACTGAGTGACTATTGGAGAGTACAGGATGACTTAGACGTAATTTGTAGTTGGTTGATGAATGTCAACTTGCTCTAAATGTCGAAAATGTAATTTTATGTCTATAGACCTAAGCTGCGAGTGAAAATTTGAACCAAGACCGGGAATCGAACCCGGGTCTTTTGCTCACTACATCTACATCTACATAGATATTCCGCAAGCCACCGTAAGGTGCGTGGCGGAGGGTACCCTGTACCACTTCTAGTCATTTCCTTTCCTGTTCCACTCGCAAATTGAGCGCGGGGAAAACGACTATCTGTATGCTTCCGCATCAGCCCTAATTTCTCGTATCTTACCTTCGCGGTCCTTACGCACAATATATGTTGGCGGCAGTAGAATCGTGTGGCAGTCAGCTTCAAATGCCGGTTCTCAAAATTTTCTCAGTAGTTCGAACAGTCCACGGGTGTGCTACCGGTCCATAGTGTCCAACGAGCACAATATTTCGGCGATCAGACATGTCGCCATCGTCCTATTTTCCCCGATAGTGCGCCAGTATACGGTATACAGGCAGTGGCTATCTCCTTCTCCGTGACTTTTTCCGTCTCCACACGCTATACTGTAGAGGTGGGGCGGAGAGCGCGTCTGATCTGCCATTCCTAGTACCCGTTTTTCCAGGATACAGTTTTGAGGTGTTTCAGCTCTTGGGACAGACTCTCTGCGTCAGAGATGGTGCGCGCCCTGTGCACCAGTGTTTTTAGCACCCCATTCTTCTGCGCAGGGTGGTGGCAGCTATCGGCTTGTAAATACAGGTCGGTGTGCGTTTTCTTCCTGTATACCCCGTGGGCCAGGGTGCCATCCGCTCTTCTTTTGACCATGACGTCCAGGAATTGTAATCTTCCCTCTGCTTCAGTCTCCATAGTGAATTTGATGTTCGGATTGAGGGAACACCGAGTAGGAACTGTCTTTTGCCCAACAAATAAAACGCGACCGTTATTGGGAAGTGTCAAAGACGATCTCGGTTTGCGGAAGGCCGGCATATACCAGATTCCGTGTCAATGTGGGAAGACTTATATTGGACAGACAGTGCGCACCATCGAAGATCGTTGCTGAGAACATCAGAGGCACACTCGACTTGGGTACCCCAACAAGTCGGCGGTCGCACAGCACTGTTTGTCCGTAAATCACGAAATGGACTACCAACATACCAGGGTCTTGGCACAGACATCTAAATACTGGGACAGCGTCGTTGGAAAGGCTATCGAAATTCGTACCAGGGACGGACTCATCAACCGATACTGCGGCTACAACCTCCGCAGGGCTTGGGAACCAGCATTGAGTCTAATTAAAAAGACGCTCAGCAAAGGAAACGAACGGGCAAGTAGGGCGGACGAGGCAATTACACCGACGCCACCACAGACGCCGACGCCAGCGTCTCACCGACCGCTGACGTGCGGGCGCGGACCGCGGAGAGAACGCCTCGCGAGGGGAGAGGATTTAAGATGGCCGTCCGCCCTCAGGAGCTCAGTTCGTCAGCGCACCTGACGATGACGACATGTCTGATCGCAGAAATATTGTGCCTGTTGGACACTATGGACAGGCAGTACACCCGTGGTCTGTTCGCGCAAGAAATACGCCGGGAGAAATTGAAGAATCACATTTCTCAATAGTGTTTCTCGAAAAGAATGTCGCTTTCCCACCACGGATTCCCATTTGAGTTCCCAGAGGATCTCCGTAACACTAACGTGTTGTTCGAACCTATCGGTAACAAATCTAGCAGTCCGGCTCTGAACTGCTTCGATGTCCTCCAACAATCCGACCTGGTACGGATCACAAACACTCGAGCAGTACTCAAGAGTAGATCGCAGCAGCGTCCTATATGTGGTCTCGCATTACTTTAAATTCCCCTTTACACTCGAACAAAATTGCCGAGGCTCTCCATGTTCTGCAATAACACCTCAGCATCGAACGTAAATGGGGGATCCGGCCTGGAACACAGGTGCAGGTACTTATACACTCTCACTGCATCTAGGTTTCAGGCTGGATCACACATTTACTTTCCACGGTGTGGTGCTATTCCAGAACATGGAGAGCCTCCAAATTCTGTTTTGGTGTGAGGAAAGTAGATTGGGGCGGCAGGAGTATTTGGATGGAGAAGGGAGGCACGCCAGGATAATCAGTTGTGCGAACAGCTGTCCCAAGTTGGTTTGGTGGACAGCGCACCTGTCAAGAGACTGGGTTCGATTCCTGGCCTTGATACAAATTTTCCCTCTCAGTTTCGTTCTATATACATAAAATAATATCTGTATGAGACCAGTCAAGTCTCTGAAATTGTGTCATTTCATTAGAAAAATGTAAGTTGATACGGATGAGTAGGAAAAACAATCCTGTAAACTTTGAGTACAGCTCTAGTAGTGTGCTGCTCCACACAGTCATATCGATTAAATATCTAGGCATAATGTTGCAAAGCGATACGAAATGGAACAAGCACGTCAGTTTGGCATTAAGGGAGACTAATGGTCAACTTCGTTTTCTTGGGAGAATTCTGGGAAAGTGTAGCTCATCTCTGAATGAGACGGCATATAGAACACTAGTGCGATCCATTCTTGAATACTGCTGCATTGTTTGAGATCCCCAGTAGGTCGGATTAAAGGAAGACATCGAAGTAATTCAGAGACGGGCTGCTAGATTTGTTGCCGTTGGGTTCAATCAGCATAAAAGTGTTACGGAGATGCTTCGTGAACTCAAATGGGAATCCGGGGAGGGAAGACGACGTTCCTTTCGCGAAACACTATTGAAGAAATTTAGAGAACCGGCATCTGAGGCCGACTGCAGTACAATTCTACTGATGCCAGCGTACATTTCGCGTAAGGACCACTAAGATGAGATGAGAGAAATTAGCGCTCGTGCCGAGGCTTACAGAGAGAGTCGTTTTTTCCTAGCTCTGTTTGCGAGTGGAACAGGAAAGGAAATGGCCAACATTGGTACAAGGTACCCTCCACCACGCACCGAACGGTGGGTCGTGGAGTATGTATGTTGATGTAGATATGCCCCGATAGCAGATGTGTGGTACAAGCTCGGATGTCAGGTCCGTCCCAATGACAGTATTCAGGATACCGGAGAGCAGTTCTAACACGTGTGGGCCAGTTTGCCTCTGGAGATAATAAAGCAGCGTTTAACACCCTTCCCAACCGAATCAGTGCATACATCTTGGCTAGAGAAGTTGCAACGTCATCCCGCCAAGTTCTTTCTAATTGGGATTTTGCTTTGTAATCACTGAAATAACATTGCATACCCTCTCAACCCGTGAAGTTTAATTTGTTTTCTCCTGCCCTTGTGACTGCTTCAATTTTTTGTCAGGCAGCATATTACACTAGGATTTTCGGCGGGTTCGCTTTTAGTCAAAAAGAAAGAATCGACAAAAACAGTAGCTTTTCGGAAATGTTGACTCTTGATTTGATCAACAGAAGAGGTTTTTAATTTATTTAAAAGCTCCCACTGGTAGACGGAATGCGCTGACGCCACCAAAAGCTGTAGCGGAGAATCCTTCAGGAAATGCTTTGCGACTGTTCGGGGCAGTGCAAAAGGCATTCAGCAAGCCACGAGGATTTTAAGCGAAGCCCTGTCGAACGGAGAGTGGCATCAAATATTGATAGAAATATAAAAATGACTTTTAAGGGAGGAGGCTGCAGAAAATACTGGTGGAATCGTGCCTCCCCAGGCAGCGTCATTAAATCGCTTGACGGTGTGGCGTTCGCATTCAGAGATAACCGATCTGAATACAGATCGTGTCTAGTGACATACTGGCCGACGGTTTGTTAAATCTTAATGTTTCTTCTTGAACCTAGTTTCACTCTAATGAATTCGTCGTCGCTGAATTCTAGTATTCATTCTTGACTCCAACTGCAGTTGGCGAAGGAAATTTCACAGTCGAATTTAGACAACGAGGAGAAGAGACGTCGATTTGCATTCCACAATTGCCAAATTCTAAGGCGGTATCTTTCAATTACATTCCAAATTTAATTGCTGTGTCTTAAGAAAAGTAAGCATAATATAGTGTTCATGGTGAATCTATCAGGTGAATATGAAACTCAAGTTGTTACTTCAAGAAGAAAAAAAAGAGGGGTCGACGACTAGGTCAGTAGGTGACGCAACACATGCTCGGATTATACTATGTAACGCAATTTTTCTCTTTGGGTTGTAAATGCTGTTTTGTAAATCCCTGTGTGTCAGAAGTTTAAAAAATACAAATTACTCAACTCCCATGTCGCTTTTATGAATATGACAGTAATATTTTGAAGCATACTTATACCACATGTGGAAAGATGCGAAGCTATATATCTTTTGCATAATATGAGTTGCAAATCAGCAACATATTAAATCGGACTATAAAAACAAAGAAACGTGAACATCTGTAAGTTACAAATGAGTAACTCTTCGAGATATACGATTATACTCTAAATCACTCTCACGAATGGACGCACGGACGAAGTTTCCAATCACGTTTTCGTTGCGCATCACTAGATAGGTATGTGCAGACTCTAGTGTATATTGGTGGAAGCATTCCCTTGTTGTAACGAGTCTATCCACTCGCTGGGACCATACTCTCTTTGGACTTATCTAGACGAGCGTTCCATTACGCCGAAGTTCTTCATCATAGCCTTGACCAGTTGCACATAGCTTATAGCTTTCATCCTTATAATTCACCAAAAAGCCCTGAACTACTACTGTAAAGCAATTCTAAGTAACTTTCTTCATCTGAGAGAGCATCTTTGGAAATTTCTTGCATTACAACATCATCTATATCTGTGGTCCCACAAAAACACCAACTTTAACCTTATCCTCAAGCAGTTTGAGAAAGAAGCCAATCAAGTAACAGAAGGCTGCCGAATCCTCATTCAGACCTCTAACGAACTGTAGGTCCAGCTTTATGTGAACAGAGGCATCAGCAGCTTTGTTGAGTCTACAAGCGATTCTAAATTGACGTTATTCTTTCTCACATAAAATTCATTTCTCTTTGGCCAGTCTCACCTCTTATAGTGACCTTCAGTGTCACTGCTATCCTGGAGTCACAGAGACCAAGAAAAAAGTATCACTTTTGAAACCCATCAGAATTCCCAACATTCATAGTCTCCTATTACTTTC
This sequence comes from Schistocerca nitens, assembly GCF_023898315.1. Lineage (NCBI taxonomy): Eukaryota > Metazoa > Arthropoda > Insecta > Orthoptera > Acrididae > Schistocerca > Schistocerca nitens. The sequence goes on along the minus strand of NC_064616.1, from coordinate 664,294,790 downwards.
CATCCATAGCGGTGATAAACTGAGCTACAGGATGTAAGGTTATATTACATCACTAAAGAATCAGAAATACAATGAAAAATAGGAAAACTGGAAAATTGCTGTCAGTGTCCTGGTTACAAAAGCAAAGTTTATCAGGAACAATGAGTATTTTCCGCACAGTATAGAGGTAAACAGTTAGGAAAAACAATAAAAATATAAAGACAAAAATATTTAAATTTGTTATACAGTGTTATGGAAGAATTAGGTAGGAAACGCGGTGCTTGTCAGGAAGATGCCGTCTCGGATTTTGCCTAAATCTGTCTAAGGAAATCACGAAAAGCCTAAATTTAGATGGCCAAATCGAGGACTGAACCCAAGACCTCTCGAACGCGTGCCCAACTGCGCCAACTTTTTTAGTACTCAGAGAACAGCAGGCAAGGAGACATATGTAGTGACTGGGTTTCACCTTCTGTGTTCCTGTCATCAACAACACACACACACAACACACACAGAGAAATGTATCTTACAAGCATTCATCAAAGCCTTCTCTTTAGAACAGGCGCTATTAAGACATCTCACATACATTTGGTGAAGGAAAGATGTCAACGGTACCAGTGGAAGAAAATCTCTAGGTCTGAAATGGTCTGCAGATGTGTACAGCTACGTTTTTCTAGCGAATCACAGACGTATTCAAGGGTAGGTAGCATGATAGTATTGTTTTTCGAAGAATACCTTCCGATTTTACAAGATCAGAAAAATGAAACTGACCCGGAAAAATATTTGTTAAGACTGACGCGAAACTGACCTTTGTTAATGAATAGGAGAACTGTCCATAAGAGGAAATGCTGGAAACCATGACTGACTTACCCAGCTATTTATAGGGAGATCGTCAGTTTAATATTGGTTCCGAACCACAATGCACCTCGGCGTATTTCACTTCAGCAAACATTGCAAGGGGTGAAAATAGTGATAAGTGACAGATAAACATTCTTACATTGACCGGGCACCGAATCCGAGTCCTTTGAATCTGTCATCTGGCATTTTAGAAATTTGTTCTCCTTTTTTAATTTTGTCTTCTTTCTTTCTGTCTGTTTCTTTGTCGCTGTGTTCAAAAAATGGTTCAAATGGCTCTGAGCACTATGGGACTCAACATCTGTGGTCGTAAGTCCCCTAGAACTTAGAACTATTTAAACCTAACTAACCTAAGGACATCACACACATCCATGCCCGAAGCAGGATTCGAACCTGCGACCGTAGCAGTCGCGCGGTTCCTGACTGAGCGCCTAGAACCGCTAGACCACCACGGCCGGCGTCGCTATGTTGTCAGTGGCTGTCTGCACATGACATCTTTCAAGTTCTGTCGATGAGAACTTCACCCAGCTTTTTGCTACAGAGGGGCGCCAGACCCCTGACCGAACACGCTGAGCTACCGTACCGGCACCACTGAGCCGCCCAGCCTATTATGCGAAGCATACTTCGTGCGCGGAACACCTGTGCGGAACTATCTGCGCAAGAACAACATTGGCAGTGTTTTTGGGAAAGCCTCCACCGAAGTCTGAAATGCTAAACTGCGTGGAGAAAAGATGTGAAGTGGGCTCTGTAGCGTAGAAAATGCTGTAACTATCTGAAAAGGGTTCGAACGCCAGACAACATTGCTCGAGTGGAAGAAGGTCTGGAACGAAGTCCTACGAAACCTCAATGCCGTTTGTATCTTTACTAATTTACTGCTGTGCGTGAGTTAAAGGGTCCAGACCACCTTCCCACGTGTTGAGTTCTGCCGGTGGTCCTGAGTGAAGAAGCCCAGGTCTCTTCGCTATTTAGTTTTTCATTTCTGTAGATGAGATCTGGTTCAGCGTGTCATATTATGTGAACTCACAGAACATGTGCCGTTAGGCATCAGAAGATCCTCATCAACAATGTGAAGAGCCTTTGCATAAGCTGTAGATTAGTGTTTGGTACGCAATCTCTGGTGTCCGCAACGTAACACGATTCTTTCAACAAACTGCTAATGCAAACCGGTATATCTAGAAACTGTTTAATCCTTGTGTGGATCAACTCATAGAAGATGAGCGTCTGTGTGGATATATTCAGCACCACGGAGCAACAGCACTCGCTGCTTTGACAACCTTGTCACGAGTGCGTAGCGTGAGGTGTTCGGAGAGGAGATGACAATTAGCAGAAGCCGTGCAATCTAGTGGCCACCTCGAACGCTTTATCTCTCTCCCTGTGATACTAAACTGTGGGAAAAATTGAGGGGTCAGGTGTACTCAAATAGTCCTCACACTCTGTAAGAGCTATAGCAGAGCACCGAAATGTTGCTGCCATGCTTCGGGCAGAGCCCCTGTGCGTGTCTCACAGACTGATAAATCGAGCACAGTGCTGCATCGACAACAACGGTGACCATTTCGAGCGTCACTATTAGTTATTCATGTGTGCGTAACAGTTCGCTGCCGTGGTGTTATTAGACTTGACACTCGTGAATCTCCAGATAGGAAAATACAGTTCCGTTCGGCGTACTTCCATCCGGGATGATCGTCAACAGTGTCTTCGGGCACGATGGTATCTTGCGGGTAAGGGGACACACGGTATTGGTCTGTGTGGACAGAGGTCATCTTCGTGAAGACGAATATGCACACTTAGGATTGATATTCTGTGACAGCTTGCTGTTTTTAAGGCTCACTGCAAATGAATTGCAATCTGTATACCATTTAGGTGTGCTCTGACCAAGTGGAAACGATCCTCCTATAAATGGGGTTGCTCGTATAAGGACTAAAGCCTGATCCTGTAGGAACAGCCTCTGTTGTCTGAAAGAAAAGGTAAAGTTGTCCAGTGACACTTTGGTACATTCTAATACCATTTACTTCTTAACGTTGTAAATGACCGCCTTATGCCTACTAATTGCTTGCACGTCATAGATTCCGGCACATTAAGCTACTGAGGCATTGCACGACATTTACTCGTACTGAATTGAACAGTGTGGTAGCAACAACGGTCGAATCCTTCTGGTATTCCACTGCCAGAGGTATGTCTTATTTATCACTCACGTGCCTATCTGATGTGTCTGTTATAATACTCCACTGTTCTGCTTGTAGCTCTTCCCAACATCACATAATTCCCATCGTCTATCAGAATATCTTGCCTGAATCCCTAATTGGCTACGTAAATGTGGTTACCAGCCATCATGAGAAGATCCCCTTTTCTTCATTTAGATGTACGATTTCAAGGATATTCGTGCATTTCCTCTTTTGTCGGCCTACGTTTTTTACTTACGAAGGCTGTAGACGTAGCTTAAAATATGAAATCGTTGTCGGCCTTTCCTGCAACAGGGATAGAGCTACACTGAAGTGTAACTACCATTTTTTATCTCTCTGCATTATGCCTCATTTTGCGAGCGTTAATATGATGGTCTATGCCTAACTAATTTTTCCGTGTCTAGCGTGTTAATTAGACAGTCTGTGATTATTTTTATTTAGGCACAAACTGTTTTTGGCTATACTTTCCCGTTACGCTGAAATCGCTGAGCTTCCATTCGATTGCGAATGTCTTAATCTCAGTCTCGTTTCGTTTTTGAGTGTCATCAAACCATTTCGTGAATTACAGCGGCACTACATTTTCTCTACTAATATAGTCGAATGCTGACTGTGCCGCGTCAGTATATTTCACAGATATAAATGTAACATAAAAAACTTCATGCTACTCTATAATTTTTGTTATATGCATGCCGATACTCCGTTCCTCTGCACGATATTTATAACTTTACGAATAAACCGTACCATCGTTAGGTTCCGAGATGATCGTGAATGTCTCCACAATCATCTAACGTACGTTTTCTATTTAAATTCAGTGTACTCCAATTATACTGATACCGACAGTTACAACAGTATTCCTCGTAGCTTTTACTGAGGGAAGTGGGAGAAGTATCATCGGCTGAATCATGAAAGACCAGCTTTTCAGAGAACCATTGCGGTGTCTCGTAAGCAATGAAATCCGCGAGGTATCTGGATACATTAACAGCAGATAAGTTGAGAACCACGAAAACGTCTTCTAACAAGAACACAGATCTACATCTATTCTCTAAAAATCGATCTAAATTGCATAGCAGAGAATATTTTTTATACAAGGGTTATTCGGAAAGTAAGGAACGATCGGTCCCGAAATGGAAACCACAGTGAAAATCCGATGAAGTTTTGCACAGGTGTGTTGGGCAGTGTCTCTAGTATGCCTGTCGATCGTTCTTTTTAGTTTTGAGCATACAGAGAGCACATAAAGATACCTAGAACAATAGTGTCTCCTGCCAAGTACGAGGGCCTGGAAAGAAATTTCGCCTGAAAATATGCAGCCAACAGTACATAACTGTCGTGCGTTCTCTTCTTCAAGACAATTCTCAGCCGCATTCTGCAAGGGCAATGAAGATGTTCCAGCATCGTTTTCAATTGGAAATGTTTGATTACCCACAATACAGCCCGTAATTGTCTCCCTCTGACTTTCATCTCTGCTCACATGAACCGCTGGCTATGAAGACAACAGACAACGAGCTGTAGGCCAGCGTAGAGAATTGGCAGGAAGTACTGAGGGTATTGGAAAGTTGGTAAAACGCTACTACAACCGTCTAAGTCGGATCGGCGACTATGGCGATAAGTAGCTGGAAGTTGTAGCTAACTGTTGAAAATAAAACAGTTCTTATATTCACTGTGGTTTCCATTTCGCGACCTATCGTTCCTTACTTTCCGAATAGATCTCGTAGTCGGCTCTGAGCACTATGGGACTCAACTGCTGTGGTCATAAGTCAGATCTCGTAGTACCGTACAGATAATTTTCTATCCATTTCATTCGTGTATGGGGTGATGAAGGATGTAGGCGAATGCCAGCCGTCATTGTAGTTTTATACTTGCAACAGCTACAATAATAATATGTATAGGGCTACATTCCACCATGAAAATTGATTGATGAAGTTTTACAGACAGGTTCACGCTCCCTTCATTTACTTTCTACCAATTCAGATTATCTCAGCTACTAAATATGTAGCTGCAATCATAATGGCTATGGCAGCTGCCTTGGATAATCCTTTGAGGCCCAAAAGTCGGCATAGCTGCTAAATCGCCGGACTCCCTGCTGCACGCGACTACAGTCTCCCTTGCTACCGTTGGGGACGGGTGGATGGTTAGTGTGCGTCGAATGTCTCCTACGTGAGTACTTGGCCCGATGCGTTTGACTCGGTGCCTTACTGCAGACTGTTAACGAAAGTCTGGGCATTCGGAATAGGTTCCCAGATATCTGAGTGGCTCAGACTTCTTAAATAACAGAACACTGAACGTTGTCCTCAACCACGAGTGCTCATCAGAGATAAGGATATCGTCAGGAGTGCCCAGGGAAGTGTGATAGGACAGCTCTTGAACTCTATAAACATAATCAAAATGATACTTCCTGGCAGATTAAAACTGTGTGCCGTACCGAGACTCGAACTCGGGGCCTTTGCCTTTCGCGGGCAAGTGCTCTACCAACTGAGCTACCCAAGCACGACTCACGCCCCGTCCTCTCAGCTTTACTTCCGCCAGTACCTCGTCTCCTACCTTCCAAACTTTACAGAAGCTCTCCTGCGAACCATGCAGAACAAGGACTCCTGAAAGAAAGGACATTCTGGGTAATCAAAATGGTTCAAATGGCTCTGAGCACTATGGGACTAAACTGCTGAGGTCATCAGTCCCCTAGACTTAGAACTACTTAAACCTAACTAACCTAAGGACATCACACACATCCATGCCCGAGGCAGGATTCGAACCTGCGACCGTAGCAGCAGCGCGGTTCCGGACTGAAGCGCCTAGAACAGCTCGATCACAACGCCGGCTATAAACATAATCGATCTGACGGATTTGGTGAGCAACAATCTTCGACTGTTTGCTGCTGTTCATGTATTGTACAGGAAAGTGTTGTCGTTGATTGACTATATGGGGATACAGGATGACTTAGAATTTGTGTTTAGTGTGATGAATGGCAGCATTATCTAAATGTAGCAAATGGGAAGTTAAAGCAAACGAGTAGAAAGAAACAATCCTATTGTAGGAATACAGTACTAGTGTTGTACTACTTGTCATTGCCACGTCGATGAAATACCTAGGCATAACGTCGCAAAGCGATATAAAATGGAGCAAGCACGTAAGGTCGATAGTAGTGAGTGCGAATCGTCGAGTTCTGTTCATTGGGAGAACTCTAGGAAAGTGTAGATCATCTATAAATGACCACCTACACAACAATAGTGCGTTCCATTCTTGAGTACTGCTCGAGCGTCTGGAACCTCCATTAGGTCGGATTAAAGAAAGACATCGAAGTAGTTCAGAGACGGGCTTCTAGACTTGTTACTAGTAGGTTCGATCAACTGACAAGTGTTGCTTTGAGGAATTAAATGGGTATCCCTGGAGGGAAGACGACGTTCTCTATGTGAAACACTATTAAGAAAATTTAGAGAACCGGCATTTGCGGCTGACTGCATAATGATTATACTGCCGCCAAGGTATGAGTACGTTTCGCTTAAGGACCACGAAGACGTGATCAAAGAAAATGAGGGTCGTACTAGTCATATAAACAGTCGTTTCTCCTTCGCTCCATTTGCGAGTGGAACAGGAAAGGAAATGTCTAGTAGTGGTACAAGATACACTCCGTCATGTACCGTACGGAGGTTTGCCGAGTATTTAGATGTAGATGTAGATATAATCTGTCAGCTTCCCTACAGTTTCCATCTGATCCTTCGTAAACGAAAATCATCGTCTCGTGTTACGTAATTCCGAAACCGGGTGCAACGCCATTTCAGTAGGTCTGACCGAGAGTACACCCCTACTTTTAAACACAGGTTGCAGTAAAGACAGATCACGGAAACATAACACATCACGCAATCTGCAGTGCATTAGTGGAGCTTCCTGCCTCCGCTCTGATCATAGGTCTGTCTACCCTACAATTTTAGCAAATACATACTTAAGAACTAAGTTTATTACATCGTACAAACAACGATTTGTAGCCTCCCGAATTCCACTGACAGAGTACTCCGACAACGCCTTTCACTTCGGAATTTAGGATTCAGTCGTTTCCGAATCGGAGTTCAGTATATGATACTGATCCATTTGCCCTTTTCCATCATCTGTGAAGGTTTGTGTCATTATCACGGAAATATCCTCTGTAACAATAACTGTAGTACCCCTGTTTTACAACCGAGAGCACCCTCGAAATGACGTACGTAAATGTGGATAACTCTTCCCTTCAAGATAACGTGTTACTTCCGATCTCTTAGAAAGCCTTCAATCCAGTCACAGTCTTAACTAAGTAGTCCATACGAACATAGTTCCCTTGGCTGTGGTGTGGTGCTAAATCGGAGGATTTTCGGAAGTGTAGTATCAACGAATCTGCGTGGTTCTAAGGATATTATATGTCACATGAGCGATGTTTTCAGTATCCATAAAATGGTTATCAAGAAGAAGATCGCTGCTGTTCCATACAAGCCATATGATTTGAATTCGGAAGAATGTTTTCTAGGATTCCGCTACAGGCAGATGGGAATTAAGTAGCGCAGTAGTTGTATTTACGTATCAGTTCTGCTCCTTGATTTTATTTAAATGTGTCTTCCAGTCGAAGATTAAGAGCGGAGATAATTCGCCTCCTTCTTTTGTAGAGAACACGATATGATCAGCATATGATCCTGCAGTCTTTGTGTTTTGTCGGTTTTAGATGATTTTGTAGAACACTTGTACTGATATCAACATAACTCCGCTTTGCAATAATACAGCAGTTGAACGGTGGCAGCGTTCATCGATTACCCTTGTAAAGGAACAGAATGTAAAATGTTGGCTTCTGTTCTACAGTTGTCTATATCGATCTCTTTGCGATCCTAATAGATTCAGCGCACAAGCAAAACAGTTACATAATTCTGTAGAGCGTCATCACCTACTTGCTTAAACGTGAGCTGCTGTTTGTCACCAGCTACTGTCTAAAATGTTGTACGAACACTTGATTATAAGTTTTATTGAGCACCAGTTCTGGCTCCTTACAGTTCATCAACAGAAGAAAGATTTCATCTGACAGCTAACCCCTTTCCACGCCTGGAAACGTTAGTCGCAATGGGATGCTTTCTCATTAATGTTAATGAATTTTTACGCCGCGGCTATGTTAAATAAATAAAATTACCCCAAAACACGAGCAAATAAAAGCTAAGTGCATTACAGGAGAGAAATTTTACAATATACGTAGGAATATGTGAAGGATGAAAGGAGCCACCGTTATTAAACTAACTAAAGTAGATAAACGAACTTCAGTTCTACGGAACTATGAATTACGAATCTAATTGGCTAAAATTTAAAACGTTTCAATTTCACGACCGAATAAAGGAAGATAAAACGTGAGAAAGATATCAGTGCTCACAGAAATATTTTTGCAATTAAGAGAAATGACTGGTCGAGATAAAATTCGATTGCCAATTTTAATTTACCAATTTTAATTTACCTTGACTTACTTGTATGTTGTGTTCGAGATATGTTGTCTTATTTAAACAATATGATTTGACTTCACCGGGCTTATTAGTTCAGTATGTATCTGTAGTAATCCTTCAGTTATCAGTAGTCTGTTAATACCAGAATTTGTTTCTGTTATTCATATGCTCAGATGTGATTTGACTCCTTATTTTTGATTGTATTTTATTTGTGGGCAAAAAAGGAGTATTTTATATGTGCAACATCCTCTGTGGGGTACACTCTTTCTTGTGTCATATTAAACCATTCACAGTGCTAAAAATAAATAAAAAACGTGCTAGTGATGTCAATCTGTTGCCGTTAACCCATATACACGATTTTCTTGATATCAAAAAGATTATATTAAAGAGATTAATGTATTGCGCTAAATATTCACGAATGCGTTTATCCAATATCAGTAGGTTCTCCGTTCCCAAAACGGGGCCTGAAATGTTAGTTGTAGAAGTGATGATATAGCGTTTCTTTACGCTGTATCTCTGGCAAAATCAACATAAAAATGTCGTAGAGACTGACTGCTTTCACTGAAATTCTCTGTTATTCGTGTCCTTTTAACACGAGAAAATAAATTTCTACAGTATTTAATACATCGGTATACGAAGAGGAATTTTCATGAAGGACTTCAGTGTGTTCCTAACAATTAATTAGACGTCCCACACGAGAAATGTAACAGCGTTCAAAATTCTGTCAATGAAAACATTATACTGTCGAAGATATAAAAGTATTACGCCAATTGAAGATGGGTAAAAGTCCGAAACACAGGTTGGCATAAAGTGGCTGGTTGCTACATTTCTTCTCGTAATTCAGTCCACAGCCACGGAGCTCGAAGCACCATTAACATAGCTAAATTAATGGTAGAATAAACGTTTTGAAGTGACGGCTTCATCGCCACAAGTATTATTCTCGAATTCTAATTTAAATTATAATGTAACAAGAGCAAATAAATTAGAGTCTTTATTGAAGTAGCCAGCTGTGTTTAATCTAGAGTAATTTTCCAAAATAATGGTTGAACTGAGAAATGAATGTCAGTGGATTGTATTGTTTTATGTTGCTCGGTGTAGTCCCGGCGAAAGGACACTTGTGGCGAAAGCGCGTGCGTCTGACGGCAGGGACGCGCTACGGACAAAACAGGGCACGACGAAGAAAGAGGTATTGAGAGAGCAACTGCAGTCGCAGATATTTTAATTAAACCACAGTTGGGATGCGATATAAGGAGGCGCCCGAACAAGTGGCAATTAAACTCCATGCTGTACATACGGAGAGAAGGTTTTTTCCCCATCGGCTGCCTGTCAGTCGCGCCTCATTCCTATTACATGTGCCTCGCTACTACCAAGTAGTCGTCCACGGATGCTGACTTCTCCAAGCAATATTTCGCGTATCCAAGCCTCGTTGCGTCCACCTCCGTAGCTCAGTGGGGAACGTGTCTGCCTACAATGCAGCGGACACGGGTTAGATTCCTGGTACCACCAGGAAAAACTGAAAGGGTGCGCACTCAGACTTGTAATGCCAACTAAGTAGCTACTTGAGCGAAAAGTAGCGTCGCCCAGGACTGGGAAGCTGAGAACGACCGGGAGAGGGATGTGCTGATTCCACGCCTCTCCATAGCCCATCCGGATGTCGCCATGATCTTCATAGGTCTTCGACGTGAAATGCACCGTCCTAGTTTCCGATGTGGTTGATGACCGCTTAGCGACGATATTGATTTAAATTGTGAGCACATCAGTTTATTCAACTGTCTTTAACATGCTGAGAAGAGAGATATAAAAATATTTCAAATTATCCTTGAAAAATACTTGTGACAATACATGTAAAAAAGCAAATACAGTTTTCAGTTTTAAATGAGCAGCAAAGATGTAGGCCACTATTGGTTGGTAAAAGCCTCTGTTATCTCCCACACCTTTGCATTAAAAAATATAATGATTTTTTCCCGTAATCTTTCAAACATTCTACTACAGCAGATTTTACTGAAAGTGACTCTTTTTGACACAATATTAATGCAGCGATATATTTTAATAAGACGCAAGTTATGCGAAAAGCGGCAAATGTGGTATTTTTAAGTCCGAAAGTGTTCTCACTTCTGCCCGTGGCGAAGAAAGCTATCGTGCATTAAACTGGTACCTTTTATGACGTCACAAAAGTCTTTAAGCTAATCGTCTAAATTCACATGGAACGAAAATGATCTGGATGCTGAAATTTTTTTCTTCTCTCTTTTTGTAAGCATAGAATCCGTTTCTTAACCGATTATTTCACTATAACAGTTTGTTTCTCCAGCCTTCCAAACATTTTATTGTGACATTTTACAGCTTTTAACATTCGCTATGTTACCGACGCCTTTATTCAAACTTCTGTCCTTTTCTCCCCTTCAAGAATACTTGTCTGTTCGAAAGAGTTATTTTCAGAATCTGTGAGTATGGCACACCGATTTAATCACTCATTAAGTTTTACTTCAGTGTACTCTCCACTGCGAACGAAACTTCCATTCATTAGGAATGTGACCGTTTACGAAGCAAAGCAACTAATGGTGTGTCAACATCAAAGACACCAAAAGAAAATTAATATGGAATTCGCAGTTCCAGAAGTTCTGCGTTTGACAGCACTGGAACTTGGAGAAGCTTTACTGAGAGGTTAAAAAATGGAAAAGAGAGAGAGCACTAAAGTCTTTAAAATTTATGTTTGTATTAGAAAGATAATAAATAATTGCCACGGTACACTATGTAACTCACGGTTCTAGGAAATAAAATTAAGAAAAAAAGTAAGGCATCATCTTCTAGGACAAGGAACAATAAAGGGAATGACGCGCGCGAACACACAAGTGGACAAATAAAAATTAAGGATAATCTAACTTTCCATCCCATGAACGAAATTAAGAGAAATTAATCTGTGACTCGAACAGTGAAACAACATGCAGAATAAAACTGAAAAGGCCAGAGGCATTGTCGGAAAGCGCAGTAGTACGAGACACAGGGATCCACACCACTATCTGCCATAGGATTCCAGTTTATTTCCGTTGCAGCTAATCTGACACATACACGAGTCTCATTCAGTAAATACTGTTCCACAAGTTTTTCCTCAGCACATATTTGTTCTTATTTGGTGCAAATACCAGTGAACATACATTTTACTTGTACCCTTTTTCTACATAGTCTCCATCGCGTTGAGTTCTGTAGCTTTACGCCAGCGTTGTGTAAGGGTATGTTTTTCCTATTGGTAAGTTTCGTCACCTGTAACGATCCGTGACAGAAATGCCTCTCCACTGACCTCAAACAACTCCAACAGGTCTAATGAAAGGGCTATTCTTTCAGTCTTGTGGTCTGCTGTGAACATTCATGGAACCCATCTTGAGCAGACTTGAATATCCAAGAGTGTAAATCACTGAACACGCACTTCCAATGCTCACTGGCAGATTTAGAACCAATTTTTGGGCTGTGATGTACCAGTTTGCACGAATAATGGCACCTTCGCGATTCACTTTTTCTGGAGCAGTAGGAGTAGATCATGTAGATCACTTTCTGCATTTCATGACGCTATAACTCTCATTACTCAATGCCTAACAGTACTCCCGTCAACAAACTCAGTACCATATACTGCACACAAACATTTATTGATGTTCACCAAGGTTATTTTTACCCGACCAAGAACTCAATTATATACTTAGACACCATTGATGACCTGCAGCAGTCTAGAACGAAATTAGAATTATATATTAATACCTTCAGCTGCTGAGGGGCGTTGATATATATCAACGGGGTCAGGTGAAAATGTGTGCGCCGACCGGGACTCGAACCCGGGATCTCCTGCTTACATGGGAGATGCTCTATCCAGCTGAGCCACCGAGGGCACAGAGTATAGTGCGACTGCAGGGACTTATCGGTTGCACACTTCCACATTACCAGCTTAATGTCCACACACTACATTCGTAGTGCCCCTGCCCACTACACTCATTTCTCGAGGCAGACAATCTTACCGAATCCCGTAAGAGTTCGGGCGATACGTTTGCATCCGCATGGAAGAAGGAGGTCAATGGCCGGTTAGCCTTAACTACGAGCATATGAAGATGGTATCTGTTCTTTCGGACATGTCCGAAAGAACAGATACCATCTTCATATTGTTGAATTGCGGTTCGTGGTAACGCCCGACCTAAAGGCAGCCAATGTGTATCGTGCTAGAGAAATCAAGTCAACTTCTTCGTATAACATGACATAAGGTGAGCTGGCGGCGTACTGCTCCTTGATAGAATTCTGTTTACCTCCATATAAACTGCTCAACAAAGTAATCACCGGCTGCATATCTGAGAGTATATGTGGGCTTATATTCAAGAGCAATAGGGAAAGAATAAGCGCAAGGAAATTAAAAGAAATATTAGGGGCACTCAAATGAAACGAGACAGTTAGAAAAAAGATAAACTGTTTATTATTCAAAAGTAATAGCCTTATATTTTAATACATTTTTCCCATTGTGAGAAAAGATGGTCACTGCCTGCATGGAAAATCTTTACAGTTGCCTACATAATAACGCCAATTACGAACGACTTAAATTGTTGATGGCGCACTTCAATTTTTGCAAAGTGCACACATACCACTGTACGTTAATTGTGGCACCGCTTGCAGGTTCGAATCCTGCCTCGGGCATGGATGTGTGTGATGTCCTTAGGTTAGCCGGCCGGTGTGGCCGAGCGGTTCTCGGCGCTACAGTCTGGAACCGTGCGACGGCTACGGTCGCAGGTTCGAATCCTGACTCGGGCATGGATGTGTGTGACGTCCTTAGGTTAGTTAGGTTTAAGTAGTTCTAAGTTCTAGGGGACTGATGACCTCAGAAGTTAAGTTCCATAGTGCTCAGAGCCATTTCAACCATTTGAATTGTGGCACCGAGTTCCAGGAAGCCAATGAGCAGTGGGCCCTAGCAGTCAAAGAAAAATTACTATAGAATAAATTGAATTTGGCATTAGCATCTCTTTCTGCTTATACCTCATTCCATACCACTTCTTTTAACACATTCCTAAACATTGTATACCGTGCTCATTAATAAGCGTAAGGTGGTACTTTGTTTATTTCTATTAATTGTGCATCATGATCAGATAATCCATTAAGAACTGGGTACACAAAAACTGTTTCAGCCTTGGCACTGCCTATAAAAATGTTATCAGTCAGCGTCCAACTATCTTGCTGCACGTGAGTTCGAAAACTGACTACTGAAATTAGATTGAAACACCCAAATAATGATTCTAATTATTTTTTCTGTTTGTATCTTTTAAAAAAATCTACATTTAAATCTCCACAAACTACTAACTACTTCTCCTTGTTTGACAAATAGCACAATACTGCATCTAGATTTCTCATAAATAGCTGAAAATTTCCTAGAGAAGTATTTCACTTCACCCCTGTTAAACGAGAGCTTGTCATGGCTCTGTAAAACCTCCATAAGTCCCGCACGAGTGTTTGCTGTTACTACTCCTATCTCCTCCAGATCACCTTTACTGCTATATTCTAAGTTACTAGCAAAACTTTTACGAGATTTTTTTTCCGAGCTAACCTTAAAGTCGTTGCTAACGCTCTGATGCACTCTAGTTTACTCATAACCTGCTTGAGGCTCTTCTTCTATTTCACGTAACAAGTCAAACTGATTTCTAACCGGAATGTGAAATGTGATTTCTGCGGTTCTCCTTTTGTCTGTTACTTGTCACCTTTTCCCAGCTCCCAACGTTTCTTTCACCCTTCAGCCCGTATAAATGAAAATAAGACATTTCTGATTCTGCCTGAAAGCATAAATCTTTCTTCCCTGTTTCACGATTTTCTTGTCTCGACTACATAACAACTCCATGGAAGACCCTCATCTGACACATTATTTGCTGCTGGAGCAAACTAAAAAGCACTGCAACACACTTACACTGTAACAAAATAAAAATCAGTAAAAACGTATCTTAAACACGAGAATGTAAGCAACCCACAGGTGCTCGCTGAACTTAAACGTCCTAGGCAGAAAAAGACGCGAAGCGAAAGAAGAACTTTTCGCAGTTAATCGTTGGTTTAATGACACGTGCTTTGGCTTGTGTGTGTGTGTGTGTGTGTGTGTTTGTATGTGTTGTGTCTGTGCGTGCGTAGGAAAAAAAGCTATTTGGCTTTTGGTTCCTTGAGACTCCTATTTCTCTTGCCTTGTATACTCCAAAAACAAAAAAAGAAAAAAAAAAAGAATGGTTGAAATGGCTCTGAGCACTATGGGACTTAACATCTGTGGTCATCAGTCACCTAGAACTTAGAACTACTTAAACCTAACTAACCTAAGGACATCACACACATCCATGCCCGAGGCAGGATTCGAACCTGCGACCGTAGCGGTCACGCGGTTCCAGACTGAAGCGCCTAGAACCGCACAGCCACACCGGCCAGCTGTATACAAAACCCTTAAACTAAATATCTACATCTACATGACTACTCTGCAATTCACATTTAAGTGCCTGGCAGAGGGTTCATCGAACCACTTTCACACAATTTCTCTGCCGTTCCACTCTCGAACAGCGCGCGGGGAAAACGAAGGCTTAAAGCTTTGTGTGCGAGCTCTTGTTTCTCCTATTGTATTGCATTTATCATTTCTCCCTATGTAGGTGGGCGTCAAAGAATATTTTTGCATTCAGAGGAGAAAGTTGGTGACTGAAATTTGGTGAAACGATCTCACCGGAACGAAAAACACATTTGTTTTAACGATTGTCACCCCAACTCCTATCTGTGTCACTGTGACACTCTCTCTCCTATTTTGTGATAGTAAAGAACGAGTTGCCCTTATCTGAACTTTTTTCATGTGCTCCGTCTTTCCGTACTGCTCAGCAATACTCCAGAAAGAAGAGGACGGAGAAGCGTAGTATAGGCAGCCTCCTTAGTAGACCTGTTTCATCCTGTGCCAATAAAACGCAGTGTTTGGTCGCCTCCCCACAATATTATCTATGTGATCGTTCCAATTTAAGTCGTTCGTATTTGGCGTCCCTATGTATTTAGTTGACTTCACAGCCGCTAGGTTTGTGTGATTCATCGTGTAACAGAAATTTAACGGATTCCTTTCGGTCCTCATGTGAAGGATTTCACACTTTTTATTATTTAGGGTAGTTTTCCACCTTTCGAACCATACAGACATCTTGTCTAAATCTCTTTTCAATTGGTTATTTGCAGATGACAGCATCATCTGCAAACAATCTAAGGGGGTTGCTCAGTTTGTCTCCTAAACCATTAATAGAGATTAGGAACTGCAGGGGGCCTACAACAATTCCTTGGGAAACTCCAGATACCAGTTCTTTCGTACTCGATGACTTTCCGTCAGTTACTACGAACTGTGACTCTTCTGACAGGTAATCACGCGCGTGGCTGAGACGATACTCCACAGGCACGCAACTTGATTAAAAGCAGCTCGTGACCAACGGTATCAAAAGCCTTCTGGACATGTAGAACTATAGAATCAATTTGATTCCTCTGCCCGTAGCACTCGTTACCTCATGATAATAAAGGGCCAGTTGTGTTGCACAAAGAACGATATTTTTTGATTCCTTGTTGACTATGTGTCAATAGATCGTTTTATTCGATGTAATTCATAATGTTCGGACACAGTAGACGTTCCAAAATTCTACTGCAACGGATTACTTCTATTTTATTTCTTGATTATGTGGCCTGTGCAACTCTGCGGTCTTTAGGTACTGATCTTTCGTTGAACGAGCGGTTGCCTATGATTGCTAAGTATAGAGCTATGTTATCAAAATACTCTGAAAGCAATCTCGTTGGAATAGAACCTGGACCGGAAGTCTTGCCTTTTCTAAGTAATTTAAGCTGCTTCGTTACATTGAAGGTATCTATTTCTAAGTTATCCACGTTGGCAGCTATTCTTGAATCGAATATTGGAATATTTACTTCGTCTTCTTTGGTGGAGTAATTTTGGAAAGCCGTGCTTAGTAACTCCGCTTTAGTGGCACTGTCATTGGTAACATCACCACTGCTATCGTACAGTGAAGGTATTAATATAGCATGAAGCAAGGTAAATTATTTCAGTCTACAGCAAATGCTTAATCTCGTAGCGTTTCTCAAGATGAACAGTTACCTGCACCCAACGAGTCCCACTGAAGTCGTCTGAGCACCTATACTTATTTGACTGGAACTCGAAACAATTATATAAAATGTAAATTCCAATTCATAAACCTTTCTACCATTAACCAATAACTGAAGTCCACAGAGACCACAAGTTTTATCACTAGTGGTGCAATGAATTCTGTCAGATTAGTTCTCTTGTTTAAGCGTTTTGTCATGTGTTTGTCTGCATTTAATGCCTACGTAGTTCTGTATCTTGTTGCCGTAATTAAACGATGATACATCATCATCGACAACATGGTCGTCAGTGAGGCTCACCCACAAAAAAGAAATATAGTTTCAATAATTCTTCGAATCAACGATAATGTTGTGAAAGTTATGTCTATTATTAGTCGATATATGACACATTATCTAACGTCTTTAAGAAATATCGGAAGACTAATCAGCATATTCGAATATCTCCGTAATTTACAAAAATCACGTATAAAGATATTGAACCGTGCGATTTTTATTGGAGAGAAGCTTTTATATTTGAAGTATCGTCATTATATTCAAGTTCAGTTTAAAGTTGAGGATGATGTAACAAACGTTCGCTCGGAGTTTATAAATTTACAGTTCTTTTTTTCTTTTTTTTTTTTTACTGCTCTTACGTTCAGGAATGAGTGAAGTGCTTTGCAATTATCTGAAACAGTTCGCTGCATTAGAGATTCCTTATGAACGGGATTAATTCCACAACGTTTTCATTAGTGCATGATAATTATCTCTTCACAGCTGTTTCTCTACTTCTTCCCTCAGTAGTGACGCATACTTTGTCGCCCATATCCAGTTCTGTAGCGCCTCCTACCGAGCGAGTGGCTCATTCATTAAGACGTTTGACTTGCATTCAGAATGAGTGGGTTTGAAATTCTTGCTCAGCCATCCCGATTTATGTTTTAGACGAATTTTGGGAATGGTTCTTTTGAATGGAAACAGCCAACTGCTTGTCCCGTCATTTTCTTATCCTCTGATGTATGTCGTAGTGAGCCTAAACGACAGTAACATAGTTTTACTTCTGGAGCAGGACGAGTGGATACTACAACACAAATAAATTATTAGTCCAGTATAGTAATAACTCTTTAATATCGAATACTTAACTTGAATGCAATCCATGTACACATGAAGAACAATATGAATGGTACCGTCACAGAACACTAACTGTTTAACACTTTAAACAATACTGAATGAAAGTCAGTTATTTAACTATAGGTCCTGGTACACAGTATCGAGTAATAATACTAACTCTCTGCTGCATCTGAGCTATGAGGATGCTGCTGTCATAACTGGCTATCACAGAGTGTGGCGAGGGACGCTGCAATCTGACGTATGTAGACTTCCAGCAGCGGTGGCATATGGACTCTCTTGAGAGCGTGTCATCGTCGACGACTCTCATTGGTGGCTGCGTCTGCCAGCGACTGTCTGTAGCTATGGTTCCGTCGTAAGGTACCAGCTTTAACGAGCGACCTCTTTCTTCGGACGACACCACGTGTCCACAGGAAAATGGCAAGAATATAAAGATTTAACGTCCTTCGACGACGTCGCATCGTAGACGGAGCTCAGTTTCCTTCGGCCTTTGCTGTCATGTATTGCCGCGAGTTTGTTGGATTGTAGCTTAAATGCCCTGTGGATGGCTATTTAGAGTCGACATCCAGATATGCAAGAATAATAAAAACTAGTGGGATTGCGACTGATTGCTATGTGTCTCTCCCTTCACATGTGAAGAGACTGTCCTTAAATAGGTGAGAGGCGAGTTATAGGGAAG
Source organism: Schistocerca nitens (assembly GCF_023898315.1). Taxonomy (NCBI): domain Eukaryota; kingdom Metazoa; phylum Arthropoda; class Insecta; order Orthoptera; family Acrididae; genus Schistocerca; species Schistocerca nitens. Next base: position 664,276,446 of record NC_064616.1, on the reverse strand, counting down.
GCCTGTAGAGGGAAAGGAAGGTGGACAGGAGGAAGCAGATAATAATGAGATAAGTACATTACTTTAAAAATAAAACAAAATTCAGAAATACATGACATTTAAAGGATTTACGTAGACACATAAGAGAAAGAACTGTAAAGAGAAGTAATACAGAAAACTTAAAAACAACAGATGACGGTAAGAGAATCTTGACGAAAGAAGTGTTGACCTTGGAACGCCAGCGATGCGAAGGAATTGGAATCAAAATGCATATCTGCACGCAAACAAGATGTTTTCGTGGCATGACGCCTGAGGTGCCGACTATGGCCTCTTGTTCTCAATAAATAAGGCTCACATACTGTGTAACGATAAGTGACGGCGCTGGATTCATTTACAATGCAACATATAGAACACACTCTGAAAAGTATCAACAAAATCAATGCCTTAAAGTTTTTCTAGTCGTGAAGAGTTATGTTCTTATTTAGATGCACATGGTTATAAATTTGCCTCTTTCAGGATGTCTATACGGGCACCTTTCTCCATTTTAAATCACTGCAGGTGAATGCCGGGATGTTTGCTTTGAAAGTGCATGACCAACTCCCTTTCCCATCCATGAAACAATCCGAGCTTTTGCTCCGTCTCTGCTGACCTCGACATCGACAGGAAATTAAAAACCGTAATCTTACTTCCTTCTTTTTCTCCATTTTGTGCAAAATCGTACGAATATTGTTAATATAGCAGTCTCTCTGTTAGCCGAAGTAATTGGGGACTTATCCGCGGATAATCGAATCCCGTATATAATCCGCAATTAAAGTATGTAATAATGTAGTAGGGTTGTTCGAAAACAATCATTAACTAAATCTTACATTAAATTCTGCTTTAATCATCATACTATATGTGAAAATTCGGTACTTACAACGAATACAGTACAATCCATTGTCACATTACTACACACGACTTTGAAACAAAAGGCAGTCCAGCTGTTGCAGAGTTCGAGCAGCACATAGTTTACTAAACTAGCGTTGTAACGTGAGATTACCGCTCAACCGCGACCACTCTCGGGTTAATGGAAAATTTTCGCTAGCAAAGAAAAAAGTGGGAAAATAGGCCGTGGATAACCGAGAGTTTATTGTGTTAGTAACACTGTGTACTCCTGCGAGCAAGTTTGAATCAAAGTCGATTTGTAACGGGCAGTCAAATGAAAACGGGACGGATGGAAAAAAGTAAGTGAATCGTTAATTATTTCAAAAGTATACACCAGAACTGTTAATACGTCTGAGAAGACGGTCAACGCCTTCATGAGAAAATGTGTACAGTTGCCTACGGAAACATGATTGCATGCTGGCGAGCCCCTCTTCGTCCGAAGCAAATCGACGGTCACGAATGTCTTTCTTCTGGGCTCCAGAATCGTGCAAAACGCGTGGGGAGATATCGGGACTGTATGGAAGATGTGTAAGGGCTTCCCAGCAAAACTTCTGCAGCGTAATCGAAACAATCTTGGCATCATATTGGCGGGAATTATCCTGCAAGAGCATGATGCCGTCCGTCAGCATTCCTGTGCATTTGGACTTCGTGGCGCATTGTTCCGACTGCGCTGCAGAAGTTTCATTGGAATGCCCTTACACATCCTCTATACAGTACCGATCTCTCTCTACCAGATTTTCAGTTTTCGGAGCGCTGAAGAAAGGCATTCGTGGTGTCGATTTGCTTTTGACGAAGAGATGCACGCCTGGGTACAGTCATAGTTCCGAAGGAAACCGCCAACATTATACTATGAAAGCACTGATCGTCTTGTCTCACAATGGGCTGAATATATTAACAGTTATGGCAATTACATTAGAAATAGTAAACAGCTTGCTTTTTTTCATCTGTCTTGTTTTCACTTAACTGCCACTTACATGTTCTACGTTTTCTTCTTTCTGTTTCTGTATGTTCCTAGTATCTGTGTTTGAAGTTTCAGCTTTATTGACCGATATAAATGCTTCACAGTCGGTACATTACCTTTTATGTATACCTGCTGCCGCAAACTTGTTGTTAGTTATAATATTATGTACAAGTAACGGACCTAGTGTTAGCGGTCTTGAAACAACTTCTAACACAAAAACCTGCGGAACAATGCAGTGAGCTTATTTGGAACATCACCATAAAAGGGAAACAAGACAAATTTTTAAATTTCTGCAGGATCATCAATATATTTTTACATACAGAGATGTATTGACTATTTCACTTGTTTGCCATAGGTGGCTTTACAAGCTCAACACGCATTTCGTTAAGGCCTCTGATCGTCGTCTGTTGTCTTTAACTTTTTGGTATTACTCCTTTTTTGATGGTTTCTCTTATGTGTCTTTTAAATGCCATGTATTTCTGTATTTTGTATTATATTTAAAACGTTGTATGATATTATTATGTGATTCCTCCTGTCCACCTTCCCTGCTATCTACTGGCCTTCCCTGTAACCCGCCCCTCACCTATTTAAGGAGCCATGACCTATTAATAGGATGCATTGAGTACATAGAATGATCCTCGTCCGGCCAGATAGATGCAGGTTTTCAGTGCTCCCTCTAAAAGAATTAAGATGGATGTTAGATTGGTTCTTTTACGAGGCAATAGCTAATTTCCTTCCTCTCCTTGTGCCCCATTTCTGATTATCTCGCTCTTGAACGGACGTTAAACCGTATTCATCGTTCCTTGATTGTGGTAAACCTTGGAAATATCAAATGAGGTTGGGTTGTCAACTTCTTACTATTCATAACTGTATATTTGGATTCTGTAACTGTCAACGGCGTCGTAGCTTCCAGCATTACTTGATTCGTTTCTTTTATTTCATGTTCCTCTAATCCTTCATGTGCACACTGCCCTTCTGCCATTTAATCCATTGCGGGAGACGGGAAACTACTGCCACTAACGATAGCCTTGTCCAGTATAATAATGTTGGTTAACAGTAATCGAATCATATAATCTGTCTCGAGATACTACTCAGCGGTATGATGACAATTCTGCTTGGTGTACGCCATATCCTATGTTATATTCATGACAGCTTGCTCACAGTCCTTGATCATGTCGTCCATAATCATCTTTGGCGTCCAGCGAGCACACTTACTCTTTGTCTCTCTGCTATTGCTCCCGGTCTGTTACCTCGCCGTGGCCGTCCAAACGGTACGACGTGGGATGTTGTGAAGAACGTTACGTCGCCAGACACGGCTCAGTTGCCGGGTGCAGATCACCTTGCACACCCTTACGTGGTTCGCCGTCTTCTTCCCGTGATATTGCGTCGCAATTGCCTCCTACACATCCGCATCTCCATATAATCTTTTTGCTCGTTCCTACTGGGCGCTACACTGACAGAACTGGTTACACCGTGAACAATTTGACCGATTGCTCAAGCTGTTACTCCAATGTTTCCAAGGCGCTGGCGCTGAATGGTGGGTGTGGAGGGGGAGGCGGGGGTTCATCCTTACGCGAGCTTATTTTCAGGTAAGAAAAATTCGTTACCTAAAGATGAAGGATGATGTGCGTACACGATGTATATTGGGTGCGTATAACGTTCCTGGAACCTACCAGGTGGAGAATGCAGCGAATGCCGACGGAAGAGCACGAGCAGCACATCACCGTCTTTCGGACTTAGAAAACGGTCCTATCATTGGCATGAGGAACATGAGAATATCGTATATACAGATCAAACAGGCTGTTAGCTACAGCGCAATGACTGCAGAACGAGTAATGACGTTCTAGATTGGGACAAGAACGTGGAAAAAAGAATTGGAACATACCCTCCCAGCCGGCCGAAGTGGCCGTGCGGTTAAAGGCGCTGCAGTCTGGAACCGCAAGACCGCTACGGTCGCAGGTTCGAATCCTGCCTCGGGCATGGATGTTTGTGCTGTCCTTAGGTTAGTTAGGTTTAACTAGTTCTAAGTTCTAGGGGACTAATGACCTCAGAAGTTGAGTCCCATAGTGCTCAGAGCCATTTGAACCATTTGAGCCATACCCTCCCAGAAGACATACACAACATAAAGATAGTAGGATTATTCGATTTTCTCTAGCGAATAGATGGATGCAAACAGCTGATATCCGAGCGCAGGCAACGGGCAGAGTGTCTCCACGAACCGTCGGGAATAGATTACTGGAAGCTGAGTTGAATCTCAAGCTGTCATGCGACGTTTACCACCGACTCCAATTCACAGACAACAGAGTTTTGCATGGTGCAGAGCCAGAGTGCAGTCGAACTGCATGATGCTCAGAGATCAATTTCGCTTCTGTTAGTGGCAGTCATATCGATCCCGCCGTGTCCATAGATGGCCAAGTGAAACAACACATCAAGCAGCGATTCTCGTGACCCACACCTACCCATTTCCTTGAATCATGCTTAGAGAGCTATTGGATATGACATCAGGACTGATTTGGTAATTATTGAAGTGACAATGAATCCTCGCTACTATGTGCCAAGAATGGTAAACTCTGTTGTCATACCATTCATGAACATGGCACCAAATGCCGTATTCTAGAAGGATAATGCAAGACCGCACATTACTGTTCACACAACAATCGAATCAAGGGATGTTCGTATCCTTGACTGGCCTGCACGGTCCCCTGTTTTGTCACCCCTAGATCACGTCTGGGATGCTACGGGAAGACGTATACATTCATGCCACCCTCTACCGAGCAATATTCGTAAACTAACACAGCTAGTTTATCAGGCCTGCAAGAAGCTCCTTACCATAAGATTCAGACACTGTTAGCTTTCATGCTACATCGAATACAGGAGTGTATTCTTGCCCTTGGAGGACAAACCTCATACTGATATGTTGATGATGGACATCAATCCTGAATGTAATGAAATCTTAATCATTCAACAGCCGTTATGTGATAAACATCTCAATAGATTTTAATAAATATAGGACTTGTTCATCGTGGTGTAACACTTTCCGTTTTCGACGGTGAATTCTTTCCGGCAAGTGTACATGACTACGAAATGCATTGCGTCGCTCTCTTATATTGTCATGTTGTAAACACACTCAAATCCAAATCCGAAAATAGGGTTGTCAGTGAAGTACAAGACTTAGTACTGAAAGCACGTTTGTTACAAACACCAACGTATGGCCAGAACAGAACTGATCTATAAGACGGAGAACGCAGCTATTTATACAAAAATCGAATATTCCAGAATGCTGCTATTCATATAAACATCACAAACGCAAGATATTTGAAGAACTTTAATGAAATGATAAATACTAAATAACACACTAAGGTGACAGAAATCATGGGATATCTTCTAATACTGTGTCGGCCCTCTTTTTTCTCAGCGCAGTGCAGCAACTCGACGTGGCATGGACTCAGCAAGTCGTTGGTAGTCCCCTGCAAATATATTGAGCCACGATGCCTCTATAACCGTCCATAATTGCGAAAGTGTTGCTGTGCAGGGTTTTGTACACGCACTGACCTCTCATTTATGTCCAATAAATATTTGATGGAATTAATGTCAGGCGATCTTCGTAGCCAAATCATTCGCTCCAACTGTCCAGAATGTTCTTCAATCCAATCGCGAACAACTGTGGCCCAGTGACATGACATCATTGTTTGGGATCATGAAGTCCATGAATGGCTGCAAATTGTCTCCAAGTAGCTGAACACAGCCGTCTCCAGTCAATGATCGTTTCAGTTGGACCAGAGAACACTGTCTATTCCACGTAAAAACAATCCACGCCATTATGGTGCCACCATCAGCTTGCACATTGCCTTGTTGACAACTTGGTTCCATACGCCACACTCGAACCCTACCATCAGCCCAGGAGAGGTGTTGCAAGCGATGTCACGCTGTTAGCAAAGGCACTCGTGTTGGTGGTCTGCTGCCATAACCCTTTAACGCCAAATTTCGCCGCACTGTCATAACGGATACGATCGTCGTACGTCCCACATTTAGTTCTCCAACTATTTCACACAGTGCTGCTTGTCTGTTAGCACTGACAACTCTACTCAAACGTTGTTGTTCTCGGTCGTTAAGTGAAGGCTGACGGCCACTGCGTTGTCTGTGGTGAGACGTAATGCCTGAAATTTGGCATTTTCGTCACACTCTTGACGCTGGGGATCTCGAAATATTGAATTCCCTAACGATTTCCAAAGTGGAATTTCCCATGTTTCTAGCTTCAACTACCATTCCGCTTCCAAAGTTTGTTAATTCCCGTCGTGCGGCCATAATCATGTCGGATAACTTTCACATGAATCATGTTACTTCCAATGACAGCTCCACCAATGAGCTGTCCTTTCATACCTTGTGTGCGCGATACTCCCGCCATTTGTATATGTGGATATCGCTGTCCCATGACTTGTGTCACTGCAGTGTATAACTGCTAATGATGGGGTTTGAACTGGCTACATGCAGTACGTCTGCCAGCGATGTTAAATCCGTCGACACACGGGACAAGTTAACTAGCGTTGAGGTGGCTCTGCCGGCCGCGGTGGTCTCGTGGTTCTAGGCGCGCAGTCCGGAACCGTGCGACTGCTACGGTCGCAGGTTCGAATCCTGCCTCGGGCATGGATGTGTGTGATGTCCTTAGGTTAGTTAGGTTTAAGCAGTTCTAAGTTCTAGGAGACTGATGACCACAGCAGTTGAGTCCCATAGTGCTCAGAGCCATTTGAACCATTTTTGAGGTGGCTCTCTACCAGTTTTGTGACTTCATTTCCTGTTATTTCACGTTGAGGGACCGTTTCGTCATATGAAACACAAAATACGTTGGATCAAGGGGGTCCCGGGTTCGATTCCCGGCCGGGTTGGGGATTTTCTCTGCCCAGGGACTGGGTGTTAGTGTTGTCCTCATCATTTCGTCATCATCATCATCATTTGTGAGAGTGACTAGATTGGATCGTGAAAAGAAAATGGACTGTGTAAAAATTGGGACTCTATACGGGCGCTGATGACTGCGCAGTTGAGCGCCCCACAAACCAATCATCATCATCACAAAATACGTTCTGCGATATTTCGGCGACTTGTAACTTAAAGTAGAACTAATAGGAAGGAAGAACATTCCCCACGCCTAGCAGAAAGCTTTATGCCCGCAGAAAGCAAGACGCCATACTGTACTTGTGTTCAGTAGAAGCCCATATTTTGTGGGTTTTATGGTATAATTTACACGCCACGAATATATGCTGTTTCTAAGCACCAGCCAAAAGAATGTCTCGAGAACGAACTCTAATTGGTACGATCTGTTGCAATAAAACGAGGGGAAACGTCATATTGGTGGTTAAAGAATATTCGTATTTAGTTATTATTTACTTATAACTAGCATATCATCAGGGTAGGACGTTTTAAGGCAACGGCATATTAAAGCTTCGTAAAAGAAACGTGTGGTTCTTGTTAGGATTTGTTATATTTAAATGTAGATTAGTAACATTTTGGCAGTTAAAGCCTATAGAAGACTGTAAGTTAAAAAACAAAATCGCTCATTACGAACCCATAGCCTAGCGGAGTGTGTAGACGCGCCCTGTAACGGCACTAAGGTTAGGTCGGTAAAGGATTTGGGCCCTGCTGTGTCTAATTTTATCTTCACCTTCGCGTTTTCCAAAAGGCTGTTGGACTTTCTAATGAAATTCATAGAAATAATTTCTGTAGTACTTGATGCCATGTAAATATATGTGCGTTTTCTGTCAGGAGTGAGTTTGTTTGATTTGGTAAACTTTTATAAGCTTGTGTCCTTACTGACTGGACATGTATCTTTCCTTTCCTTCTTATTATATGTTCAGGGATATTGAGTTTTTTTTTATTTGTCTATACCACAGACAGAACAACATGACTATGATATGGACAAGTGAGGAAATGCGCGTTAAAATAGATTTAAGCAGGAATTTCACGCTCGTCCATTTTCTTGAACAAACTGTACTGTTTGCGAGCGAAATAACGCCAACACTGCCTCTGGAGAGCGCTGAGAGCACAAAATCACGTTAACCAGATTGTCCCGTGTGCCGACGGCAGTGTGTCTCGTGACGTTGGATAACCCGTCTGCGTGCACGTCAACGTTAGCTGCCTCCTCCCGTGTGCCGACGCCTTAGCCTTTAGGTCACACTGCGTTCACAACATCTCGTGGCGATATTGGCAGTTTTCCTGCGCGATTTACTGTAATCCAAAACCCCAACACAGCTTCATAGTTCGTTAGAATTCTCAGCTGCTTTATCAGATCGGGCAGATGACTACGTGCCTGCATTGTGACATCGCGTCAACTCCGTCGGCTTCGTTATGTGCAGAAATACGTACACAACCGACCGTTACAGTTTGTGTGGCCGTCGTCTTGACCACGATCTAAATTAATTGAAGAGGGTCACAAGTTGATATGGAAGAGAGCATTGCCTGCGACAAACATTCAGAAATGAAGCGGCTCAGATACAAATTTACTACGTAATACCTATACGTTTGTGAAAACTGCAACATTCGGATGAACTCGTCATAATGAGTTCAGACTTGAAGCTTATATAACACTGTATCTTAAATAAATGATGAAGACTACGTAGATGGCGTAAACGTAGAACCAACCGCGCCCTCTTTTATCTAACTAAAAAGGTCAGAATCGCACCAACGTTAATTGGTGAAGAGCGGTCAAATAGAGAGAAAAAGTGCAGTTTCGTTCGTCGGTATTAAAAGGCGCAGTACCAGTTCGAGAGTAAGTTTGGAGAATGTGGAATATACAGCCCTTTGAAAGCTGAATTTGCTGACCGCTGCTGTAAACAAAATAAGAATTATGTTAACTTTCACCGTTACTAAACGCCAAATAGTTTGTCCACCTTCCTGCTAACACATCGTTCTATCAAAATATTAGCAGATCTCAGGCTAAAACATACTCACATGGTTTCAGACCTGCTTTCACATGGTGTGTTTCACGAAGAACAGTAAATATTTGAGGAAACGATAGCAAGAACAGATTCTCTAAAAATTTTGTACAAACAAAGTCCAGTTTTAAGCAAACATGTAGACGCAGATGTGTAAATGTTACACATAAAAGATACCTTACAAAAATAATCATGTGTACAATAGAGAGCTATTGATACATTTAATGATTGAAAATTGATTTGCCGAGGTAGAGGATATTTGCACGATATTGGGTACTTAAATAATAAAATACGTTCTGTCAGTGTAGGTACTTCGAACAAATGATAATTGCAGCACAAATGTAGATCATATTATCTTTCCTTTTTTATTTTGCGTTTAACATCTATTGGCATCCAGATCAATTGAGATTAATTTAACTTATCTTTTATATACTGTGGTGTAATTGTAAGTGAAAAAGTATAAGTTAGCACAAAAAATTTGAGCATGGGAATAGGACATAATAAATGTAAGCAGAAAAACTCTTAAGGACTCATAGTATACCAATAGAACGTAATCATTGGTTGAACTCAGTGTCACCAATTCGACAGAATCGAGCACTGATTAATATTTTATCAGTGGGATAGTTATAGTATTTACGACATTATTCTCCTTGTTGAATGGCACTAGTGCCACCCTCGAAGACATTTTAAGTAATAGAACCCAGTACGTTGTCCTCGACGGCACAGGGGTATCATGAGGAGTGTCATAAAACAGCCAGTTCTCTCTATATACGTAAATGATCTGACAGACAGGGCGCGCAGCAGTTTACGGCAGCTTGCTGATGACGCTGTGGTGTACGAGGAGGTGTCGTTGTTGAAAGACTGCAGGAGTGTACAAGATGACTTAGATAGAATTTTTAGTTGCGTGATGAGTGTCTGCTAGCTCTAAATGCAGAAAAATGTACGTTAATGCGGATGAGTAGCAAAAACAGCCCTGTAACGTTCGAATACAGCATTAGTAGGATGCTGCTTGACACAGCCACATCGATTAAATATCTGGGCGTGCTGTCGCAAAGCGATATGAAAGGAAATGAGCGCGTAAGGTTGCTAGTAGGGAAGGCGACTGCTAGACTTCGTTTTATTTGGAGAACTTTGGGAAAGTGTGGCTCATCCATATAGGAGACGGCGTATAAAGGGTGATTTTTTCCACCGTGTACAAACCCTAGGGACTGATCGATGAGAGGACACGGAACAAAAAAGGTCTAATGAACTTATACCCGGAAATGCATGGTCTCCATACTAGAAACCGTTTATTCAGTCATACTTTGTTGCAGAGACTGCGATCTAATACGCGCTGTACCATGCAGCCACAGTTTCAGTACACATGGTTTCCTCCTGTAGGGTGGTACTGTTCCTCATACGTCATGCCCTAGCGTCCTCTCCTGCCATAGTCATTGATAATGTTGTGTCCCACTCTTTTCCCTTGCTGACTCACCTTTTAGTGGATGTGATACAGCGTTGTACATAATGGTTCCCTATTAGAATCGAGAGCTTGCCGTCATGGTGTTCACTTACGGAAAGGCAAATGGCAACGGGCAGTAAGATTTTATTAAGAGACCTACCTCCACCGACAACAACCACAGAATTCAGTGTTTGCAACAGTGTTCCTCCATTTGTCTGAGACAGCATCGTTTCAGCGAGCAGAAAATCATGCAGGACATACCCTAAATGTTCGGACACCTGACTTGAAGGAAAATGTGATTAACATTGTGGAAGGCGACCGCCGTGTCAGTACCAGGGTAAGCCAGACGATCGTGTGGAACGTTCTCCATGACAACTGTTACTACCCTTATCGCTTACAACGTGAGCAGGGCTTACTAGTGACAGACTCTCCACATCGGGAGCAATTTTGTCACTGGTTCCTGCACCAGGCAACCACGATTCCAGGAATTGTGTCATCCATCCTACTAACAGATGAGGCAACCTCTACGCGGAGTGGTATCATCAACTTTCATAACAGTCATCTGTGGGATAGTATGCAGAACGCCCATGATATGGTGACAGCGAATCATCAGCATCGGCTCAGCCGGAATGTGTGGGCCGGAGTAATTGGTGACCGTATTTTGTGACCAGTCTTCCCTCCACGTCGCCTAACAGGCCGGAACCATCGGCGTTTCTTGCGGGTGACTTTGCCTCCCCTGCTGGAAGAAGTGCCATTGATTATTAAAAAAAATGGCTCTGAACACTATGGGACTTAACTGCTGTGGTCATCAGTCCCCTAGAACTTAGAACTACTTAAACCTAACTAACCTAAGGACATCACACACATCCATGCCCGAGGCAGGATTCGAACCTGCGACCGTAGCGGTCACGCGGTTCCAGACTGTAGCGCCTAGAACCGCACGGCCACTCCGGCCGGCCCATTGATTATTCGAAGTGTTATGTGGTTGCTACATGATGGTAATCCGGCGCACTTCGAGGTTAGCGTCCGGACGCATTTCAATCGTGTCTTCCCTGGTCGATGGATCAGATGAGGGAGTCCAGTTGCATGGCCTGCTCATTCACCAGATCTCAACCAGTGCGATTTCTGGTTACGGGGCCATCTCAAAAGTATCGTGTATACAGAGCCCATTCCAGATGTGGAGACACTGGAACAGCGTATTCATGCTGCCTTTGATACTGTTCGGATGCAGCCTGGCCGATCTCAACGTGTGAGACAGAAGATTCTACGGCGCGTACACGCATGCGTTGAGGCACATGGAAACCATTTCCAACACTTACTGTAACTGTGGCTACATGGTACAGTACCAGACCGCAGTCTCTGTAACAAAGTATGATTGAGTAAATGGTCTCCAGCATAGAAACCATGCATTTCCGGGCGTAAGTTCATTAGAAATTTTTTGTTTCGTATCCTCTCATCGATCAATCACTAGAGTTTGTACACGGTGGAAAAAACCACCCAACAGAACACTGGTGCAACACATTCTTGAGTACTGTTCGAGTATTTGGGACCCCCACCAGATGAGACTGAAGGAAGACATCGAAGCGATTCATAGGCAGGCAACTATATTTGTTACCGGTAGGTTCGATCAGTTTACAAATATTAGGGAGGTGCTTCGTGAACTTTAATGGGAATCCATGGAGGGAACACGACGCTCTTATTATGAGGTACTATTGCTAAAATTTAGAGAACCGGCGTTTGAGGCGGACTGCATAACGATTCTAATGCCACCAACTTCATCTCGCGTAAGGACCATGAAGATAACATTCGAGAAATTAGAGCTCTTACGGAGTGTTTTAGACAGTCGTTTTTACTTCGCTCTATTTGTGAGTGGAACATGAAAGGAAATCTTGAGGAGTACTGAGTCCACAGCCTTGGTGACATTTTTGTATGACATTCTGCGTTAGGCTGTCAAAACATTATTTATTACAATCTCATTTTCTACACATGATGATTATTCCAGCATTGTGGGATGTTGTGACCCACTAAACAACATAATGTTGTGACATGAGAGAGAGCCGCGCGGAGTGGCTGGATTGCGCGACCCCTCTCGCCGGAGGTTCAAATCCTACCTCGGGCATGGGTGTGTGTGTCTGTTGTTCTTAGCATGAGTTAATTTAAATAGTGTGTAAGTCTAGGGACCGATGATCTCAGCAGTTTGGTCCCTTAGTAATTCACACACATTTGAACATTTGACGTGAGAGAATATAGTTCTCAGCAGTGTGAAAACAAATGCATGTATTCGTAAAAATCTAACCCCTGTTCTCTATGCCATGCCAGCACACGTCAGAAAGGTATTGAAACACTTAGGCACATCAGATTCTGACTCGAGTGTTTCATCAGTGATGATCTCAAGAATTCAATGATCGTGAGGCGAGAGTTTTTGTATCTCGAGAACATCAGGCTTTAAATCTCTTTGGAAACTCCTTCCGAAAGCGAGATGCGATGTAACTCTAGAGTGTCAAGCATTCTCTCACTCCTCAGAACCTTTCACTAACAGCGGCTTAAAGTTCCTCGTCTCCAACGTAACATCACAGAAGCGGAAATTTTGAGGGGAAGTGGCGCAGGCAGGCGAGTTTTGATAGCCAGAATCCCATTTATTCCTAACAATTTATCGTTTCGCTTTAAATTTGTACAATTTCCGGTGAGTTCCTGTAATGCCATGACCATAAACAAAGCACAAGGCCAGACGCTGTATGCAGCGGGCGAGGATCTTCCTGTCAGTTGCTTTTTGTATGGGCAGCTCTACGTGGCTCTCTTCCACGTTAATGAAGCAAACAAGCTCTTCCTTCATGTGCCCAATCATACTCCTTCAAACGTTGTATACAAAGAAGCTTCATAAGTCAAAAATAAATTCCACTCGTACGAAGTCTTGGGCACAGCTATAAATAACCAAACTGTTCCACCTGATATGCAAGATGTGTGAGACAGGGGAAATACCCTCAGACTTCAAGAAGAATGTAGTAATTCCAGTTTGCAAAGAAAGCGGTGCCGATGGGTGCGAATATTACCGAACTATCAGTTTAATAAGTCATGGCTTGCAAAATAACGAATAACGACACGAATTATTTCCAGAAGAATGGAAAAACTGCTAGAAGCCGACCTTGTTGAAGACTACTTTGGGTTCCAGAGAAATGAACGGACACGCGAAGTAAAACGTTCCTGTGATGTATTTTAGCTGACAGGTTAAGGAAAGGCAAACTTACGTTTACACTGAGGTGACAAAAATCATGAGATACCTCCTAATATCGTGTCGGACGTAGTGTAGCAACTCGACGTGGCAAGGAGTCAACAAGTCCTTGGAAGCTATGCTGCCCCTACAGCCGTCCATAATTGCGAAAGTATTACCAATAGAGTATTTTGTGCAAGAGCTAACCCTTCGGTTACGTCACATAAATCTTCGATGGGTGGCCAGATAATTCTCTCGATCTGTCTAGAAAGTTCTTCAAACCAATCACGAACAATTGTGGCCCGGTAACAGGGCGCACTGTTGTGCATAAAAATTCCATCCTTGTTTGGGAACACAAAAGTCCATGGATGGCTGAAAACGGTCTCCAGGTAGCCGAATATAACCATTGCCAGTCAATTATCGGTTCAGTTGGACAAGAGGAGCCAGTCCATTCCACATAAACACAGCCCACACCATTATGGAGCCATCAACCACCTTGCACAGTGCCTTGTTGGTGACCTGTGTCCACGGCTTAGTGTGGTCTGCGCCACACTCGGACCCTACCATCAGCTCTTACCAACTGAAATAGGGGCTCATCTGAGCAGGCCACGGTTTTTCAGTCGTCTAGAGTCCAACCGATATGGTTACGACCCCAGGAGAGGCGCTGCAGTCGATGTCATGCTGTTAGCAAACGCAGTCGCGTCGGTCGTCTGCTGCCATAGCCGTTTAACGCCAAATTTTTCCGCACTCTCATAAGGGATACGTTCGTCGTACGTCCCACATTGATTTCTGCGGTTATTTCACTCATTGTTGCGCTTGTCTGTTAGCACTGACAACTGTACGCAAGCGGCGCTCCTCTCGGTCGTTAAGTGAAGGCCGTTGGCCTCTGCGTAGTCTGTCGTGAGAGGTAATGCCTGAAATGTGGTACACTCTTCACACTGCGGATCTCGGAATATTGAATTCTCTAACGATTTCCGAAATGGAACGTCCCATGCGTCTGTCTCTAACTACCATCCAACGTTCAAAGTCTGTTAAATCCCGTCGAAAGGCCATAATCACGGCGGAATTCTTTTCACATGAATCACTTGCGTACAAATAACTTGTCCGCTGATGCACTACCCTTTTACAGTTTGTGTAAGTGATACTACAGCCATCTGTATATGAGTATACCGCTATCCCATGACTTTTGTCACCTCTGTGTATAGCTTTTGTGGTTTTGGAGAAAGTTTATAATACACTCTTTGAAACTGTGAAGGTATCAGGGGTAAAATACAGGAAGTGAAAGATTGTCTACAACTTATACAGTAACCAGACTGCACTTATAGAAGACTAGGGAGGAGTGAGACAGGGTTGTTGCAAATCCCCGATGTTATTCCATTTGTACATTGAGCAGGCAGCAAAGGAATCCTAAGAAAAATTTGGAGAAGAAATTTGAGTTCATGGGGGAGAAACAACGACATAGAGGTTTGCGATAATACTGTAATTCTGTCAGAGACAGAAAGGGGCTTGGAAAAGCAATTGAATCGAAAGGGCAATACAAAACAAGTGTGATGGGATGTAGCCAACTTAAATCAGCCAATGCTGAGGGAATTGAATTAGGAAACAAAGACTGAAGTTTTGATAGTTGGGCAGTAAAATAACTGACGATGACCGAAGCAGAGAGGTTGTAAAATGTAGATTAATGTAGATTTGCAATGTCAAGAAAAGCGTTTCTGAAAAAGAGAAATTTGTTAACATCGAATATACACTCCTGGAAATTGAAATAAGAACACCGTGAATTCATTGTCCCAGGAAGAGGAAACTTTATTGACACATTCCTGGGGTCAGATACATCACATGATCACACTGACAGAACCACAGGCACATAGACACAGGCAACAGAGCATGCACAATGTCGGCACTAGTACAGTGTATATCCACCTTTCGCAGCAATGCAGGCTGCTATTCTCCCATGGAGACGATCGTAGAGATGCTGGATGTAGTCCTGTGGAACGGCTTGCCATGCCATTTCCACCTGGCGCCTCAGTTGGACCAGCGTTCGTGCTGGACGTGCAGACCGCGTGAGACGACGCTTCATCCAGTCCCAAACATGCTCAATGGGGGACAGATCCGGAGATCTTGCTGGCCAGGGTAGTTGACTTACACCTTCTAGAGCACGTTGGGTGGCACGGGATACATGCGGACGTGCATTGTCCTGTTGGAACAGCAAGTTCCCTTGCCGGTCTAGGAATGGTAGAACGATGGGTTCGATGACGGTTTGGATGTACCGTGCACTATTCAGTGTCCCCTCGACGATCACCAGTGGTGTACGGCCAGTGTAGGAGATCGCTCCCCACACCATGATGCCGGGTGTTGGCCCTGTGTGCCTCGGTCGTATGCAGTCCTGATTGTGGCGCTCACCTGCACGGCGCCAAACACGCATACGACCATCATTGGCACCAAGGCAGAAGCGACTCTCATCGCTGAAGACGACACGTCTCCATTCGTCCCTCCATTCACGCCTGTCGCGACACCACTGGAGGCGGGCTGCACGATGTTGGGGCGTGAGCGGAAGACGGCGTAACGGTGTGCGGGACCGTAGCCCAGCTTCATGGAGACGGTTGCGAATGGTCCTCGCCGATACCCCAGGAGCAACAGTGCCCCTAATTTGCTGGGAAGTGGCGGTGCGGTCCCCTACGGCACTGCGTAGGATCCTAGGGTCTTGGCGTGCATCCGTGCGTCGCTGCGGTCCGGTCCCAGGTCGACGGGCACGTGCACCTTCCGCCGACCACTGGCGACAACATCGATGTACTGTGGAGACCTCACGCCCCACGTGTTGAGCAATTCGGCGGTACGTCCACCCGGCCTCCCGCATGCCCACTATACGCCCTCGCTCATAGTCCGTCAACTGCACATACGGTTCACGTCCACGCTGTCGCGGCATGCTACCAGTGTTAAAGACTGCGATGGAGCTCCGTATGCCACGGCAAACTGGCTGACACTGACGGCGGCGGTGCACAAATGCTGCGCAGCTAGCGCCATTCGACGGCCAACACCGCGGTTCCTGGTGTGTCCGCTGTGCCGTGCGTGTGATCATTGCTTGTACAGCCCTCTCGCAGTGTCCGGAGCAAGTATGGTGGGTCTGACACACCGGTGTCAATGTGTTCCTTTTTCCATTTCCAGGAGTGTAGATGTAAGTGTTAGGAAGTTTTTTCTGAAGATATTTGTCTGTAATGTAGACTTGTATGGAAGTTATTATTAGTATAGATATAGACACAGATATTCTAGCAGTAAAATTTCACTACAATTTTTTTTGTTTCCACAATGTTTCCTCCTTTTTCGATAACATTTGTTCAAACTGACGCTATTCTGAGCAGTGGTTTCATTTTACAGTGTTTTTAAACTATGACCTTGTATATCGTATAATGTTATAACACAGTTTAAAATAGAAAGTACATAGTTCCAAACACAAACAAATATCGCGAAATACAAGTAAAGTCTCGCTGTTACTGAACTCGTTTATTAGAAACCTTCTTGGCCCTCCATAATAGAATAACATATCTTCTTGCTTGCACGAGTCCTTTCACGGCCTACCGTATAACACCATATCGCCTACAACAGAAAGTGTGTTTACAAGAAGGCTGTGCCCCGTTTCGTCCCAGTCGGAAATTAAGTAGCTTGTGAAGTACACGAGTAAACTGTTCTGGCTACTTTACTATTGACGTTAGAACCAAAACCTCCACCAGCCAACACGTTGCACAATTTATCCTCACCCATGGTTCGCATGTTTAGCAGTTGATTACTACTCTACGCAAAAACAAAATATCAGCATATGTGTAACATTGCTTTTACAAACTAATAGGGCTGGGTTATCACAGGAGTAATTATTCGGTGGGGATCTCATTCCAAAAAGTAATTCTACGTACCTTAAACGGAGTCGATAGAACGTTATCACTGTGACGAGAGCAAGCATCTGCTGGGATATCCGTAAGACGTATCGAACTGCACGTCAATTGTGACACACCCTTTGTCGGCAGCCTTATAGTAATAGCCGGATTTTTTCTGGTCATAAGTTTTGCAAAATTCCATTAGGAGTGATTATGCCAGACAGAAGCACCATCTGCAGCGGTTATTAGCTATGGAGCGAGTTAGACCAAAAAGAATGTCTGTGAGAAAGAAGTAAGCCAATCATTCTGCAGCCACGAAGTTGATTGGCTAAGAGACCCGTATATACGTTTCACAGCTTCAGTTGTGGACTCTTGTGGATGTGAGAAGGCAACTCGAGGCGTACCTGTATGTGGTAGTTCCGACTTCTGTATATGCAGTTTGTCATTTTTAGACAGGATCGCCAGATTTAACAACAACTTTGTTGGAGTAACATGGATCGTCATTTGTAACTTCCAAGGTCGAACGCCCTGTGAGTTAACCCAAGTTGATTTTGAAGCAGGTGGAGGAGGTGTGTGTCGAAGAAATGGACATGGCGAATTTTATAGAAATGAGAATACAGTTCCATTCACACTGTACATCACGAAACGGAACATTTAAACATTCCACAAAGCATTTCTCAACGTCAAGGATTCTCTAGAAATATGTTTTGATACAGACATTGACGTTATTGTGGGCAGAGTGGCGTCGTCTCCTTACAGCGAAAGTTAAACTATTCTCGACACGTTTCTGTGGTGAATTTCATGCTACTGTGTCTTCTTAAATTTTATTTTTATTGTTTTTTTTAATGTTACATTGCGAAGATCCCATTAGGCCTTGGATATTTTCCTATGCGTGTTCTTCCAACGAAAGAGACCAAATAAGTGATAAAAATATTTGGGCTTGCAAAGCCTGGACAAGTAAAAATCCTATACTGCGTACCAATAAGGTGATAGACAAATGAAACAATATTAATTTACTCACATCTTTTAACAGCAAAAAAGTTACTCTCTGTTGGTGATTGACATTATATGCTACTCCGAAAGAAAGAAAGAAACATTGGATGATGTAAAAATGCACTGTGTATTACCGTCTCTATATATGTAAAAAGAAAGAAAGATTGGGTGCTGTAAAAATGCTCTATGTATTGCCTTCTCAATGCTTGTTCCTGCCCGCATCTCGTGGTCGTGCGGTAGCGTTCTCGCTTCCCACGCCCGGGTTCCCGGGTTCGATTCCCGGCGGGGTCAGGGATTTTCTCTGCCTCGTGATGGCTGGGTGTTGTGTGCTGTCCTTAGGTTAGTTAGGTTTAAGTAGTTCTAAGTTCTAGGGGACTGATGACCATAGATGTTAAGTCCCATAGTGCTCAGAGCCATTTGAACCATTTTTTTGCTTGTTCCTCCTAAGAGTCGTAAGGCACATTTTCTCTGGTGTTTCAACAGATATTGCTTTAAGGAAGATGGCCGACATCCGACCAAGATTTTAAGGGAGTGTTAAAGGAAATTTAGTTGCAATAAATTTCAGCTGCAGAACTACATCGCATTTTCTTGGAATGGGTGGCAATGGTGATGAAAATATTTAAAAGAAGGCATACTTTGCTTTCGTTTACTGTACTACGTCATATTGGCTAACTCCACAAACCGAGAGAAAGTTTTTAGAGAGCACATGTAGTAAGGCTCAGTATAGTGTAGTACAGTAGGTACGATTATGGAAAGAAGACTCTACAGATCGGAACGTTTCGTGTTGATTGTCCTCTGTTTTCGATTGCTGCCAACTTAGGCGACGTATCAGTACTGACTCTTTCGAAGCGATGCGAAATGTTATTGTGTTGGTGTGAGGCAGTTGAGAAATAAATGATATAATGAGTATCTTTAAAATGAACGTCTCTATAATTCGTCTACGCGAGTGCTTGTTGCTTCCGTGTCTCATTTATACCAAAGCTGCTGATCTGTACGAGGCGAGCGCATCTGTGGGTTCCCAGTCTTAGTCTACCACAATATTATTGCACTTGCAAGTGATGGCGCTTCGATCGGCTTATCGTGAGTTTTTATCGCGATATTTTACGAGGACACGCTGAACCACTTGGTAGCATATGCACAACTTTCTTAAAATATTTTCATAATGCGATTGGTTTTCCTTAGTAACCATTGTACTTGTTAACTGTAACGTCACCGGGTGTTTCCGATATCGGATAGGGGAGGCTAAGTGCAATAATATCGCGGTCGGCTAATAATGACCGAGAGACAAGTAAATTCTCCCTCTCACGTCCCTTATCGACGCGTAGGCTGCGTCATTATTTCTCCGCTCCTTGCATTCCCTTGAGCCGAAACGTCTTCTTTCCATAGAAGCACGGACAGAAAAGAAGACCATATCTCGACAATAGTATCGATTAGTATACGAAAACTATTCGAGATATGTCGATCAGACAGTTAGAACTATCGACAGTACTTCACGGGATCATACACTCCTGGAAATGGAAAAAAGAACACATTGACACCGGTGTGTCAGACCCACCATACTTGCTCCGGACACTGCGAGAGGGCTGTACAAGCAATGATCACACGCACGGCACAGCGGACACACCAGGAACCGCGGTGTTGGCCGTCGAATGGCGCTAGCTGCGCAGCATTTGTGCACCGCCGCCGTCAGTGTCAGCCAGTTTGCCGTGGCATACGGAGCTCCATCGCAGTCTTTAACACTGGTAGCATGCCGCGACAGCGTGGACGTGAACCGTATGTGCAGTTGACGGACTTTGAGCGAGGGCGTATAGTGGGCATGCGGGAGGCCGGGTGGACGTACCGCCGAATTGCTCAACACGTGGGGCGTGAGGTCTCCACAGTACATCGATGTTGTCGCCAGTGGTCGGCGGAAGGTGCACGTGCCCGTCGACCTGGGACCGGACCGCAGCGACGCACGGATGCACGCCAAGACCGTAGGATCCTACGCAGTGCCGTAGGGGACCGCACCGCCACTTACCAGCAAATTAGGGGCACTGTTGCTCCTGGGGTATCGGCGAGGACCATTCGCAACCGTCTCCATGAAGCTGGGCTACGGTCCCGCACACCGTTAGGCCGTCTTCCGCTCACGCCCCAACATCGTGCAGCCCGCCTCCAGTGGTGTCGCGACAGGCGTGAATGGAGGGACGAATGGAGACGTGTCGTCTTCAGCGATGAGAGTCGCTTCTGCCTTGGTGCCAATGATGGTCGTATGCGTGTTTGGCGCCGTGCAGGTGAGCGCCACAATCAGGACTGCATACGACCGAGGCACACAGGGCCAACACCCGGCATCATGGTGTGGGGAGCGATCTACTACACTGGCCGTACACCACTGGTGATCGTCGAGGGGACACTGAATAGTGCACGGTACATCCAAACCGTCATCGAACCCATCGTTCTACCATTCCTAGACCGGCAAGGGAACTTGCTGTTCCAACAGGACAATGCACGTCCGCATGTATCCCGTGCCACCCAACGTGCTCTAGAAGGTGTAAGTCAACTACCCTGGCCAGCAAGATCTCCGGATCTGTCCCCCATTGAGCATGTTTGGGACTGGATGAAGCGTCGTCTCACGCGGTCTGCACGTCCAGCACGAACGCTGGTCCAACTGAGGCGCCAGGTGGAAATGGCATGGCAAGCCGTTCCACAGGACTACATCCAGCATCTCTACGATCGTCTCCATGGGAGAATAGCAGCCTGCATTGCTGCGAAAGGTGGATATACACTGTACTAGTGCCGACATTGTGCATGCTCTGTTGCCTGTGTCTATGTGCCTGTGGTTCTGTCAGTGTGATCATGTGATGTATGTGACCCCAGGAATGTGTCAATAAAGTTTCCCCTTCCTGGGACAATGAATTCACGGTGTTCTTATTTCAATTTCCAGGAGTGTATTTATTAGTGATCACTAACGAAAGATACGTGAGAAACAGGCGCTCAATTAGAGCGCCGGAAAATAAACCAAACAAATACTCATCTCTTTCATGCGACCCTCGGCGTCGACGAAAAGTGCACAAATTGGTTTTAAAGCGGAATTTTACGTACCTATTGGATAGTGGCTGTTGTGGTCTTTAGTGCAGAGACTGGTTTGATGCAGCTCTCCATGCTACTCTATCCTGTGCAAGCTTCTTCATCTCCCAGTACCTACTGCAACCTACATCCTTCTGAATCTGCTTATTGTATTCATCTCTTGGACTCCCTCTACGATTTTTACCCTCCACGCTGCCCTCCAATACTAAATTGGTGATTCCTTCATGCACCAGAACATGTCCTAACAACCGATCCCTTCTTCTAGCCAAGTTGTGCCACAAATTTCTCTTCTCCACAATTCTGTTCTATACCTCCTCATTAGTTATGTGATCTACCGATCTAATCTTCAGCATTCTTCTGTAGCGCCACATTTCGAAAGCTTCTATTCTCTTCTTGTCCAAACTATTTATCGTCCATGTTTCACTTCCATACATGGCTACACTCCATACAAATACTTTCAGAAACGTCCCCCATTGAGCATGTTTGGGACTGGATGAAGCGTCGTCTCACGCGGTCTGCACGTCCAGCACGAACGCTGGTCCAACTGAGGCGCCAGGTGGAAATGGCATGGCAAGCCGTTCCACAGGACTACATCCAGCATCTCTACGATCGTCTCCATGGGAGAATAGCAGCCTGCATTGCTGCTGACATTTAAATTTATACTCGATGTTAACAAATTTCTCTTCTCCAGAAACGCTTTCCTTGCCATTGCCGGTCTACATTTTATATCCTCTCTACTTCGAGCATCATCAGTTATTTCGCTCCCCAAATAGCAAAACTCATTTACTACTTTAAGTGTCTCATTTCCTAATCTAATTCCCTCAGCGTCACCCGACTTAATTCGATTACATTCCATTATCCATGTTTTTTCTTTTGTTGATGTTCATCTTATATCCTCCTTTCAAGACACTGCCCATTCCGTTCAACTGCTCTTCCAAGTCCTTTGCTGTCTCTGACAGAATTACAATGTCATCGGCGAACCTCAAAGTTTTTATTTCTTCTCCATGGATTTTAATGCCTACTCCGCATTTTCCTTTTGTTTCCTTTACTGCTTGCTCAATATACAGATTGCATAACATCGGGGATTGGCTACGACCCTGTCTCACTTCCTTCCCAACCACTGCTTCCCTCTCATGCCCCCTCGACTCTTATAACCACCATCTGGTTTCTGTCGGATAGAGAGGTCACAAATTAGTCTAGCGCGATATTCGTTTTATCGATGTGTATTAACAAGAACATTAAAACACGACGAATAACGAGAACTCCAACAGCGACGGAGCGGCGCTGCTGTATGGCGGTAGCAATCAGCGGGAGTTAGGGAAGCATGAGAGTCGCTGCTAAGAGTACTGGATGTCCATCGTGTTTTAATGTACCTGTTAATACATGTTAATAAAACGAATATCGCACCGCTCTATCGAATGGTCACGTAAAATTTCGATTTAAAAATAATTTTCCTTATAATGGGGAAAAATACGGCTTTTCGTCGACGAGAAACATGTGATGAACGGTATTTGTTTGGGGTGGTACCAGCGATACACTTCAAAAAGTAAATTGCAAATATCTGCTGAGATATCAGAGAAAATGCGTCTTACGACTTTTAGGAGAGGTACACGTTATAAAGAATAGGGGTGGACCCAAAACTGAACCCTGTGGGACATTGTGCGTAGAAAATTTATCGTTGTTTATTATGTTACTTGAAGTGTGGTGAATGTTCTTAACCTCTGTAGTATACATTACCGGTAGCGTAATGCAAACGCATTATTACGTTAATGTCGATAGGAAGAGTTTTTCTGAAGATATAATATTTTTCTAGGGAGAACAGCGGCCAAATGTAGCGATAACCGCAGCAATTGTTTTCTTCAGACAATTCTCAGCAGCGGGTGTATGTTTCACGAAACTCATGACAATTGGTTGCATTCGAACAATTTATTTATTTGCTACCGGTTACGATCAATGACCATCACTTGGTACAGAAAGTGAACTAATACAAGTCACAAGACAAAAGCTGCTTATGCTGGAAAATTATTGTTCTTCTATGCTATTACCAATGAGTTTGACAGCTGATACGATTTTATGGTTCAACAAGATTAACATTTGACTTGTACTAGTCAATATTTCTTGCCGGTTGATGGCCACTGACCGAAACCGGTAGCAAATAAATGAATTATTCTAATGCAGCCAAGTTTCGTCAGTTTTCTGATAAAATCAGCGTTATTAGTTACAATGGTAGGCAAACGTCTGGAGCCTGCGAGGTGGGACAGAGACTTGGAGCACAAGGCTGCGAAGTATTTTCGTCTCTCTCTCTATACATAATACCTCATGAACTACCTCCTTACTAGCACGCCACTTTAAGTCTGGATGCACAATCATTCAGCTGAAAAAAAAAAAGGTAGTAAAATAACATCATTTTCGTCCTTCGGCTGCAATTATTTTCCGCTGTTGGCCAATGGCGGCTGTTACGTACTTTCCAGTTCACCACGTCCTTTGTACGCTTCGTAATACGAGATGTCAAACCGAGCGAGGTGGCGCAGTGGTTAGCACACTAGACTCGCATTCGAGAGGACGACGGTCCAAACCCGCGTCTGGCCATCCTGATTCAGGTTTTCCGTGATTTCCCTAAATCGCTCCAGGTAAATGCCGGGATGGTTCCTTTGAAAGGGCACGGAAAATTCCCTTCCCTAATCCGATGGGACCAACGACCTCGCTCTTTCGTCCCCTCCCCCAAACCAACCACCAACGACACGTCAGCGTGTGCCGCCCCGACGAACTTTTTACTGTGCCGATTCCTGTAAAGAGAAACCTTCTTTAATATGTGATTTGGCTTGTATTTGTTGAGTAATGGATTACGCGTGTGTTGCAGGAGCGTGGTATGAAGGCAGGTGGGCGCCGGACTGTGACCCATGCTGTGGCGACGCCGCCTCACCGACAAGTGGACTCACGTCGTGCCAGCTGCCATGCTGTGTTGCGGCCGGAGAAAGGTAGGCTTTGCTTAAAAGCCCTCTTCATGTTCCTGATCACCTCCTATGAGGGCTGCATGTATCGTCACCTTTACGTTGTACACGTCTCATTATCACGAGAGAAATCTCAAAAGATACAGCGACCTTCTGCATTACAAGAATGAATGTGGCATTTGGTACATGGCACGATTAGTCTTCGATTTTTATTTGTATTATTTTGTATCTTAAAATGGAAATGACAGCTGCCAAATTCTTCCTGCAGACACATCGTAACCATATTGGTTGGAGAGCTCTGGGAAGAGGAAACAGCGTTGTTGTATATACTCTGAAGCCACTCAGAACTGTAATCTTTCAGAAAAAACAGAAATGTAGTCATCGTAGCTTAATGATTTGATGTATTGCAAAACCCCAGCTGAAGTTTACACTTCCCTCAACCGCGAGTCGATTAGACTCCTTCAGCTTACGGCAATATTACTGCGTCCAGAAACGTGTTGAAGGCCTAAATCTACACACAGATGATCTCATCAGTTAAAAGATGTCACCCACCAAACAATTACAGTGATCGCTTTGTACCGCTGTAGATGATGTAGTACTTATACTGAGCGTCTGTACGGAATCAGCGCAGTAAGATAGGTCGCGGTTGGTGACATGACAGAATGGCAGAAGGGAACCATATTGTTTTGACTTGCTCATGATCATACTGTGAAAGAGGTTGCCCGGTTCCTTGGTGTATTAACGCAGCGTTTTCAACTTGTCTACAATAAATGGTGTACACTTGTAGCCATTTACAATGAGGTGACAAAGGTCATGGGGTACCTCCTAATATCGTGTCGGACCTCCTTTTACTCGGCGTAGTGCAGCAACTCGACGTGGCGTGGACTCAACAAGTCGTTGGGAGACCCCTACAGAAATATTGAGTCACGGGCTTCTGGAGCCGTCCATAATTGTGAAAGTGTTGCTGGTGCAGTATTTTCTGCACTAAATGTATTCTCGTTTATATCCCATAAATGTTCGATGGGATTTATGTCGGGCGATCTGGGTAGCCACATCATTAACTCGAATTGTCCAGAACGTTCTTGTTCAAAAAATGGTTGAAATGGCTCTGAGCACTATGGGACTTAACATCTGAGGCCATCAGTCCCCTAGAACTTAGAACTACAGAAACCTAACTAACCTAAGGACATCACACACATCCATGCCCGAGGCAGGATTCGAACCTGCGACCGTAGCAGTCGCGCAGTTCCGGACTGAAGCGCCTAGAACCGCTCGGCCACCGCCGCCGGCAGAATGTTCTTCAAAACGATCGCAAACAACTGTGGCCCGGTGATATGGCGCACTGGTATCCATAAAAATTCCTTCTTTGTTTCAGAACATAAAATCCATGAATGGCTGAAAATGGTCTCCAAGTAGGTGAACATAACCATTTACAATCAGTGATCGGTTTAGTTGGACCAGATATCGCTGTCTTTCCATGTAAAGACAGCCCACTACATTATGGAGCTTTCACCAGCTTGCATAGTGCCTTGTTGACAACTTCTGTCCATGGCTTCGTGGGCTCAGCGCCGCACTCGAATCTTCATATCACCTCTTACCAACTGAAACTAGGACTCAACCGAGCCACAGTTTTCCAGTTGTCTAGGATTCAACCGATATGGTCACGTGCCCAGGATAGGCACTGTAAGCGATGTCGCGCTGTTAGCAAAGGCACTCGCGTCAGTCGTCTGCTGCCATAGCCCTTTAACGCCAAATTTCGCCGCACTGTCCTAACTGATACATTCGTCGTACGTTCCACATTGATTTTCGCAGTTATTCCACGCGGTGTTGCTTTTCTGTTAGCACTGACCACTCTACATAAACGCTGCTGTTCTTGGTCGTTAAGTGAAGGCCGTCAGCCACTGCTCTGTCCGTGGTGAGAGACGATGCCTGAAATTTGGTTTTCTCGGCATCCTTTGACACTGTAGATCTCCCAATATTGAATTCCTTAACGATTTCCGAAACGGAATGTCCCGTGCGTCTTGCTCTAACTACCATTCTGCATTTAAAGTTTTAATTCCCGTCGTGCGGCCATAATAATATCGGAAACCTTTTCACATGAATCACTTGAGTACAAATGTCAGCTCCGCCAATGTACTGTCGTTTTATACCTTGTGTACCTGATATTACCACGATCTGTATATGTGCATATCGGTATCCCATGGCTTTTGTCACCTCAGGGTATGACCACGTAACAAGAGTCATCGTAAAAAAATGCTAATCCACGGTACCCGAGACGACTGTCACAACTTTTCAACGAGAGTCGCTTTCTAACTCCAGCTGAATTCATCGTAAAAAGATGCTAATCCAAGGTGCCGGAGACGATTGTCACAAGTTGTCAACGAGAGTCGCTTTCTAACTCCAGCTGAATTGCTGCTGTCAGTGAATGTTGGTGCAACAAACCACTTTCCAAGCGAACATTCCGAAGGAGCTGTCATTGCTGAGAGCGGCACATTAAGCAGCGCGTCGTCAATCGCACGAACAAAACAGCATCTGGAAACAGCCGACTGGATGCGCCCACTGTAGCACGAAGAGTCGCGATCTTGACTCTTTTCAAATTATACTAGACGTCGAATGAACTGTGACCATTGATGCATTTACCCAGAATGTCTGGAGATGGTAATGTGATGTTATTATTGAGACTTTCCCGGAGATCTGTTGACATCTTGAGGTGTAGGGTATTCTGCTGGATATAAGCGTCGTTCGAGCACGATATTTCGACAACGTGACTTGTTATCTTCATCAGAAGTTTATTTTTAATAAATGGAGCCCCTCCGCGGCCGCACTAGCATGGTGACCACCACAAAAAAGTTCTACTATTGCCTCTGCATTGGTTAATTACTTTAATGGAGGTTATCACAGGATGTGACACTGTGATGTACGTACATCAGGGTAAGATTACGCACTGATAAAGAGCCCACTGAGAGATAGAAAATGGGCGAAAACGTTCGAAGAATAGTGGTTTTAAGGGTAGAGACGAAAAAGTGCCATGGCTAGCGCTATGCGAAAAAAAAAGAAAAAAAAACCTTTTGCAGCAGTCTCAACGGGTAGTAAAGGCAGTAGCGGAGTTGATTGCTATTTATGACAGATCATGCGAGCGTGCGTTATTTTAGTAGCAGCCATCACGCAGCTCGATACCAATGTCATAACTGTTCATCAGCTGTTCATCATAACTAGGTGAATCCGAGTCTATGCGCTGCTACGGTGTCCCATTCGGTGCACTCAGTCAACGGTGATGGTGCAGCAGCAGGCCCAGGCAGGCTGGAGCTTCACCCCCGGCGTCGTCGCTCTAGACTGCGTTGCCAGCGGCGGTCGCCCCCCTCGCCACCCATGAGACTACTGGTGGGGGAGCTCCGCTGGCACAGCTTCGCGGTCTTCTGGGACTGCTGGCTGTTCGGCTGCTATCTCTACTTTCGCTGCATCTTCTGCGAGTGCGATCAGGCCCCGTGGGTGACAGCGCGATGTCTCGCCTGATTTTGCGGCTGACGCTTTCAGTCCCTACGTACTGCCTTGCCTGGATGTTGGCCGCAGTGTCACCCACTGACGGCAGGGCTGTTGAGGCGGCCAGTAGGTCGAGGCTTTTTGTATTTAAAAAAGAAACTTTAATTCACTTCCCTGAGGGGGAGGGCCAGGCTCAGTGAGAGTTCTCTCACTGTTTGTGGCCAATGTGGTAAAGTTTGTTCTGTTGTGCCTCTGTTTATTTGTGATTTGTGGGATTGGTTTGAAGATCATGTCTCTTAATTAGGAATTCTGCGAAGGGCATTTATGGGGGACAGCTCTGGTTTTCGCCTTACGACCGAGGAGAAACCTCCAAACACCCTTGCTAGAGCAGCTGGTGTTACGCTGCTGGCCATTAAAATTGCTACACCACGAAGATGACGTGCTACAGATGCGAAACTTAACCGACACGAAGAAGATGCTGTGATATGCACATGATTAGCTTTTCAGATCATTCACACAAGGTTGGCGTCGGTGGCGACACCTAGAACGTGCTGAAATGAGGAACATTTCCAACCGATTTCTCATAACAAACAGCAGGTGACCGGCGTTGCCTGGTGAAACGTTGTTGTAATGCGTCGTGTAAGGAGGAGAAATGCGTACCATCACGTTTCCGACTTTGATAAAGGTCGGATTGTAGCCTATCGCGATTGCGATTTATCGTATCGTGACACTGCTGCTCGCGTTGATCGAGATCCAATGACTGTTAGCAGAATATGGAGTCGGTGGGTTCAGGAGGGTAATAAGGAACGCCGTGCTGGATCCCAACGGCCTCGTATCACTAGCAGTTGAGATGACAGGCATCTTATCCGCATCGCTGTAACGGATCGTGCAGCCACGTCTCGACCCCTGAGTCAACAGATGGGGACGTTTGCAAGACAACAACCATCTGCACGAACAGTTCGACGACGTTTGCAGCATCATGGACTATCAGCTCGGAGAACATGGCTGCGGTTACCCTTGACGCTGAGCGCCTGAGATGGTGTACTCAACGACGATCCTGGGTGCACGAATGGCAAAACGTAATTTTTTCGGATGAATCCAGGTTATGTTTACAGCATAATGATGGTCGCATCCGCGTTTGGCGACATTGCGGTGAACGCACATTGGGAGCGTGTATTCGTCATCGCCATACTGGCGTATCAGCCGGCGTGATGGTATGGGGTGGTATTGGTTACACGTATCGGTCTGCTCTTGTTCGCATTGACGGCACTTTGAACAGTGGACGTTACATTTCAGATGTGTTACGACCAGTGGCTCTACCCTTCATTCGATCCCTGCGAAACCCTAAATTTCAGCAGGATAATGCACGACTGCATGTTTCAGTTCCTGTACGGGCCTTTATGGATACAGAAAATGTTCGACTGCTGCCTTGGCCAGCACATTCTCCAGATTTCTCACCAATTGTAAACGTCTGGTCAATGGTGGCCGAGCAACTGGCTCGTCACAATACGCCAGTTACTACTGTTAATGAACTGTGGTGTAGTATTCAAGCTGTACACGCCATCCAAGCTCTGTTTGACTAAATGCGCAGGCGTATCAAGGCCGTTATTACGGCCAGAGGTGGTTGTTCTGGGTACTCATTTCTCAGGATCTATGCACCCAAATTGCGTGAAAATGTAATCACATGTCAGTTCTAGTATAATATATTTGTCCAATGAATACCCGTTTATCATCTGCATTTCTTCTTGGTGTAGAAATTTTAATGGCCAGTAGTGTATCACCTTATTTATGCTGTCGAGATCGACATCCTGAGTACTAGTCAACTAGTTTTCGGCGGTAATCCTCTTGTTTTCTATTAATTCTTCAAGTTCGTGGGGGCTCTTCAGTACGTTGAACCGACTGAACACCTCTGTCATCTGCATTGCTCTGGATGTCATCGCCTGGCGTTCCCCGCGGTCGTGCCGTGTGGTGTGCGTCTCAGGGTGTTGTTGCAGGAGGCCCACGATTTGGGAGGACGAGGAGACGATATGGCGTGCACCGATTTGTGACGCTCGCGTCTCCGTTTGCGGTCGTCGGTGGTACGCCTCCCTCAGTAAGATGCAGGCAACCTCCACCTCCGCGTCGAGCGTCATCCTAAGGTGCGTTTACACCTGTGCGCCTTGCAGCTAGTCGGCGTGCGGCTGTACCTTGCTCCACACGGAAGTAGAGGCGCTCACTGTGAACACGGGTGTGAATGGAATCATTCGAACGCACATGTTGAGCAAGAGGCGTGCAACCTACACGCATGCCTCTCCTTGCGTGTGGAGCAAGCATACTCGGACGGCGGCTAGGTAGGTGCACAGGTGTAAACGCACCTTAACTCGGGACTCGGCTTCTTCTAGGGTGGTGCGCCATCGTCTTCCTAGCCGATGGTCGTTGCGCCGCCTGCTGCCACTGCGAAGGGCAACAGCTAACTGCCTCCAATCTTCGCCGAACAGCCGACTTCCTGTCCACTTCTCTCACTGGTGGGTTCACGGGGCTGCATGCTTACGTCCTCCTTAGACGAACACTCAGCCACCCTACTGCAACTCAGCTGGGCCACTAAATCAACCGACATTAATCACGCGAAAAATTTCTGAGAATAATTAGAACAGTAGGTGAAACGTAATAACCAACATCCCCACATTCTAATAGCTCTACGTGATCTTATCATCAATTAATGGCATATGAGGGCGTGCTGAAAAGTAATGCCTTAGAATTTTTTATCTGAAGACCCTTAAAGCTTTCTAAATAAAACAAACTTTATTAAAATTCTACATTTTTATTCTTCAAGTCTACATATTTATTTCTCAACATAGTGACCTGGGCGACGAACACATTTCTCCCAACGAGAGACTAGTTTTTAGATACTGCTACTGTAGAATGTTTGACTTGCTTGATGGAGCCACAACCTTATCCCTGATTGCACCGCTTTGTCACTATCAAAGTGAAGTCCTGGAAGATGTAAATTAAGCTTTTTTTAAAAAAAAAAATGGCTCTGAGCACTATGGGACTTAACATCTATGGTCATCAGTCCCCTAGAACTTAGAACTACTTAAACCTAACTAACCTAAGGACATCACACAACACCCAGCCGTCACGAGGCAGAGAAAATCCCTGACCCCGCCGGGAATCGAACCCGGGAACCCGGGCGTGGGAAGCGAGAACGCTACCGCACGACCACGAGATGCGGGCGTAAGCTTTGTAAATAGACGCATATCAGACAGGGCCAAGTCGGGACTCTACGGAGGGTAAGTGGTGACAATAAACCCAAGGCGCCGGATTATTGTAGATATCGCAGTGTTCATGTGTGGTCTGGCATTGTCATGCTGAAGGACGGGGTGCTCCATGTGCGGACGAACTCTTCGAATTCATGCTTTCAGCTTGAAACTCTCTTACAGAACGCTGTTCCTCACGAACGGACATAATTACGTTACACACCGCCTTGTTACACGCTACAGTTCGGAGCACTCTAGCGGAACAGGGTTCGAACTTGCGTTAGTGAAGAAGGAAAGTCGACCGAGTATACGCATGACATGTAATACTTCAACCGATACTGAGAACAGAAGAAAAAAATTGGAGGCATTACGTTTCAGCACTCTCTCGTACTTGCAGAAACTTGTGAACTTTCTTCCTCGTCGAACTGAGACCATTGTGAAGACTAGAGGCGGCACTACACGGTATTAGCATCATGTCTTCTAAGGGTGACTAATTTTTCGTTCGATGTGTTTGCACAGGGTGGTCAGAAACAGTCTAAACCCTTGTAAATGTCTGCAGATTAGATTGCGCTGAGAAATAATTGTTAAAAAAATTGATATGTTGCGTCGTTTCCGAGTTAATTTGCATTGAAGTTAGCCTATCAGGCTGTTGCGCTCGCAAAATTCAAGCGACCCACCAGAGACGGTGTCACCAAACGCGTCCTTCGTTTGGTTTCCTAAAACCGAACAAGAAAGAGATACAAATATCGAACAGGGGGTGGTAGTAAGGATCGAACCTGAACCAAAGGCTGAGCAGTCTCGTGTGCTAT
This sequence comes from Schistocerca nitens, assembly GCF_023898315.1. NCBI lineage: Eukaryota > Metazoa > Arthropoda > Insecta > Orthoptera > Acrididae > Schistocerca > Schistocerca nitens. The sequence goes on along the minus strand of NC_064616.1, from coordinate 664,244,609 downwards.
CATCTACGCTGTGAGAACAACTGACACTAATTTTATCTGACGGGCCGCTTGAATTTGCACGCGCATCAGTGTGATTAGCTAAATTCAATGCTATGAGTAATAAACTCGGAAACGGCGCAGCGTATCAAATTTGTTTCTTAACAAGTATTTTTCAGTACAATATTCCCTGCAACATCCATACAAGCTTTTCAGACTGTTTCTGACCACCCTGTACACACCGGAAGGTACGGTACAGTACATGGCGAAGGGTCTCTCTCTCTCTCTCTCTCTCTCTCTACCAGTTTAGTCGATTCGACTCTCCTTGACCCCGTGAACTAAGGCACACCACTATCTTCTGTCCCACTCTCTCCTCCGCAGACTTTTCTTGTTGAATCCATTACTTATGTGACGCCATCGACCCGTGTGATCCTTTACCGCCCTTTTCTCCTTGTACCTTCGATCTTCCCCAGCTTTAACTTGTTTTCGTATCAGTATTGTCGATTTTCTGTTTTATTCCAATCGCGTACTGAACGAGCGAAAAATGACTCTATATGTGTCTGCACGAGCCGAAATCTCTCATATCTTATTCGCATGAAACCTGCGCGAGGTATACGATGGTGGAAGCATTATGGTCGCACAGTCGCCTTGGAATACAAGTTCTCTAAATTTAGCCAACAGAATTTCGCGAGAACTACGTTTTCTTCCTTCCAGGGATTCGCATTTATGTTCCCCAAGCATTTCTGCTAAATGTTCGTGTTGAATATACCGACCTGTTATGAACCTAGTAGTGTGTCATCGCGCGATGCCTTTTGCCATGGCTACTCAAAAAGGACCTCAGACACTGAAACTGCTTCATATCGCTTATTACTATTGTTCCTAAATACTTACACGATGTGACGCGCTTAATATGTTCACCACTAATCTTGTATTCGGATACAATCAGGTCCTCTCTCTTTGATATCGAGATTCTCTTACATTTATCAACATCTAAAGGGAGCTGCCACTCATTACACCAAGTGGAAATTTTGTCCAAGTCTTTTTGGATTTCCTTAATATCGTTCAATGACGATACTTTTCGGTAGACAATGGCATCGCCAGTCAACAGTCTGTTAGTATTGCCTTTCTACCAGAGAGTTTTTGACATCAAGAATTTCCACATGCTTGTGCTGCACTAGCAATTTGGCGTGTATTACTTTTGACAGTTTTTGATAGATAACATAGATGTGCAAAGATTCGTACGCAGAATAGTTGGACGAATAATTTACCTGATATCGAATAAATCTAAGTTACTACACTGGTGTGCAAAACTGGAGGACGAAAGCAACTTTTGCATGATGTGTTACTGCTAAATAACATAGCTCGGTGAAACTCTGACCATACAGAGAAAGAACTGCTACAGCATAGTACAGATGGTATCTGAAATAAATACTCAGTGAGATGAACAGAAAGGACATTTTTATTCAAAGACAATAATGACATTGAAGTTACTATCGTTCAAGATGATACCCAGGACATTGACTGGTGAGTGAACCATATTCAAAGATTTGGAGGTCAGTACGCCCATCCAACATTATGCCTCCCCACGCCACAGCACCTGGATCACCAAAACGATCACGTTCGAAAACGTTCGTATGTGTATTACGTGTTTCCACCTCTCGCCGTATCACGGTGCTGTCAGCACTGTCGAACGTTACGAAACAACCTTGTGGCCACCATGGGAGCACGTTGATGAGCATGCATTTCCACCACACACCTATTAAAAACCATGTCCCGCCTTGTGTAATGTCCAGGGGACCATCATGAATAGAGATGACTTCAGTGTGATTATTGTCTTTGCATCAAAGATTAGTCGTTTCTGTTCGTCTCACTGCGTATGTGTTTCAGTTACCTTCTGTACTGTACCGTACTGTACTACACTGTAGCAACTCTTTACATACATGGTCGAAGTTTTATCGAGCTATCTTACTTGTCAGTGACATATCATGCGAAAGTAACTTTCACCCCTAACTTCTACACACTAGAGTATTTAGGCATACTCTACAAGCAAGATAATACGAGATGGAATTACCTACCAAATACTTACGGTCAATCCGAGAGCAGAGTCGTTCGGTATTCGAACGTTTTCTCGGAGTTGTCGACTTCAAGTTTTCGAATACGACTTCCGAGCAAGACCTCTAGTAGCGACCAGAACGTGAACAGCTGTTGATTGTTCTTGTAGAGTATGTCGGTACTGGAATATGTAGTTGTTTCTGCTTCTTTTCAGTTGCCTCTCATCATTCGAATTGGGGCGACAGCTGTTACTCTTTCACTTTTTCTACGTAAAAGAACGGCGCGTTAAAATGTATATTAAAAAAGACTGCGTAGCAAAGGAAATGTGCTAATGAAAAAAAGTTGTTTTATTTTAATACAAAAATTATGACGTTATTTGAAAAACAAACTTCAGAAACGGCTGTAACTTTGGTTCATTTACATGAAATTGTTTTCTTTAGAGGTGAGCCGGATGACATCAAATCTTCATTATGGAAGCAGGTATGCCACAGACGCTTCGGAGAACCGAGACGTTTACTTGTACAGCCGGATGGGTGGCTGGAGCGTACACGTGCTTCTGGCAGCTAGGATCTACACTGAGGTCACATAAGTCATGGGATAGTGATATGCACATACAGATGCTGATAGCATCAAGTGCACAAGGTATAAAAGGACAGTTCACTGGCGGAGCTGACATTTGTACTCAGGTGCTTCATGTAAAAAGGTTTCCGACGTGATTATGGCCGCACGACTGAAATTAACAGACTTTGAATGCGGAATGAAACTAGACGCATGGATCATTACATTTCTGAAAACGTTAAGGAATTCAATATTGGGAGATCCGAAGTGTCAACAGTGTGCCGAGAATACCACATTTAAGGCATTAGCTCTCACTACAGGCAACACAGTGGTCGACGGCCTTCACTTAACGACCGAGAGCAACGGCATTTGTGTAGAGTTGTTAGTGCTAACAGACAAGCAACACTACAAGAAATAATCGCAGAAATGAATGCGGGACGCATGACGAACGTATATGTTAGGACATTGCGGCGATATTTGGCGTTAATGGGCTATTGCAGCAGACGAGTGGCTCGAGTCCATTTGCTAACAGCTCGACACTGCTTGCAGCGCCTCTCTTTCGCTCGCAGCCATATCGGTTGGACCCTAGACGACTGGAAAACCGTGGCCTGGTCAGATGAGTCCCGATTTCAGTTTTTAAGTGCTGATGGGTAGGGTTCGAGTGTGGCGCAGACCCGACGAAGGCATGGACACAAGTTGTCAACAAAGCACTGTGCAAGGTGGTCGTGGCTCCATAATGGTGTAGGCTGTGTTTACGTGGTATGGACTGGGTCCTCTGGTCGAACTGAACCGATCTTTGACTGGAAATAGTAACGTTCGGCTACCTGGAGACCATTTGCAGCCATTCATGGTCGCTATGTTCCTGAAAAACGATGGAATTTTTGTGAATGTCAATGCGTCATGTCACGGGGGCTCAACTATTCACGATTTGTTTGAAGAACACTCTAGACAGTTCGAACCAATGATTCGCCCGACATGAATCCCACCGAACATATATTTGACGTGATTTAGAGGTCAGTTCGTGAAAAAAATACTGCACGGGCAACACTTTTGCAATTATGGAACTGTTATAGGGTCTACATGCCTCAATATTTCTGTAGGGGACTTCCAACGAATTATTGAGACTATACCACGTCGATTTGCTGGACCACGTCGAGAAAAAGGTCTGACACGATATTAGGATGTATCCCAAGACTTTTGTCACCTCAGTGTTGTCATAATAGAGTTCGGATTTCTGGTGTTTCTTCGAATCCTTTTGGTTCTTGAGATCAGAGTTCTCGATTCTGGCCATCGCTAGTCTTTGGCACATATCATAATCTGATCTGAGGCTGCATACTGTACCACCGTGATCTGAAATGCCTTGTTTGGATTATACTACTAAGGAGCATTGGTACTGAGCGACCAGCACGTTGATGGTGCCCGTTAACAGTTTTGACTCACAGAATGTGCCAAGAATCAGGATAGAAACATTTGTTGTACGGAAAAGTAGGAGCGACCGGAATATGGTCTTGGGAAAGAGAGTTGATTGAGAAGTGAGACTGTGATGAAGAGCATATGACACTCTTCTTAGTGATAGAGTGCCACAAAAAAAGCCCGCTTGAAGGCAGGTGCGCAATCTGCTTGTTCGGTAAAATACGGTGAACAAGAAGCATGATTTGTGTTGTGCTCATAACCGTGCGACTGATAACTTTGCACACCGTTTAATGCTACATGCTACATGCTCTGCAGCAACTACGGCTAACAAGCGAATAATCGACGTACGTGTATCAGTCAGCCTGTTGTGTAGCTCTGCATCTAAACCACATTTCTACTCCAAGAGGGAAAACGTGTACAAGTCCAATAACAACAGGTATATACTTCTTTGATTTGTTTTTCTATATTCATTAAAGACATTTTTTCAACTATATATTTTGAACTAACCATGGTTACGCAACCTATGGTTTACAGAGTCACCATTTGCCTAATTCATAAGCGAAAACATGGCTTTTGTCTTCAAAATATACTTGTTAAATATGATTCTCGTCCAATGTAATCATTGAGTGGTGAAAATACAACATGATTTGCCTAACATGGACGCTGTGACCACCCAAAAATTTCTCCATACCTCACTGGTTTTGCTGAATTCTTAAGTGATGTCTAACTTTTACGGACTTTTTATATAATATAGTGTACATGGTCCTGACATATGGGAGAGTGTAAGCTTACAGATTGAATTGGAAATTTGTGGTAAGGACTATGGGACCAAAGTGCTGAGGTCATCGGTCCCTAGGCTTACGCACTACTTAACATAACTTAAACTAACTTACGCGAAGGATAACACACACACACATCCATGCCCGAGGGAAACTCGAACCTCCGACGCACCAAGGTTTGAAGGCTGGTTCAAATGGCTCTGAGCACTATGGGACTTAACATCTATGGTCATCAGTCCACTAGAACTTAGAACTACTTAAACCTAACTAACCTAAGGACATCACACAACACCCAGTCATCACGAGGCAGAGAAAATCCCTGACCCCGCCGGGAATCGAACACGGGAACCCGGGCGCGGGAAGCGAGAACGCTACCGCACGACCACGAGCTGCGGACAAAGTTTGCAGGGAAATAGTCAAGATGTAAGTGGAGAAAATGAACTTTAATGTTCATTTTACAGCCCAGCTTCTTAAATTTGTCGAGCATGTCTGCAACGATTGTCTTGTAGTGTGGATCTCTTTTGTTTCCTAGGAAACCGGTAACAACTAATTTAAAATATGTCCATGCTGCCATTTCTTTTGTTTCCATTTTGTCCACAAAGTTGGGATCTGTCATTAGTTTTCTAATGTCTAGCCCGACAAAGGTTTCTTCCTTTAGCTTTGCCTCGGATAAACCAGGAAACTGTCCACAAATATATCTGAAACATTCCCCTTCTTTTGACAATGCCTTAACAAATTGTTTCATCAGCCCCAACATAATGTGAAGTGGTGGAAGTAACACCTTTTTGGGATCCACAAGGCTTTTCCTTTCAACATTTTTAATCCCTACCTGTAAGGTTTTTCTCAAGGGACAAGCTTTTTTTTATGTAGTGTTGCTTTCTGTCTCTACTGTCCCATTCACAGAGAAAGCAAGGGAACTTTGTATAGCCACTTTGTTGACCAAGTAGAATTGAAATCACTTTTAATTCACTACATGGTGTCCATTTGTGGTCTGAATAGCAGAGTTTGCTTAAAACCAGTTCAAGGTTTTCGTAACATTCTTTTAAGTGAACCGAGTGTCCAACTGGTATAGAAGCATACTTATTGCCATCGTGTAGAAGTACTGCTTTAAGGCTTCTTTTTGAAGACTCGATAAGAAGTCTCCACTCATCAGGAGCATATTCTGTTTTGAAACGTGCCATAAATCCAGGAACATCACTGCAAAACACCAGGTCACCTTCTTGAGAGAAGAAAGATACAAACTCCTTTTCACTCGATCGATACCAAGAAAAGGATGTACCCGGAGCCAACATATGTTTATCTTTCAATCTAGATCTTAAAACCTCTGCCGATTCTTTAGAAAGGCCTAGGCCTGGTCTCAAACTAAATCGTTCAGATTGTGAGAATGGAATGGGATCGGTTGTACCAGGTTCGTAGCACTCTCTGTCTTCTTCACTATCACCTTGCTGAGCCAATGACTCGTGATCATCTGTATCATCCAAAGAATCTGGAGCAGAGGGTATTGGTACTTCAGGCCCAAGAGGAACAGGGCGAATGGCTGATTGAATGTTAGGGTAAGAAATATCCTATTTGTTTTTCAAATTGAAACCTCGTACGTTGCAAGAACAAAAATAGCAGTCATCACTATGGTTTTTGATCTTCCTCCAAACCATGGTATTATAAAACGTAAGGACTGTTTTTTACGTTGAAACCATTGCCTCAGTTCTGCAACACACACTGAACAAACTTTGTATGGGGACCAAGGCTTATCTTGATCGCCTAACTTTATACCAAAATAGGCGAAATATACTTTTTCAAGAAAATCGGAAATGTTTCTTTGTTGATTTTTAACGGTATAGTTACCACAAATGTAGCAGAAGCAATCTGGCGAGTTTATACATCCTCTGGTAGCCATTGTCCATTGTCCATAAAACAACTTCACAACAACGCGGCAGACAGGCACTGACATGAAAATACTGCTGGTTTCTCCTAATTACTCTTAATTTAACGTATATCTAGTATAAAAACGGCTAAATAACAGTTTATGGAGATCCTAGAAACCAAAATTGAAACTCACTAGTGCGCTGAAATATCGTATAAAGCTAAAACTACACAACCAGTTTGTGAAATAACTGTACGTAATAGAATTTTTTCACAATTTTTTCGGAAATCAGCGTTGAAAACACTATAAAAATCACTTAATAAATTTGAAACAATTTTTATGTCGCAGACCTGTGTTATTTTAGTCTACAGACGCATTCTATTTCTGGCTACATGTTTTTGTATCAAGTACCATCGTCAAGCCTTCCTACGACCAAAGAAATCTTAGTGTACACATAAAATATTTTTTAAGAAACACTGACAAAATATTTTTATCTACAATACCTAACCTATGGTATAAAGTGCAATCTGAATATGTAGGCAGTCCCTTACCCCTGGCACACAGTTGTCAAATAGATGTGTCATATTCTAAAAGTGAATGTCAACAGATGCAAATTTTGACCACAAGTGATAAGAGTGCTCGCTATGTTCCGAGATTTTCCCTTCTTAAAAAAGAGTCACGATGTAAAATACACTCCTGGAAATTGAAATAAGAACACCGTGAATTCATTGTCCCAGGAAGGGGAAACTTTATTGACACATTCCTGGGGTCAGATACATCACATGATCACACTGACAGAACCACAGGCACATAGACACAGGCAACAGAGCATGCACAATGTCGGCACTAGTACAGTGTATATCTACCTTTCGCAGCAATGCAGGCTGCTATTCTCCCATGGAGACGATCGTAGAGATGCTGGATGTAGTCCTGTGGAACGGCTTGCCATGCCATTTCCACCTGGCGCCTCAGTTGGACCAGCGTTCGTGCTGGACGTGCAGACCGCGTGAGACGACGCTTCATCCAGTCCCAAACATGCTCAATGGGGGACAGATCCGGAGATCTTGCTGGCCAGGGTAGTTGACTTACACCTTCTAGAGCACGTTGGGTGGCACGGGATACATGCGGACGTGCATTGTCCTGTTGGAACAGCAAGTTCCCTTTCCGGTCTAGGAATGGTAGAACGATGGGTTCGATGACGGTTTGGATGTACCGTGCACTATTCAGTGTCCCCTCGACGATCACCAGTGGTGTACGGCCAGTGTAGGAGATCGCTCCCCACACCATGATGCCGGGTGTTGGCCCTGTGTGCCTCGGTCGTATGCAGTCCTGATTGTGGCGCTCACCTGCACGGCGCCAAACACGCATACGACCATCATTGGCACCAAGGCAGAAGCGACTCTCATCGCTGAAGACGACACGTCTCCATTCGTCCCTCCATTCACGCCTGTCGCGACACCACTGGAGGCGGGCTGCACGATGTTGGGGCGTGAGCGGAAGACGGCGTAACGGTGTGCGGGACCGTAGCCCAGCTTCATGGAGACGGTTGCGAATGGTCCTCGCCGATACCCCAGGAGCAACAGTGTCCCTAATTTGCTGGGAAGTGGCGGTGCGGTCCCCTACGGCACTGCGTAGGATCCTACGGTCTTGGTGTGCATCCGTGCGTCGCTGCGGTCCGGTCCCAGGTCGACGGGCACGTGCACCTTCCGCCGACCACTGGCGACAACATCGATGTACTGTGGAGACCTCACGCCCCACGTGTTGAGCAATTCGGCGGTACGTCCACCCGGCCTCCCGCATGCCCACTATACGCCCTCGCTCAAAGTCCGTCAACTGCACATACGGTTCACGTCCACGCTGTCGCGGCATGCTACCAGTGTTAAAGACTGCGACGGAGCTCCGTATGCCACGGCAAACTGGCTGACACTGACGGCGGCGGTGCACAAATGCTGCGCAGCTAGCGCCATTCGACGGCCAACACCGCGGTTCCTGGTGTGTCCGCTGTGCCGTGCGTGTGATCATTGCTTGTACAGCCCTCTCGCAGTGTCCGGAGAAAGTATGGTGGGTCTGACACACCGGTGTCAATGTGTTCTTTTTTCCATTTCCAGGAGTGTACATGTAAAAATAAAAATCACATAAAATATGGAATGTAAGAAGATAGATCATAAAATACAAAATGAAACAGTTCCCTCTGTAATAAAACATTAATGGTAGAATAACACACCTATGTTGCAATATTTCAGTATATTTGTTGAATACGGTGTGTACCACTATAAAACCTCTATCTAACCATGTACCTTTAATCATGTGTGTGTTTATAAGATAAAACGGTCACGAATGTAAATTAATTTCACACAACAGGGATAAATTCAAGTATCTATTGTTTTAATAATATCATTAAGTACTGAAAATCAAAATTATGTACACTGGTTAGATATCCAGCATCCAATGGCAATAATAGCGCAGTATAACTATGTATTACTTCTTGACTGTCAGTTGACGATCTTTGCCCACTTTTCCAGTTTGTCGTTCATGCAACAGTGCCCATGTGTACGAGGCAGACAGTGCTAGTCAGTGCTGCATCGCGCTTCAAATGGTTCAAATGGCTCTGAGCACTATGGGACTTATCATCTGTGGTCATCAGTCCCCTAGAACTTAGAACTACTTAAACCTAACTAACCTAAGGACATCACACTCATCCATGCCCGAGGAAGGATTCGAACCTGCGACCGTAGCAGTCGCGCGGTTTCGGACTGAGCGCCTAGAACCGCGAGACCACCGCGGCCGACGGCCTCGCGCTTCCTCCACGCCGTGTCGCAATTCAATATTAAGAGGAGACCACAAGTAATCACTAACTAATCCATACAACCGTCTCGTCATGTGAACGCTGTCCTCTTGTGGCATTTCAGTCCAGTTCTTATGTCCTAATCCTGGTGGTATTGTGCGACTGTAAGTGACGAGAATATTCTACATCCATTATTTTCTTGTGCAACTCGAATCAGGAATTCGAGTGCATTTAAAACACCGTGGTACTCGAGAAATGGGCTCCTATCATCTTAAAGTCTCAATGTACGTCGATAATTTAAAACGTAGTTTGCAATGGGGTATTTTAGGCTAAATATTATACATTTTAACCATATAACTGTGACTTATTGATTTTAAGATGGCCTGTTGATGATACTTGGTACCGATACCGATAGTCAGTAGACAAAAGAAAAGTACGACGATGGACTAAAGTAAATATATTTTTCTTACAGGTTTCTAACTATTGTTCATTACAGAACATCGTAACAAAATAGCCTTGTTATTGCAAGATCATTTTCGCAGACCATTTCATTTACAGCAAAGAAGATCTTAAGGACAAATGGCCGGAAATGCATTCCAACGGAGGTAGATCCTCTTGAAGGTAGAGATCGTAGAATATAGCCCAGGTATCAAAACGGGTCCGTCAGCGTACGATAAGCCAGACGACAGTACGGAACATTATTTCCGTCAGCTGTCACTATCCGTATCACTTAAAACGTGTGCAGACGTTATTACATACCGACTTGCCTCCGCGGTTCCAATTTTGTCGGTGGTTCGTCGCACAGGCCACAACGGTGGTGGTATGTCTGTCATTCATCCTATTCACAGTAGAGGTTACTTTAGAGAGGGACAGTATCGTCAACGTTCACAAAACCCACCTGTGGCCCAAGGAAAATCCCCATAGTGTTGTGGCAAGGAACTATCAGCTCTGGTTCAACCTCAATGTGTGGGTGGGGATTACTGGCGACCGCATCTTGACTATGAACTGAAACACTAGTACAACAGAACAACCCCCTTACCTGGTGTGTTCTCATGTGTGCTGTCAACCACTGAAACCTACTCGTCACAGATCTTTTATCTTCACCTTCAAGTCGAAATCATTTCTGCCCATATGTCAATATGACCTTTTTGCTCCTTATCCTTTCGGGGTGTCGTTTCCTGCAGTTTGTCTGCATTTAGCAAAATCATCCTGTATGTTTTGCAATTAAAAGATCAAATGTGGGCTGCCTCTAATTGCTAAATTAAGGAGTGCCGCTTTCGAAGGCCATTCATCGTGACATATGTCTCATTTGTACTCATCTCTTTCGAAGAGTGATAAAGTGCAATATTCGAAATGTCGAGAGGCTCTGAGATACCAAATGACAGTTATTTCACTGTACTTCAGTCCCTCAACATACTGGTGATAGCTAAAATGTTGTGGAATATAGGCTGCAGCCACTCACACCCATGAAGTGCTTTGTTTATAGCAATTTTTGTACGTTACTTGCGCCGATGTTTCATTTATACTGTACGAAGAATTTCTGAGAAATCTGTTTGTTGGCGGTTTTAAATTATTAGCAGCACCCTCATATCACGTGAAGCAAATCTCCGTGTTCTGGTCCTGATGGGCCAATCGGGACCGACCGACCGCCATGTCATCCTCTGCCATTGGTGTCATTTGATGCGGCACGCAAGGGCATGGGGTCAGCATACCGCTCTCCCGGCCGTTGTTGGCTTTCTTAATCTCGGGGTCGCTACTTCTCACTCAAGTAGCTCCTCAGTTGGCATCAGGAGACTGAGTGCACCCCGTACCAGTCCTTCCAACAAGCAAAAATTGCTGGCAGTACTGGGAATAGAACTGGGTCCTCTGCATACCGGCCAGACTCGCTGACCACTAAAGCTACGGAGGCGGACATCACATCACGTTAGTGGAATTAATGTATGTAAAAAGAGAATGTGTTTGTTGGCAGTTCTAGTAACTGAATTAAGCCAGCTAAATTATTTTTGGTGTTCTGATTTGCATTGCAACTGGCAGTGGCTTAACACTTGCATTTGGTGAAGATAATGACAATATGCGTTCCACTAATTTGAGAGATATGTCATTTCACTGCCTGCTGTTTCCTAGCTTTTCATCTCTACAGTTGGAGGGCATAGTTCTAAGGCTTGCTAATTCGAATCGTATATGTACCATTTTCTTAATTTCCACAATACAGTTCAATATTAATCAAAATAGATTGAGAATATTAAGGCAAACAGGAGGGGCGTTTGAAAACCCCGTGCAAAAATAAAAACTACTTACGTATTTGGGGTAAACCTTTTTTATTTTTCGACATAGTCTCCTTTTAGACTTATACACTTCGTCCAACACCGTTCTAATTTGTTGAGCCCTTCCGAATAAATGGAATTGTCCAAGTCTGCAAAATAGCTATTAGTTGCTTCAATCACCTCGTTTGAATAAAATCTTTGTCCCACCAGCCATTTCTTCAAATTGGGGAACAAATAGTAGTAGGGGGAAGCCAAGTCTGGAGAATAGGGGGGATGTGAAACGAGTTGGAATCCTATTTGCATTAATGTTGTGACCACAACTGCTGAGGTGTGTGCTGGTGCATTGTCGTGATGGAAAAGGACTTTTTTGCGGTCCAATCGCCGGCGTTTTTCTTGCCGCTCGGTTTTCAAACGGTCCAACAACGATGAATAATATGCACCTGTAATAGTTTTAGCCTTTTCCAGATAGTTGAAGAGGATTATCCCTTGGGAATCCCAAAAGACAGTCGCCATAACCTTTCCGGCCGAAGGAATGTCTTCACCTTTTTTTGGTGTAGATTCTCCTTTGGTAACCCATTGTTTAGATTGTTGTTTGGTCTCAGGAGTATAGTAATGTATCCATTTATGTTCCATCCACAGTGACGAAACGACACTTAAAAGTCTTGCGGATTCTTCCTGAACAGCTGCAAACAATCCTTGCAGCACTTCACACGATTCCGTTTTTGGTCAAGCGTGAGCAATCGCGGAACCCATATTGCGGATAGCTTTCTCATGTCCAAATGTTTATTTAAAATATTATGTACTCGTTCATTTGAGATGCCCACAGCACTACCAACCTCAAGCACTTTAACTCTTCTGTCATCCATCACCATATCATGGATTTTATCAATGATTTCTGGAGTCGTAACCTCCACAGGGCGTCCAGAACGTTCAGCGTCACATGTGCCCATATGGCCACTCCGAAGATTTTGAAACCACTTATAAACTGTTCTAATCGAAGGTGCAGAGTCACCGTAATGTTTATCAAGCTTCTCTTTAGTCTCCTGGGGCGTTATGCCTTTCATAAAGTAATGTTTAATCACTACACGAAATTCTTTTTCGTCCATTTTTTGACAATCACTCGACTTTCTTGATTCACACGAATGCCAAACACAAAGAAATAGATCAATATGGCTGAAACTTGGTGTGCGTTCTTTCCAAAGATGCTACTAACTAAACATGATCTCGATACGCGCCGTTGGTGCCATCTCTCTAACTTTGCACGGACTTTTCAAACGCCCCTCGTATTACCTCACATTAACCTATTGCTTACAACCCTATCTCTATCCTCCAATGTCGGCAGAGTTTAGTCTTAAGTGTCTGACAAATACAGTGAGAAAACGTCTCCAACACCTTTCCATTACTAGAGAATTTCATTTCTGACAGTACTCAAACAACATTAAGATTGCAAGCTGGTTTAGTTACATTGAACGCTGAAACGACGAAGTGCTGTAAACGGTGGAATAAACCTATATATATAATAGATACATCTGAAAACGCCCCCCCCCCCCCGTCCCCCACGCGGATCCTCTATGATCTCATTCCTTTCCCCCATCTGCTCCTATTCCTCGAACATATCCGCATCCTCTACACCTCCCGCCGTCTTGAACCCCCTCACCCCCTGGTTGCTCCTCTCCTCTCCGATCCCCGCCCCCTGCCACGTCTTCACCGTTGTGTCCCCCCTACCCTCCATCTCTACACCCTACATCTCCTTTCCCAAGGTGGCTTCCATCAACTCCCCTTCCCGGATGATGCCCTCTCTCCCTCCATTTATCCCTCCGATCAACTCTGATCCTCACTCCCCCTCCTTTCTTCTGTCCTTTTCCCGGGCTCCCTCTCCCCCCCCTTCCATCCTCTTTCTTCCCCACCTCCCCTCTCTTTGCCCCCTTCTCTCCCCCACGTCCTTTTACATTTCCCTCCTCTCATTCCCTCTAGCGTCTGCCCTTCTCCCCCTTTATTAGTCCTCTCCCTCCTTGGTTCCCCCCCTTTTCGTTTTTTTTCCTCTCCTCCCTCCTTGTCTTTCCCCCTCCTGCAGGTCCCCCCCCCCCCTTCTGCCTTTGGCTTGGGAGTGTCATCTTTGTGCTGCTACTTTCGTGCAGTGTTCTCCAGTGAGTGTTCTACTGTGCGTGTTTTACAGTGAGTGTTCCGTGTTGTGTTTTTTGGGACTTGTTGCGAACGGCCATCATACTGTCGCTGGGTGTGCCTTTTATCTCTTGCAAACAGAAACCAGACTGTCGCCGTGTTTTTTAATTGTGTGTCTACTATGTTACTTGTCTGATTCCTGTGTATTTTATCTACATTGCCAACCCCTTTTGCTTTCTGTTTTAACTTTCCGCTTTTTTACGCCATTTTACACTTTAAATCACCATTTTATCGCCTGTTTTACCTTGTTTCTTTCTTCTTCCTTTATTTAAAAAAAAGTGTGAAGGCTGTAGAGCAGCGTAGTAAGCTGCTGCCAGCCCGCCCACTTCGGGGGGAATTGAAAATCAATAAAGAAAAAAAAAGATAACGTCCAGATCAACAACTAGTGTGAGCTGATGCACATTTATTAGATTCAAATGGATGGACACAGTGTTGTGAATGACCTCTCGGTAGACAACGTACACCCTGCTGTATGATGGCATCGTGGTCTCACAACGTTTCAACTGTGACAAAATATACTGTTCTCAGGTTCATACATTTACAGCTATGTGAAAAAAACAACAGACATCGACGCGTTAAGTCTGGAAATAAACGTAAAAGGGTCAGCTCATTTTAAAAATAACGGCACTATCACTTCTTGAGATGCGATATACGAATATACATTTTTACTCCCGGGGATTTTATTGATAAATTATCTAGCAACCCTGTCTCACTTATATTCAGATCTTGCAAATCAAACATGTTTAACATAGTCTCCTACTCATTATTAGTGATCTACAGAGAAAACTTGGGCATACTGCTTTTGTTACAGATGTTTGTTCTTATTAACAAGAAAACAACAGTTAAAATTTGGCTAATCAATGCCTTGGAGCATCATTATGTAGAAAATACAAAGTTGTACCCTGGTTCACATTCAACTGTAAATGCCCTCAAGTGGGTTAGGGAGCCCGTTAAGCAGGAAGAGGAAGCCAACTGTTTCATATCTATTAAAGAACTGCGATGTTTAAACCTAATGTGGGTTGAAAACTGTTTTACGTCTTAGCGTCTAAGAGCGATGTACTTTGGTCACATATGACAGCCAGTAATTGTACAAACAGCAAATCTGTTTGGCAGGTCTTTCGTTTGTAGATCTGACCAGCACAATGTGGACGAGCCTTGTTTGAGGTATGACGTGTAAGATAAAGAAAAATTAGTTGTGAAAGAAAGAATGAATCAACTTCGTTAGCAGGAAAACAACTTTTCAAAGGACCTGGACGTACAATAATATAGTGAAGGAACATGAAAAGCCCAAATCTCGCCAGAAACTTCCAAATGGACGACGAGCCTTTTACCTCAGAAGAGACCAGCGTTATTTGTCGTGGTAACAGGTCTGAAAGATAATAAGGGGCCGATATTTTGCATATTCTAGCCTTCTAGTCAGTTACACATCCACCTCATGTGGGTAATGAATTGAACAAAATGTCTCGCAATTTTAATTCTGATCATATCACCCGACTATCAGTTCATGAATTAGCTCAGAATTTCAAGGTGGGTACAAAAAGTTGTCCCAGAAAATATTTTATGCACTTTAATACAGGCAACACAACTTACATAATCTGTTCCAGGTGCCGATAATGTAAGTTACATTGACTGTCTTAAGGTGCGTTCAATACAATCCAAAGAAGAAAAAGAGGAAAAAACAAAATAAGAAAAAACCACGTACCACGAAGGATTTATCCGAATGGGGGAGAAATCAGTGGACGTGATGTAGAAAGAGCTTCACAAATTGAGCAATTCAGTAACGCATTGGTCTATCACTGGCCCTTATACAAGTAGTTCTTCCGCTTGGCATCGATTGACAGATTTTTGGATGTCCTACTGAGGTACATCGTGCCAAATCCTGTCCTACTGGTGGGTTAGATCGTCAAAATCCCGAGCTAGTTGGTGGGCCCTTCATATAATGCTCCGAAGTTCCAATGTTGGTGAGAGATCCGGCGACCTGGCTGGCCAAGGTAGGATTTGGCAAGCACGAAGACAAGTAGTACAAACAGCATTATCTTGCTGAAATGCAAGTCGAGGATGGCTTGCCACGAAGGGCAGCAAAACAGGGCGCAGAATATCGTCGACGTACCGTTGTGCTGTAAGGCTACCGCAGATGACAACCAAAGGTGTCTTCCTATGGCACCCTAGACCATCACTCTTGACTGTCAGCCATTTTGGTATGCCACCGCTGCTGGTCGTCTCCAGACACGTCTTCGACGTGGAATCTCACTGACTGGAGTACAATTGTCTTCAGTGATGGGACCCGCTTCGAATTGAGCTCTGATGACTAGCGAAGACGTGTCTGGAGGAGTCCCAGGCAACAATGACTGTTGCCCACCATATGGCCCAACAACTAGGAGTGATGGCTGGGGTGTCATTTCATTTCATAGCAGGACTCCTATGGTTGTTATTGACGGCACCCTTGCAGCACAACGGTACGTCGACGATATTCTACGCCTCGTTTTGTTGCTCTTCACGGCAAGCGCTCATCGGCTTGCATTTCAGCAAGATAATGTCCGCCCGCGTACGGCGAATGTTTCTACTGCTTGTCTTCGTGCTTGCCAAAGACTGCCTTGCCCACCGAGGTCGCCGGATCTCTCCCCAGTTGAGAACGCTTGGAGCTTTATGGACAGGGCCAACCAACTAGCTCGGTATTTTGACGATTTAGCGCACCAGTTGGACAGTATTTGGGACAATATTCCTCAGGAGGACATCGAGCAACTCTATCAACCAATGCCAAGCCGAATAACTGCTCGCATAAGGGCAAGAGGTGGATCAACGTATTATTGACTTGCTCAATTTGTGAAGCTCTTTCTTTTGAAAAAAATCATCAATTTTTTCTGAAATTGTAATAATTTTTTTGTTTGTACATGTACACACATCTACCGATTTCCGTCCCATTCTGATAATTTCTCCGCGGTACGACTTTTTTTTGTTAAAGTGTATTTACAGGGGCAGTTTTATTTTGGTCACTTTGTTAGACGTAAATTTCGAATATTTCTTCACTTTGTCCTGAAAGCCTTTCAGTATCTATATTTATAGTTGCTTGAGAAGAAAAAGCGATGAAAAGGAAACGGCTTCATTAAAATATTAGTCTTTTGTCATATTTGGTATTATGGAAACTTACAATTTTGTGGTCCAATAAGTAGAATGTATCACTTCTAGAGTGCTACTATGCAGCGCTGCGGAAGGACTTGCAGTTAAAGATACGCCCGATTTGTGCCTGATCTACATTAAGTAAAAAATTGTCCTAATCGATGCCGAATCCCCTCGCATCAGCTTCAGCAAGATGCCTTTCCACCTGAAACCAGACATATTTGTTCGGGGACCAGACCCTGTAGGATGACTTACTATGCTAACTCTTGGAACGCAGTGAAGTCGCAACTAATCTGCATGAGAGGATCGGAAATCGTATCTAATGTCAGCCAATTATGTAGTTGTAACATTACAACGTACATTTAGAATCAGCGCTCCACGGTAAGTGTTTCTACTCAAATTCGGTAGTCATCCTTGTCTGTATGTAATCCAGTTTCCGTACTGAACTCTGCGCCAACCCATTTCGGAGGTGGCCCTGCCAATCACTTACGGCTGAGATGCTAATTGATACCGACGTGAGGAACACCAGAAAGACAGAACTGTTTTATAATATGTATTGATTCGTCCTGATCAACAGGGAATTACTTACCGATGATCCGATGATATGACATGTCAATCGATTATGGGCAGAGAGAGATCACACTCGGCAGTCTACGTGGGTCACTCATTACGTTCTCAATATTTCGAGTGTATTCGCGTACTGTATTCTGATTGTATTCTGAATGGTTTAAGTGACAGTGTAGCGAACTCCATAGAGTCGACGATGTGCTTACTTCCAAAGTCCACTAGTTACTCAATGCTGTTTTTGCAACACGATTGCTTTCTCACCGTCATTCTTCCACCGATGCAATTGCCTTGGGGAGCACTTCCTGGTAATTTATTTCACTTAATCTGAAGGTACTCAGAGGCCTCTGGCGGTTCTTCTACGCAGGCAGTCAACATTGTAAATGAAACCAGGCAACTCTCTTCACTGAAGAACTATTGTCAAGTCTTATTGGTCCACGATTGTTTTTCCATCTCCAACCTTGTTCTTACACTGTGTCCAAATCAATCAGACCAGTGACAGCGGCCGTCCAGTGTAGTAAGAAAGTATTCTTGCGCTTCATCGAGAGGCGAAAAACGGCGGAACTTCTGTACTGGTTCACGGAAAACGACATGAAGAAATTTTGGAAGTAGCCGAAGGAATGGATCCCGATGCGTGGGAACTTAAATGGATATTTGAAAGTAACTACCATTAATGCAACTTATTTTGCAGCATCAGTCTCGTTTCCCTTTTGTCCGATATCGTACACAGTATTTTCTGGCTGAGTGCGCTGGTATATTATCTAAAGTGATGTTGTTTATCAAATGTCAGTGCTCTTGTTCGCCGGTCGAAGTGGCCGTGCGGTTCAAGGCGCTGCAGTCTGGAACCGCAAGACCGCTACGGTCGCAGGTTCGAATCCTGCCTCGGGCATGGATGTTTGTGATGTCCTTAGGTTAGTTAGGTTTAACTAGTTCTAAGTTCTAGGGGACTAATGACCTCAGCAGTTGAGTCCCATAGTGCTCAGAGCCATTTTTGCTCTTGTTCAATACATTCTATGAACAGAGTTCTTTGAGCAAGTGAGAATACTATCTGTTATATTGTTTGTGACATTTTGGAACATAAATTATGTCTTTGACTAAAAATGTAAGTCGATGCTGCACGTGTAAACTTTCTGTAACGCACTCACATACACAATAATTTTTTCGACTGAAAATTATTGTTTGAAGAAAAGCATTTTGAGTGACCAGCTGTATGCATACATCTTTTGTACAGCTTTTGCTCTGTGCTGATGGTTGCTAAAACTGAAACCATTTGGTAGTAAAGGTGTATAAGTACAGCTGGTGACTCAAAAAGCTGTCAGCCGTAAATAGTTACCTACAAAAAGTTCGAAAATTGTTGTCTTTGGTCATTGTGAACTATCTATTCTCACCGGTCTTAATTTTTTAAAAAATTGGAAATTAGGGAAAAAGAGACCGATTTACTGTTCAAAAGATGTTAATTTTTCACCAGCAGTTTCTGTTCAATGATGAGAAAAAGATCCAATGATCACTCAGAATTAAATGAGATCAGTAATTTATTTTGCTATTGACTTTTAAAGCCTGAGCCATATTCAGAGACGGTATACAAGGCTTGTGTAAATGACGGCCGGCCGAAGTGGCCGTGCGGTTAGAGGCGCTGCAGTCTGGAACCGCAAGACCGCTACGGTCGCAGGTTCGAATCCTGCCTCGGGCATGGATGTTTGTGATGTCCTTAGGTTAGTTAGGTTTAACTAGTTCTAAGTTCTAGGGGACTAATAACCTCAGCAGTTGAGTCCCATAGTGCTCAGAGCCATTTTTTTGTAAATGACGTAATATTTCTCATACATAGAATTCTAACTTTCTCTAAATTAATACATAGAGAAATATGCGGAGGGTGGAAAAGTTAACACATAAAATGGACTCTCAACTACGACAGCTGTCTCTTACCGTAGTCCGAGCATCGCAGCGCACTGGTTTAGACACTGGATTCATATTTTGAAAGAGTGGCATTCACATCTCTTTTCTGGCTTCCTCATTTAAGTCTTCTGTGATTTTCCTATATCAGTTAAGGCGAATGCCGGGATGTACCATGAATCTGAGCTACGGAAAGTTAGAGGAAATATCTGAAAAATATCGAATGAAACGACAAGTTAACTGCTACCAGTCACTATTTATTTGTACCTACAACGCGTTTAAAAGGTTTACATCTTCATCACGAGGTGGATTTATATGTGCTAATACGACACGTCCATGTTGTGCTATGTCTTTGGGATATTCTGTGGCACTGTCTAGTGGCGGAACAAAACAATATTTCAGAACATGGTTTTGGGGAGGTTTTTGACTAAAAACTAAACGAAAATGTAAATGTGAAAATAAAATAACTAAAACAGGGTAACTCCAGTGGGCACAGGCTCCTCCCTCTGTCGTAATATATCACAAATAACCTGTCACACTTGTAAACACCGACGGTGTCTGGAAACTGCTACGTGCAAAGAACGTATAGCAAAACAACACTGTTATTTCAGAGCTTTAAAGCATTGTGGAGATCTTTGGTTGAGTTGATGAATACATACGCTAGAGAAAATATTTCAAGTGCTATACAAATCCTTTTATGTCAAGTTTATACAGCTTAAATTTCGCACTCGTTTATGTAATCAGGTGTCATGTTGCAAATCAGAGCAATGTTGCCTAAAATGAATTACAAGTAAATGATCACTTTGTCAAGAAGCTGTCCAATATTGGGTAATGTTCTAAGTCACTCAGGAGTTGGGACAGTTTGTAGTTTAAGAACAAACACATTGGAAAAAAATTGGAAAAATGAACTATACAGCACATTTCGTTGCAACGTGAGCAGAGGTTGTCTTACCAATGAGAAAGTCAGTAATAAGGACAACGTTATTGATAAGTTTGTTCGGATTGCCTACGGACATGAATGAAGTATGTTATCAGACTTAGATGGAGAGATTACCTTGTAAAGGGCGCCTGCTGTGGGGCACCTAAGAGTGAGTGCAGGCCGATCAATATGAGCGGCGCGGATATTTGGTGAAGGGTTCATTTAGCAGCACTGCGAGCGAGCAGGCGAGCGCGCTCCAGCTGGCCGCCCGCCAACCTATTTTTCGCCGTTCCTTTAATTGACTGTTGTGTGCCTTTACGGCTTGTCGATGGCGCTCCTGAATGGATGGCAGTCAAGGAGCTGCGGCTGAATTCTCCTGCACGAGGAACCAGCCTCGCGTGCTAGCCGCTTCTCAAGACACCCGTAACCTCCTCGAGCAATTCCTATACTATTGTAATAAATCCCACGGCGTAAGATTCCCATTTATAGTTGAAGGCACATTGCACTATATTCAGAGAGAGAGAGAGAGAGAGATAACCTGATATCGTATCTTCCTCTGCCCAATAGAACGGTAAGAAATTTATCTACTAAGCAAATACCGAATTAGAAGTTTTAGGTAGATTATTAGAAATGGATACATATTAGGACAGCTGTATTTGAACTCCAGTAGGCGTAATGTTTAAGTAGCAGTGTGCTACTAGAATGCGATCGTGCAATAAGCGCATACAGAGAAAAATCCATGTTTTACATAGTGCGAGGATCAGTAACGACTCAACTAGCCATATTCGTGTAGTTCTTTCAGATATAATCAAAAATATAAAACCTTCAAAGTATGATAATTTAGCTTCAGAAACCAACTAATCCCTTTCAAGGAAATATTATATTATACACAGGGTGCTTGTTTTAATTTGAGACAAATAAATATCTCGAAAACGACGCATCGTACTCAAAGAAAATCTAGCTGAAGTATTAGTAAACGGGACGTCTTCCGTTACAACTGTCCTCATCCAGACTAGCGCACCCTGCCCCTCTCCCCCCACCGCCCGCTGCCTGACCGGTGTCAACTTTGCACTCATATTCGGATTCTACACCAAAAAATGCATAGGGTTTGCTCAAGCCACTGTTTTCCAGTGGTGGTAGATGTCGCTGTAATCGACAAATATCAAATGTGCCTGTTTTTGCAGTCAAGAACCGACACATTGATTCTACGTTTCTTTTATGACGTAACTGTAACCTTTGTGTTCTAACGGTCGATATTTATGTTAGAAATTTACTTTAGTGCTGCAAATCTGACTGTACAGTTCAATATAGTTAGCCATTTCAGTGTCTGATTAGAAAGTACGTTTAGCATGATCTAGGAACAACGACGTGGATGTAATAGTTTTCTGTTCCCATCGGGATGTTTGATATCAAATGGCTCTGAGCACTATGGGACTTAACATCTGAGGTCATGAGTCCCCTAGAACTTAGAACTACTTAAACCTAACTAACCTAAGGACATCACACACATAGTAAGTATTTATCATCAACAGTAAATTATATTAGCAAATGATAAAATCTTCTCGGTTGGGTAGCATCGTCCTCTTGCCGTAACGTTTCAATGAGTTTCGTACACATCATCTTCAAGCGAAGTCTGAAGATGAAGAGTACGAGGCTCACTGCAATATTGCGGCAGGATGACGACACTTCTCGACTGATCATCCGAGAAGATTTTATCATTGGAATACGCTGAGAAGGCCTGCAGCCACATATGTATTAGCAAATATTTTCCTGATTTGGAAAATCGACAAATAAATGCCTGCGTTTAAGGCCGTTTTCGATGAATGAAGGACTGTTTTCATACATTTGAACCAAAATACTATTTCTTGGAATCTGCGAGGTCAGCACACAGGTTGTCAACATTCCGTGGAGTGGTTGGTGTGTAGTATCCATTTTTATCGGTAAATGCCTTAAGATTATCAATCACATTCTTGCAGGTGTGAAAACAGATTTTCCACTACGGTACGATGAAAACAAAAGTGAGGAAGTTGATGCGCATAATTTGCAATATGAACTGAGTGATACAAACCGAATATAAAGAAAAGGTAGTTGGAAACAAGCAGCAGAAACCGTCTCATCGAGTTATTATGGATTGGTTTAATAAAAAGACCTACAAAAACACTGAGTTTTATTGTTCTCAACGTCAGCTAAATATCATTTGCCTGTCATCAAGTTAAAAATAGAACTGTTGATAACTCCCTCCCCACAAATTTTGGTTAGGTCCTAAATTTTGTTGGTGCTTCCTATGGAACTGGAAGACTTAAATACCGCAATATATTCTTAAACTTCAATGTCTTGCCAAAGGAGTCTTTGCTGACAGCTTAAAGAAGCTTTGTAAACATAGCCAAAAGAGTATTGGGGACAAAGAAAACTATTTATCGGGTGAATAAAAGTATTTTCATTGAATTACGTTTAAAGATATCATTCACGAACTTTTCATACGCATCTTGTAGGAAGAAGACATTTCCCCGTCATTATTTTAGATGAATACCTCGTAACTGTGGAAAATAAGTAGCGGTTAAAAGAGAAACTGACTGTCCAAATAAAGAAAAACGAAGAAAAGGCACTGAGAAGCGAGGAGACGCAGATGCTCGCATTCTGCAGGAGCGTTATTCAAATCGCCGACTGGACCACCATATCTAGAATTTCCAAACTTTCCATAAGTCAGTTCCTATCGAAAGGCTACACCACGATGGATCTATTGCCTAATCATTGAATTTTAAGAGTCCGCATCTAATATGTCACTGTTACAATTTTACACTTCTTCAGACTGCACACTGTCGTCGTTCATCCCGGATGTAAAACAGCTATCGTTGTAACTGTCATTCAATAGCTGTTACGAATGTCATTCTAATCACCTTATTTAGCGTAATTTTCACAACGCTTTTCTTTCTTTCGATTCCCATTCTTTCTGTCATTTGTGTGCAGTACAAGGCAAGGTTACACTGGGGTGACAAATGTCATGGGATAGCAATTGCACATATACAGATGGTGCTAGCATCACACATACAAGGTATAAACGGGCGGTTGTCAATTGTACTCAGGTGATTCATATGAAAAGGTGTCACACGTGAGTATGGCCATACCACGGGAATTAACAGACTTCAAAAGTGGAATGGTAGCTGGACCTAGAAGCATGGGACATTCCATTTCGGAAGTCGTTAAGGAATCCATTATTCCGAAATCCACGGTGTTAAGAGTATGCCGAGGCATTACCTCTCACCACCGACAACGCAGTGGCCGACAGCCGTCTCTTAATGGCGTTTGCGTAGAGTTGTCAACCAACACTGCATGAAATTACCGCAGAAATCAATGTGGGACGTACGACGAAAGTATCCGTTAGGACAGAGGAGCGAAATTTGGTGTTAATGGCTATGTCAGCAGACGACCGAAGCCAGTGCCTTTGCTGACAGCGCGACATCGCTTGCAGCTCCTGGGTTCGTGACCATACCGGTTAGATCGTAGACGACCGGTAAACCGCAGCCTGGTCAGATGAGCTCCGATCTCAGTTGGTAAGAGTTGATGGTAGGGTTCGAGTATGGCGCAGACTTCACGAAGCCACGGATCCAACTTGCCAACAAGGCACTGTGCAGGCTGGCGGTGGCTCCATAATGATGTGTGGGCTGTGTTTATATGGAATGGACTGGTCAGACAGAACCGTTCAGTGAAAGTCAATGGTTCTTTTCGGCTACTTGCACATCATTTTTAGCCATTAGTGGACTTCATATTCCAAACAATGATGGATTTTTATGGATGACAATGCGCCACGTCACCGGGCCATAATTGTTCACGATTGGTTTGAAGAAGATTCTGGGGAATTCGAGCGAATGATTTCGCCACCCAGATCGCCCGACATAAATCTCATCAAATATTTATGAGACATAATCGAGAGGTCAGTTCGTGCAGCAAATCCTGCACTGGCAGTACTTTCGTAATTATGGACGGCTACAGAGGGAACATTACTCAACATTTCTGCAGAGGACTTCTAACTACTTTTTGAGTCCATATCACATAGAGTTGCTGCAGTGCGTCACGCAAAAGGAGGCCCGACACGATGTTAGGAGGTATTGCACGAGTTTTGTCACCTCATTGTACACAGAACAGCGATTGATGGAGGTGACTAATGTACCACTGTATCCGGAGGAAGAAACCTCAGCCGGCCGGAGTGGCCGAGCGGTTCTAGGCGCTACAGTCTGGAACCGCGAGACCGCTACGGTCGCAGTTTCGAATCGTGCCTCGGGCACGGATGTGTGTGACGTCCTTAGGTTAGTTAGGTTTAAGTAGTTCTAAGTTGTAGGGGACTGATGACCTCAGTAATGAAGTCCCATAGTGCCTCAGAGCCATTTGAACCATTTTTTGAAGAAACCTCAATATTTTCATTCTCAAATTGCCGTAAAATGAGGAGTATATTATACACCGTACGTAATGGAGACGACAGAGAAATTTATCAAAGTACTAAATTAACTTAACAGGGCCTTTTCTAGAAACACAATTTTATCGCCAGCAAAAGACGTAACATAAGTTGCCTTGCACTTGGTCTGCTGCTGTGGAAAGGCGTCTGTGCTCGTATGTAACACCAGCTGAGTAACTAAACAATTCTCCACTTGAAGATAACGGTGTGAAACATCGAAACGCATAGTGGAAAAATAAATGACTCGTGCAGAAAGCTGTTTTATTTATATTTATCAACAGTCGCAGCCCTCAAGGTGCCGTCCGTCATGGATGAAATAGTCATATTCATTGTCCCATTGTGAGCTGATAGTCACGTTATTCAGGTTCTAAATTTTTTATCGAATAAAGGTTACTTACTAGCCCTATTGTCTATTAGTAGAGCCATAAATGACAGAGCATCCACAAGTAGAGAAAAATTTCCTTGCATGTTGAGAGAGTTGGTCAGCTCATAAAAGTTTTGATGGTGCTGTCGATATTTAGTGTTTGGGTACAGTTTAATTGTAAGCCAGTTCCTGACTTGCGGCCAGAGGAAAGCGCTCCACGTTATCGCTCATGCGATATGTAGGCATGACGGGGAAGTTCGTCTTGGGCGCTGAAACATTGATCATTCCATCGTTGCCCGAAGATGCGTGCGTCCTTCCTGGGTTGCTCATCCAGATCGGGCTAAGGCGCAGCAGAACACGTGTTGGTCCCAGATAGTCGACGCGCTATCGTTGCAACTCCTAAGGCAATTTGGTTTTAGTTGTCTTCGCTCTCTCGTCAACTAGATTACCCATAATCTCTCTCGAAACGTATTCCAAGCAGAATATTCTTTATCCGTTTCACAGCTTTTATTCTGGCCTCTGGCCTGCGAGAAATCCTGGTATATAGGCATCTTTAACAGTGCAGTTTTTATGTCTTCTTCATCCGTTACCACTGCTTCCACTTCAACAGTTATTCACAGAAATAACAGAACCTTATCTCCGTTGCTTCGAGCTCAGTAATTTCTCGCTTTCTCAGTGTCTATGCCTCAACTCTATCTTAATTTAAGTCATATGAAAATTTTAATAAATTGATTGCTAACTTCAACGTTTATGTGATTGACTAATGCTATCTCTGCCATTACATCCGACGAATGTGAATTTTTGTCATGAAATTGACATTATACTTAAAAATAATTGTGTTTAGCTTGTCTGTCATGTCTCTCTACCTTTCACTCTTCTCTGCCACCATAATCTCAATCCCTATTTTCTCCCTTTGCAGTTCACTTGAAATTTCTGCACTGCTTCATTTACAACTCTAAGTATGTGGCACAGTGTAGTCTCTTATAAGCTGTTTACTGCTACGCAATTCGTCAGATCCACTGAGTACTTTTGACACTTATTGTGACTCCACATCTGCTACCTTCTTTTAATGTTATTTCTTCTACTGCAAAGTCGCAAAACCAGTTGTGCACTTCCGTCCTTGTGCGAAGATAATGATCGATACTATATTGTGATTAGATTCATGTCAGATGAGGTCACACTTCGTTATAACTGTTTATGCCTGTGAGAAGCTATTTCACTTCATGCACGACCTAGATTTGTTTCTATAACTGTGAGCGTAGCATGGCCGGAATGCTTCTAATTGCTGTCGTTACAGGGAAGCCAAGCTTTTAGAAAGGAACGTTTCCTTTAAAGAAGGGGAACCGCGAAGATTACCTGTTTGCAGCCTGAAGTATACTTGTAACATTTCTCGGCGTTTGATGTTGGAAAAACTTGCTCTTACCGTCGTTGTTCAACTCGGGTTTAGCAAGCGCTGCACGTACACTAGCGTTCGTCGTCTCTACAATCAGACATTTATTTTCCTTGCCATGGAGGATGGTTCAGCTTTCAAAACATTATAACTGTTTGCCGGAGGAACGGTGTTCAAATTCCAGTCCAGCAACCTCGATTTACGTGTCCTGTGGCCTTTCCAAATCTCTTGAAGTGAATGCCAGGATAGTTCCCCCTATTCCTATTTCAATTAATTACCTCGTCGTCTACAAGATGTTAAACTGTACTCGTATTTTGCTTTTCATTATTCCTGCGCATATTCCCATTTCAGGCCTCTTTTCTCGATTTTCGTCTTCAGAGCTTTTATTCGTCACTGCAGAGGTCAGCCTTCCTCTGACTTCTCAGCTGAAATGTATTTAAGCTGTCGTGGTGTTCTTGATGTTATTCGCAGGCGTAAGTTGCCTGTTTTGTTATAACATAAGAATGAAGAACTGCTTTTCTAATTCCGGCTTGTTTCTTTTTTATCTCATTCGTGAGTTCCCCACTTGTCTTCTAGTCCGTGTCTTTGAAGAACATTTCTGCTGTTTTCGTACTACTTTTTCTCTAGGCAATACATGTTTTAAGTCAATAAAAACGTACTAACACAGGGTACGTGGTTCACACTGGCAATGCGATTCCCTCGTTTTGGTTTGGTTCACTTTTAGATCATTTTTTTTGAAGATCCTGTCCACGAAGACAACTTTTCTGCACAGCTTCTTCAATGTTTCATTTAATACAGTGGTATGCTTGGGTCAACCTCCTTTAAATGTATCATTGCTTGATCGCTACGAAGAACAGAATTACTGGCAAAGTACTTCATTGATGTATATTTTTCTTTTACTCTGATCTATCACTACGTTAGACATTAGGAATGGATGTTAGATATTTGGTACAGTACCTGTTAGAATCAACAAAAGATGTTGGTATATTCATTTTCTCCCAGTCCTTTTACCTACGAACCTTTCGTACATTTAAAACTACAATAGTTCGAACTCTTTTTACACTAGCATACTTGTGGCTTGTACAAAGTGTACAGAGAGACATATTTTTATAAAATATGTCACTCTTTCTCTAGTCAGAGTTGGTCGCAAGGGTAAATTTCCACACAAATGTTGTGGTGTTCTTAATTCCTTCAACGTCTGTTGTGTTCCATTCTCTTGTCGGCATTTTCGTTCGACAAAAGCCTGAAACAGATTGCCATTTCATTTCTGTTTACGTTGTTTCTCATCACCTAACTTCCATTATTTGTTCGCAGTGTAGTATTGTATCGCATTCACTTCTGTTCCTTATTCCTAGAACAATCATACTTCTATTTCGTAGCAACATTAATGTGAACATTTACCTTTCAATTCATTTATCTGTCGTTTTATAGAAGTCTGTAAAAAATGCTGTCTCGCTTTCATTCCTATTTTCTCTTTTTCACAACATTATTTTCTTTGCAGCATATTTTTTGCTTTCGGTGCATTATTTAACTTCTTACTGGGCCTTCAAATTTATTTTATTCCCAGTATCGTTTTTGTCATGAAAATTTCTTCTGCTGCTGACACGATATTTCTTCTGGATAATTCTCACTCTTCTTCTGACCTTCCTTTCCCGTTATTCGTAGCTGCAGTGTCATCTTAAGTTTGTGCTCTTCTCTTTTCCGTGTAACATCATGTCCAGCGCTTTAGCATCTCCCTAGTATCGATCTTACGACAGCATTAATTCATTTATCAGTAGTCCGTCAACTTTTTAATCACAACGAACTGTTACAGCGCAACTTTGCAAAAGTTCACTTAATCGCTACCGTTCCAGAATTTTAAAATATATTGCACAACTTCGCCTCATGGAACTCATATTATTATTATTAAAACTGTTGTTATGCTGCGAACTATATTATTTTCATGAGTCAGGCGTGCACGATGTACGTATTATACGTTCCGTCTCATACATATTCCAGAGACACATCAACAAGAAAAAGAGTAACGTTATGAGGAGGCGTTAGCGAACAACAACAGGTTTCTTAATCGCTTTGTACAGCGTTAAACTAAACAGATTTACAGTCTCGGAAGACGTGTGCAAAAACATCCAAAACTAGTCAAAGGTAATAGAACAGTCAGCCAATATATTGCTTCCCCTATGTATGTCTTGCGAAATGACGATGAAGATAAAATGAGAGAGATTCTAGCCCACACAGAGGCTTACTAGCGTTCGTTCTTCCCGCGAACCTTTCGCGATTGCAACAGGAAAACGGGGAACTGATACTGGTACAGAAAGTATCCTCGGCCACACACCGTAAGGTGTCTTGTGGAGTAAACACGTAGATGCAGAAGTCATTTTCAAACCCTAAATAGTGGCCTGATACTGTAAATTCTTCATCAGTAGTGTACTATACGGTCACGATGCTCAACAATCCATTACCGAGAAAATATGTGTTTTATCTGATGAACACAAACCTTAAAAATTTCATATTCTGAAAGAACATGGGATGGTTGGAGAAGTGAAAGATCCTATTTCATGTACCCGTCGAAATACTTTAAACTAGTCCTGCCTCAACAATTCGTCAGCCGTCACGCAGCCACAGGTACAATCTTGCTTAATAACTGTGAAGATGGCGCAATTACGTTTGGTAATGTGTTCGTCTTTTGTTTTGTTTTCGTGATTGTGGAACCATCTGCTATTCCTCTGTGTGTGTTTATATTTTTCGACTGATGCGCGTACTGGTGGGGAGGGGCGAGTGGGGGTAGCGGAACGGGGGGTGTTTTAATAATGGATAGGGCGAGATGATATGGCCTACCTTGTGTGAGTGAGTGAAAAGAATTTTCCTTTTTCACTCACGTAAGGTAGGACATATAATCTAGCCCCCTATCCTTTATTTTTTTATTAAAAAGTAAATGGAGTATACACACACACACACACACACACACACACACACACACACACACCAGTCGAAAAAAGTAAACGGACGCACATAGGAATATCAGAGGCTTCCACAACCATAAAAACAAAACAAAAGACGATCACATACCGCAACATAAAAACAAAGTGTATAAAGTGTAAGTGGATCTACACTACACAAAAACGGAAATATATTTGTTTTCAGAGAAGTGCAGAGCTCTAAAATCGAACACCTATGTGCAGGAAAACGTTAGAAATAAAGTGGGAAGCAAAAAGCCATGAGTAATAATAGTAACTTAATACGGTTCAATAATTGTAATGTAAAAGACGACAACTGTTTGCAATCTTTATAGATTTATAAGAAAAACAAATTCTTACAGTGATCATTGAAGGTGCTTTAAAATAGAACGAAACGCATATGGTCCAAGCAAGACTTTTATTATAATCGCAAAAGACGGTACATGCGACTCCGGATAAGAACCCTAAAATCCAAAAAGACAAAATGCAATCTTTAACAAGTATAGCTGCTGAATTAGGAAAACTGACTTTTTTTTAATGGAACTACACGCTTTTTTGTTCTGTTGGGAAGAGCCGTCGAAAAGGTCTTCAACGATATAACATATGTGGAACTTAATCACATAATAACAAGGTAACAGGGCCGCTAACCACTGTTCTGCCGTCAGGAGAAGAAGTCACGCAAACGTCTGTCCAGCTGTATCATGTTTAAGTAAACACGTAACTCAGGTACGGCTCCTGTATTTATTATTATGACTGTCATATCAAGTACTCAAAGAGTTGACCTTGAACGTTGGTAAATGCTAGAAAGCGGTTCCGGACAGACAATACTGCACGTTCAATTTCATTCGGACTTATCGCATCGAAGCCTCATATTTCCTTTTAGAACTTTTCTCTTAACTTTACCCACAGACAATCGCTCTGAAGTGTTACGTCCGCCGAGCTTTTAGGCCAGCTGTGTTTCTCGAACGAACAAACCAAAGCTACACAAGCGTTCTGTTAAGAAGGTCTACAAATATCTGGCGGAATAGGCGGGACGTAGAATATGATGGTGCCACAAGGATTGCTTTATGTCCAGTACGGCACCTTCCAGTAACTGCGGCATCATATTTGTTAGAAAGTTTCGATACTTGTGGCTACATGGAGTCCCATCAATGAAACGGGGACCAACGATGCGATTCTTTAAAGGTCCGCAGATACATTGACAGGCCAAGCTCGCTGTTTATCCACTTCTCTCAGCCAACGTGCGTTTTCAAGTGATCAGCAGTGCAGATTGCGAAGATTGATTTGCGCGCAGTTTGTAAACGATACTTCATCCGTAAACAATATCTTCCATAGAAACGCCCCATTACTTCGCAGTTGTCGCAGATACCAGTCGGAGAACTGGAACCGATTTTGAAAATCACTGCCATGAATTTGTTAATGGAGCCAAATGTAGAAAGAGTGAAATGCGTTGGAATGTCATATCCTCATACTCATTTGGCTGACCCCACTCGTACATTCAAACTGCCTCATAGTGACATGCAAATTGCGTGTTAATTATCTAAAATTTTAGTTCCGTCATCAGTTGCTGTTCTTTACCGATAGGAAATCATATTCCATTCACTTCCAGATTCATTAATTCCTTTTACAAATTTTGCAGAGACTGATCGTTAGGCTTGGCACGATCAGGCTACCATTGGAAACACAACCACACCACTGCTCTAACAGGTTTGCGACCTTCGCTATAATCGAAAACCACATCCACTGTTTCGTCTTTCATACAGAGTGTCACACATAAAACCGGTCCCTGCGCTGAAAGGAATATGAATGAAGAAAATCAAGGTACATCATCGCTTTCTTACATTTTTATTGTACAGTTTCATTATTAACTATGTAATTAACAGTTTCAGTAACAGATTTACTTTTATTAGTTTAATAAGCATATTTTAGAAAGGAATTTACAGTCTGTGTTCAAAATGTTCTCCGCCAACATCCATGAAAGTTGTGCACGTCGAAGCATGTTAAGAAAAACACTTTTCAGTACTCTTTGAGAAATATTCGAAAATTCTTCACATATGTTGTTTTTTAATGTGTAAAGTGTTCTGGGATTGTTGCGGTAGACTTTAACCTTTAGAAATCCCAAGAGGTAAAAGTCACATGGTGACAAGTCGGCAGAGCGGGGTGGTCGCAAGCCCTTACCAACGGTCCTCTCTTCTGTAAAATCAGTATGTATACGAGCTAAGGACAAATCCGAGGTATGAGAAGTTGCCCCCACCGTGCTGGAAATGTGCACAACATTTTTTGTTTGGAGTTGACAGAGCCGAAAATTCATTGTAGAGTTGCAAGTAAACATGTGTGTTGACTGTTTCGTTGAAGAACAATGGTTCAAATGGCTCTGAGCACTATGGGACTTAACATCTGAGGTCATCAGTCCCCTAGAACTCAGAACTACATAAACCTAACTAACCTAACGACATCACACACATCCATGATCGAGGCAGGATTCGAACCTGCGACCGTAGCGGTCGCGCGATGCCAGACTGAAGCGCCTAGAACCGCTAGGCCACTCCGGCCGACGAAGAACAATGGCCTGATAATTCTGTTACCACATACAGCACACCATACACCAATTTTTAAATCGTGTAACGGCTTTTGCAGTATGCCATGGGGATTCTCTGTAGCGCAGTCTTGTGTTTTGTGAATTAACGTAACCCGACAGATGAAACCAAGCTTCATCCGTCGAAAAAAGGAGGAACGGATCAAAATGTCACCCAGCGATATGTATACGCTTATCCTTCTCCGCTTCTTTTATTTGCTGAACAACACTCACACGGTAAGGTTTCATTTTTAAAAAAATGGTTCAAATGGCTCTGAGCACTATGGGACTCAACTGCTGAGGTCATTAGTCCCCTAGAACTTAGAACTAGTTAAACCTAACTAACCTAAGGACATCACAAACATCCATGCCCGAGGCAGGATTCGAACCTGCGACCGTAGCGGTCTTGCGGTTCCAGACTGCAGCGCCTTTAACCGCACGGCCACTTCGGCCGGCTTTCATTTTTAAGCTATGAAGGATGCGTTGACATGACTTGTGAGATATTCCACATTGCTGTGATAATGGTCGTGTTGACTTGTAGGGACTTCTTTCAGTGTGTGCCGTCACGTTTGCCACAACTGACTTGCCTACACACCAGGAGTGAGGTGCTCCCATGTCACCAATGTGCCGCTAGTCAACGGCCTGGGACGTTGCCCACGTTTCAGGAAGCTTCTGAGGTTCGACTCAATACCATGTGGCAACAGCTTGATCTCGGTTACCGTCTTGTGTTCGAGACGCTTCCGTGTAACAAATGAACGCGGCCCCTTCCATATAGTCAGTGACGGACAGCTGCATTTAAACCAGTTTCCCAGCTGAGTAGGAAAGGCGGGGCCACGCACAGCGCCGCCCGCCTGCCGCCGTCGTCGCTCCAAGTTCTAGTGGCGCAGCCTTCGACTCAGTGCCATAGCTACGACACAGCGATGCAGCCCTCAGTCCTGGGTTCATCTCCCTCGGCAGCACTACTTGCCGTTGCGACACTAGGACACCGCCGGGCTCCAACGCAAGAATACTCTGCTGTCTTGCCGCTGGTCGCCTGCCCCGAGACAGGGGCCATGACCACCCAAGACGACTCAGCATCCAACGTGCCAGCTATGCCAAGCTCAGCATACCGCTTTGTGTGTAGGTTATATGCTGTTTTCTACGCCTACCTCGCAGAAGGCTTCCAGCCAGTCACCCGTTGACCAATCTGGTTTTGCAACAGAACATAACAAAAGGAAGGCCGAAGTTTTAAATTTCGCGTTTAAGAAATCGTTCATGCAGGAGAATCGTACAAACGTACCGTCGTTTAACCATCACGCAGCGTCCTGTATGGATGACATAGCAATAAGCATCCCTGGCGTAGAGAAACAACTCAAAGAGTTGAAAACAAATAACTCGCCATGTCCGGATGGAATCCCGGTTCGTTTTTACAAAGAGTACTCTACGTCACTGGCCTCTTAGTTAGTCTGCTTTTATCGCGAATCTCTCGAACACTGCAAAGTGCCAAGCGACTGGAGAAAAGCGCAGGTGACTCCTCCATATAAGAAAGGTAAAACAAAGGACTCGCAAAATTACAGACCAATATCCTTAAAATCGATTTGCTGCAGTTTTCTAGAGCATATTCTGAGTTCGAATATAATAAATTTCCTAGAGACGGCAAAGTTCATGTCCGCGAACCAGCACCGCTTCGCGCGTGCGTCGCCCAGCTTGCTCTTATCTCACATGATATACTGCGAACTATGGATGAAGGGCAACAGGCAGATACCATATTTCCAGATTTCCGAAAAGCATTCGATACGGTACCCCACTGAAGACTGCAAACAAAGGTACGTGCATAAGGAACAGGCTACTAGATATGTGACTGGCTCGAAGACTTCTTAATTAATAGAACCTAGTATGTTGTCCTCGACGGTGAATGTTCATCGGAGACAGGGACATCAGGAGTGCTCCAGGGAAGTGTGATAGGACCGTTGCTATTTTCTATATACGTAAATGATCTACAGACAGAATGGGCAGCAATCTACGGTTGTTCGCTGATGACGCGTAGAGCACAGGAAAGTGTCGAAAATAAGTGTCTGTACGTTGATACAAGATGACCTAGCCAAAATTTCTAGTCGGTGTGAAGAATTGTAACTTATCTGACTGTGATCCTACACAAATACACTGACGGAAAAAAATTCCAACACCAAAAACTAATTAATGTAGAGTAATGAAATTTCTGGAATAGATTTGTCTAGGTAAAATATTTAAAGATTCACACTGCAAGATCACAGGTTAATGTAAGCGTGAGGTAAGCCATTGGAAATGTGAAATGCGGGTACATTAATAACCGGTGTAACCGCCAGAACGTTGGATGCAAGTAGGCAAACGTGCATGTAGTGTGTTGTACAAGTGCCGGATGTCAGTTTTTGCAATGGAAAAATGGCTCTGAGCACTATGGGACTTAAATCTGAGGTCATCAGTCCCCTAGAACTTAGAATTACATAAACCTAACTAACTTAAGGACATCACACACATGCATGGCCGAGGCAGGATTCGAACCTGCGACCGTAGCGGTCGCGCGATTCCAGATTGTAGCGCCTAGAACCGCTCGGCCACTCCGGCCGGCTTTTGCGATGGAGTTCCATACCTGTTGCACTCGATCGGTCAATACAGAAACGTTTTATGCTATTTGTTGATGACGCTGGAGTTATCATCCTATGAAGTCCCATATGTGCTCGATACCAGACAGATCAGGTGATCGAACAGGCCAAGGAAACATGTCGACACTCTGTGGAGCGTGTTGGGTTGCAACAGCGGTATGTGGGCGAGCGCTATCCTGTTGGAAAACACCAGGTGGAATGCTGTTCATGAATGACAGCACAGCTGGTCGAATCATTAGACTGATGCACAAATTTGCAGTCACGGTGCGCGGGATAACGACGAAAGTGTCCCTGCTGTCGTACGAAATGACACTCCAGACCATAACTTGAGGTATAGGCCCAGTGTGTCTAGCACGCAGACAGGTTGGTTGCACGCTCTCAGTTGGCCTCGTACTATCCAACACACGGCCATCACTGGCACCGAGGCAGCGCCAGCTTTCATCAGAAACCTCCTCCCTGGGTTCTCGCTTGACACCACTGAAGTCGCAAATGGCGGTGATTTGGGGTCAGTGGAATGCACGCTACATATGTAACAGTTCGTTGTGTCACTGTGGTGCCAACTGCTGATCAAATTGCTGTTGCAGATGCAGTACGATCCGCCAGAGCCATGCGCCGAACGCCATGGTCTCCCCTCTCGGTAGCGGTACGTGGCCGTCCGAAACCCGGTCTTCTTGCGACCGTATATTCTCGTGACCCACAGTGGCTACATTCCTGTCAAATCTTTCTGCAGTACTGTAGAAGAAACATCCAGCTTCTCATAGCCCTATTAGACGACCTCGTTCAAACTCAGTGAGGTGTTGATAATGCGTCTCTGTCGCCTTAAAGGCATTCTTGACTAATATCAACGCACCACGTCAAACCTCCATCGACCATTACAGCGTGTATTTAAAGCAAATCTGATTTGCATCCTCATAGTGGCGCTACTAGAGCCACTCTCATGCTACTGGCGCGAAACGTGAATAGGCCTTATCTTTCAGATATAGAAACACGCCTACCAGCTTTCGTTTATGTCGCACAACTCCTTCTTGATGTTGCGACTTTTTTTACGTCAGTATATTATAAAGGGTGAATATGTAATCAGGCAGTGGAGTCTCGATTCTATCCACATGTGTCACATTTAAACGAGTGTCTGTCCTGTTCGCAACAGATTCAAAGGGTAACCGGCGCTTCTCCAAGATTCTACTAAATTTAGCCACGTCAGGACGACGCATGTTGCTAATTTCGAAGAACGTTCGTGAGAGGGAATCCTTGGCTCCATTGCAGTATTTTAAAAATAAAATTGTAAAATCATCTGATTTTATACATTTCTTGCGGGGAATTTTTTCAGGGAATACAATCAGTTCATCTATTAATGAATGTCAGCTGACAATCTGCATTTCATCCAGACCCCACAAACCTTTTGTTTTAAGTTCTGCATATTAGGTTTGGTATCCTGTGGAAGTGCCGAAGACGTGCGTTTATCTGGAAGTTGCTTTTATGATAATAAAAGTCAGAAGACTTTAAGTTTCAGAGTATGACTGGATAACGGCTTAGACGATAAGTGGTCGCCGGCCGCTGTGGTCGAGCGGTTCTAAGCGCTTCAGTCCGGAACCGCGCTGCTGCTACGGTCGCAGGTTCAAATCCTGCCTCGGGCATGGATGTGTGTCATGTCCTTAGGTTAGTTAGGTTTAAGTAGTTCTAAGTCTAGGGGACTGATGACGTCAGATGTTAAGTCCCATAGTGCTTAGAGCCATTTGAACCATTTGATAAGTGGCCTTCTCTACTAAAATAAATTTATGAAGTATGAGCTTTACTTCTCCCGGTGCACAGCTCCATCGTCAGTACCGTGGTAGTGCGGTGACTGCATTACTGTGGAAGTTTCACCACTGGCACGATTACTGAATTTGCACTTGGTGCCCATATGTGCTAGTTTTAAACGCCCTATTAAAACCTAGCAACTTAAAATATATTTACTTTGTTATTTACCTTTGAAAGGAGGTCAAATTCTATTTTTCTCTAAATCTATAAATGCTATAAATATAGGTTTTCCTTTTATCAATCTGAGATTAGTTGAAGGATCAGTACTGCCTCACAGGTTCCTTAATTTCTCTGGGACCTAATCTGATCTTCCTCCAAGTCGGCTTCTATCCGTCTCTACATTCTTCTGTAAATAGTTCATGTTAGTACTTTGCAGCCATTATTTATTACGCTGATGGTTCGGTAGTATTCTCAGCAGACTTCTTTGGAACTGTTATTATAATATGATTTTTGAATTATGGGGGTACTTCGTCTGTCTCATATATACGTGGCAGACGAGGTAGAATATTTTTGTTACAGTTGATTCCTTCGAGTCTCTCACTAATTCTGAGGGAATGTCTTGGAATCCAGGTATCTTCCTACATCTTAAGTCTTTCATTGGCCTACCAATTTTTTTTTTTTTTTTTTGGCAATACATTTTCCATCTCATCTTCACCTACTTCCTCTTCCCTTTCCATAACATAGACTTCAAATTTCGTTACCTTATATATTTTTATTTATTTATTTTATTTATTGATTTATTTAACCTGGCAAGATTAGGGCCATCAGGCCCTCTCTTACATCTAACCAGGCATTCTACTTATTTTATATTCATATGTTTTAGTAGGCATGTTAAACTACATCTAGTATAAAAAGTGAAATAAACAATTTGAAAGGTACACCTGGAAAAATACATACATATAGAGTTTATATTCTTAGATCACAAGTACTGTTATAATTAGACATTATTGAAGAGACAGATTTTAGATAGGAGTGCTGGCAGCAGGGAGTATGAGGGAGACTGATGGTGAAGGGAGGAGAACAATAGAGAGACATGATGAAACATAATTAAGGAAATATAAAGGAAAAGAAGATTGGGTGACTAATAGAGATAGATGAAGAGGAAGGCATCTCAGGAGCAAGATAGCTTTGCTATTTGACAGATGAGGGTATTGCCCTTGTACATTAATTTTGTGGAGAACTTTATGAGGATGATAGTAGGAAATGCTTCAACTTCTTCTTAAAAGCAGCAGGAGATTGAATTTTGCGGAAGGTAAGGGGCAGTTTGTTCAGGGGCGGACAGCGGCAACTGAGAAGGAGTTTGCAAAAGTTTTTGTTTTGTGAGTGGGCACAGTTAGGATACCAAATAAGAGTGACCTCGTGTTTCGATTATGATGACATGACAGGTTTTTAATCTCTGAAGCAAGGTACTGGGGTGCTTGCGCGACGAGGAGTCGGTGGAGTAGACATAGAGTGTGGTAGTCACGCAATTTGTCCGGCCGCAGCCACCCTAGCTCGGAGTATGAAGCACTAACATGATCATATCGGCGGATGTTGCAGGTGTAACGCACACAGGCATTCATGGTTAGCTCTAGCCGTCTTTTGTTTTCACTACTCATGCCTTGTTGAATCACATCACAATAGTGGAGGTTCGGTAGAACGAGTGCTTGCACGAGCTGGCGTTTCAAGTCCTGTGGAAATATGTTCCGAAACTTTTTGAGAGCATAGAGACAAGCAGACGTCTTTCGGCACACTGCGACTGTATTCTCCGCCCAGTTGAGATGCTCATCCAAAGTTACACCCAAGTTCTTCACTGTTTTCTGATATGGTATTGGAGTACCGTCGAGCAGAATAGGAGGTAGCCGTTCGCGGAAATCTGAACTTATTAATTTCTGATGGGCTATTAAGATTACTTGCGTCTTTTTTGCATTTAGTTTAAGCCCCAGGTTTTTCGCCCATGTCACTATTGAAGACAGATCATCATTCATCTGAGCGATTGCAGTGTTTACATCTTCAGGTCTGACGCTTAGGTAGAGCTGGAGGTCGTCGGCATAGAAATGATATTTACAGGAGGACAGAACCGACGAAATATCGTTGACATATAAAGAAAACAAAAGTGGTCCTAAGACTGATCCTTGGGGCACTCCCGAGGAAACATGTTTCCAGGAAGATTTTTCATTTACGCAGACAACACATTGCTGTCTGTCTTTTAAGTAGCTTTCAAACCATCTCATTGCACTATCAGAGAAATTAAGCTGTTGCATTTTTCTGAGCAATATGTCAAAGCTAACAGTGTCAAAAGCTTTGCTGAAGTCCAGTAGCGTCAAAATTGTTGCCTTTCGATTGTCGATGGCATATTTCAGGTCATCAGTTACTTTAATTAGAGCAGTGTTTGTGCTGTGATGTTTACGGAAACCGGATTGAAATTTGTCATATAGGCTGAATTCATGCAAGTGTTCAGTGACTTGGTCATGAACAATATATTCAAGTGCTTTGGAAACAGCAGGCAGTATGCTAATTGGTCGGTAATCACTAGGCAGTTGCGGGTTTTCGATCTTAGGGATGGGTCGAATTAGGCTTCTTTTCCATGCAGTGGGATATATTCCGTTCACGAGGGAAAAATTAAATATGTCAGTTAAGACAGGTACTAAGATATCGGCAACATTCTTAATCATGGTTATACCGATACTGTCGTTGCCTATTGCATCAGAAGAGATTCTCATTATTGCTTTTCTTGCCGTATTTGTTGTTACATGTTTTAGATGGAAGGTATCGTTGTTAGTTATCCTGTTTGGGGATTCTTGTGGACGGTAATTATCAGCTGTGCTGGTATTCAGAGGTGCAGAGAAGAATTCATTTAATTCGTTAGCTGACACATGAAAAGTAGTTTCCGATTTTGCCTTTCCGACCCCCAAGCTACGGAGATTCTTCCATAGAGTCGTGGGCGTCAGATCGCTGCATACAAGGGAGCGAGCGTGCCTGATTTTAGCATTGCGAATGCATTGTTTCACTCTGTTCCGTAGAGTTCTATATTCTTCGAAACGCTCGGGTTTCGGATCTGCCTTGAAACGCCTGTGGGCAGCATCCCTATTAGTCATCATTTGACGTAATTCAGCTGTCAGCCATGGAGCAGGAGATTTTCTTACACGGATTGTGCGCACAGGTGCATGTTTATCATAGAGGGCAGTGAGTTTATCACCAAGTTCATTAATTTTGGCGTCGATTGTGGGTTTTCTGATTATTTGATGCCATGAGATTTCTGAGCAATCGGCTGTTAGAGCGTCAAGGTCAATACGTTTCATGTTCCTACAAGTTATGTAACGCAATTTGATCTTTGGGGGCTGCACAGAGTAGGCCAGGAATATTACATCATGTGCTGAGAGGCCAGGGGCCGATGTTTGACCAACATCTCTTACTTTGTCAGTCTGTTTCGTTGCGATTACGTCTATAAGAGTATGACTGTGCGCCGTATGGTGTGTAGGTTGTAATGGAAGAATGTTCATGCTATTACAACTAAACAGTCTTCTTAGGTTTATTGCGGAGGGAATGTCTCTTAGCAGGTCTATGTTCAAGTCACCCATTACGATGACATGTTCGTATTGACACTGAAGTGAATGTAATCCCGACTGGAAGGAACTCACTGAGCTTATTTTTGGCGGCTTGTACACGACGCCAGTCAAGAATTTCCGACTTTGTATATTTATTTCAATGAACATGAATTCAGCCTCTTTTTCTTCAGCAGGATTTGACGTACATAAGACTTTCGCTTTGAGATCTGTTCGTATATACGCGCCGACGCCGCCACCTCGCTTTTTTGATCTGTCTGCCCTAAGAAATGTGTACCCTGGGAGATGAATAGATGCAGAGGATATGTGTGGTTTCAACCGCGTTTCGGATAAGAGGATTACGTGGTAGTTTAGTTGGTTGAAGAGGAGGCTAAGTTCTTCGTAATGTGCAGGTAAAGACTGGATGTTGCAGTGAGCTGCTAAAAGCTCTGACGCGTTCCGCTGAGCAGCCTGGAGTAGGGTGGCAGACTGGTTTGTCCCTTTGTTAGGCACTACCTGCCGCGAGGGGCACTGGCCGCTGCTTCCGCCAAGTGACATAACACAGGGGTGTCCGAGATTTTGCGCGCCCTGTTTGTGACACCACGAGTGCCGAAAGAAAGGCGACTGCTAGAGATTTCCTGAGGTTGCGGGAGTATAGAAAATGGATTAGTGGTATTCGGTGCAAGGAGAATATGACCAAAATAGTGACGGCTGTGTGTCACTGTGTATCCACTGTCGTAAGAGGAGAAATGTAATTAGCGTATTTGAAACAGCTTAGGGTGGAAATAAGGGAAAAGGGAGTGATTTAAGAGGCCGATGCTGCCAGCAGAGAGAAGTAAGCTTAATAATTAATAGGAAGCTAGAATTAAATTGAAATTTACTAAAGTGATACTGGTAGTGATTATCGTGGGAAGCTACAATTAGATTAAAATTTGCTAAAGTGATACTGATAGTGATTTTTGTTATGAACAATTTAAACCGAAGAGATGGGTGATTAATGAACTAAAGGAGAGACTAATAATTGCAATAGAACTATTTCAGAACGGAAGAGAATAAACTGAGAAAATGAAAAAAGTATTAGCAGTAACTAAAATTAAGTAATGGTTAAAGCTACAGACACAAAAAAGTGAAAAGTTAATACTGTTACAAAAACAATTAGTTGAAGGTACAAATATGGGTATAATTAAAAAAATTAATAAAATTACAAGACTATATCTGAGTATAGGGCTGTTACAATTTGCAAATGGTGTTAAGTTTGCACTTTTGGCTCGAGTAGCTTCACTTAATACTATTCAGTTCTGTCATGTTTGTGACTGTCTTCTTTCCAGCTGCTGTCTTAATGATTACTCTGCCATCCGGAGTCCACACATTCTGAAGACCGAAATGGGATATGGCACTGTTTAAAATCTTTAGCCGTTCGTGTGTCAGATCTTCCCTTATTGTAAGCCCTGTCCTTGCTAACTTCTTCTTCTGGGTAAAGATCTCTGCCCTTTTTCGGTACGAGACAAATTTAATTATTATTGGACGAGGTTTGGTGGCACCTGGTAGTTTTCGTCCCACCCGATGACTCCTGTCAATGTCTGCCTTGGTCACTTCAACGCCTAATTTTTCACGCGCAACCTGTATAAGCAGGTTGTCCGTGTCTTCTTCCTTATTTTCTACTACTCCAAACAGTCGTAGACTATTTCGCCTTTGGTACTGTTCTAGTTCGTCAGTTGCGGCAGATAGTTTCACTTCCAACTCTCGTGCCTTTTTCTCGTATTCAGACACAGACTTTTTTAGTGCTGTAATTTCGGCAGTATTGGCCTCAACAGTTTCACGCATTTTGGCCAATACTGCTGCCGTTACAGTATCTGATATAGTGCCTGCTATCAGATCGAGATTGTTTTTATCGCGAAGCGCAGCGTTTACCTCAGAGCGGACCAGCTCCGCTATACCGGGAGCCGCGGCCGCACCTTCCGCCAAGAGCGGGCCCGCCGCACCTGCTGTATATAGGCCTTCCACACGGGTTTGATAAAAAGTAGTGGCAACACTGTTATACTTCATATCAGCATTTATTGACAGACGTTCACCCTATTACGTACCTTCAACATAATCGCCCTGCATATCAATCATCTTCCTCCACACAGATGGAAGGCGTCGTATGCCATTAGCGCGTTCATCTCTGTCAATGTCTGGCAAGGACCCCCATATGGAACGGATAATGTCGTATCTTGTGATAAGCGCATGCCACGAAGAGTTTCCTTCATTTTGGGGAACAGGTCGTAATGCACGGAATCATATCGGATGAATACGGTGGATGTTCCAGGATCTCCCACCCCCTCATACGCAGGAGCTCGTGCACGGGGTTCGCCGTGTGTCATCGAGCACTGTCATGTAGGATGATGATGGGATGCAGCCCATCGGCAATCCACATACAGGAGGGAGGTAAGGAGCTCAGTTATAATGTCCATGGGGGAACGTCCCGAACGGGACCGATCTCGAATGACATCCCTGCCATCCCGAAACACTTTCACCCATCTCGCCATCGTACTATGTGGTACTGCTGCATCACCACACGTCTCGTGCAGTCCCTGAAAATATTGTTGTGCGCTCCAATGAAGTACCTCTTCAATCTTGATCCATGAATGTTGTCCGTGTTTCCTAAACATTCTGTTAGGGGGCTTGAACTGGCCTCCTGCACTTTCAGACAGTACATACAGCAACTAACTCAAACATACCCGTTGCCGTTCATTGCACTACTTCAACTGACCTTCTGGTATCAACTGCGTGACACTGGATACACAATCTTCGTGTTAGGGCATTGTTGCCACCACTTTTTATCCAACCCTAGCATATACTCGCATTTCTTCAACCTTACCACCTTCCTTCTTCCCTTTTTGCGTGGTACTGGCTTGCCATCAGAGCTGCTGATATTCATACAGCTGCTTCTATTTTCTTCTAAGGTTTCTTTAATTATTCTGCGTGCTACATCTATCTTTCGTATAGTAGTACGTGCTTCTACAGCTAAACTATTAATGAACGAAGGAAAATAGTGCTATCGCACTTACGACCCATTTTTATTTTCTTTATTAAATTCTGAATTAAAAGAAAACAATTTGCTTCTGCTGGGTAGATGACAGTGAGGAGTGGAACTATTGCTTCGATAGTATCTCTTATCGTGTACTAATACTAAACTGGAGTAAATCTCTAAAGTACGAAAAGGAGCGTATTTCTTGCAAAGCAGTTCGTCGGTCAGTTGAAATTAAGGCTATTAACGCAAGTTCATTAAGGTAACAAACCATTTCCTTATCTCTAATGATCTGTACGGTAATTATTATATACCTTTCATACACCATACTTAAATATTAAGTTACACATTAATGAGCGCTAAAAAAATGGAGGAATCCCTCATTCCTCCCCCAAGCAAGATCCTAGTTACGGCGTCTAATTCTTAAATGAAACAATTGTTTTCGGAATCTCTTAATGACTATAAATCAGACAGTCTAGTCAGGTACACCGCTCTTCGCTCGAGTCAGAGGCAGCCACTTCCAACCCCGATGACTGATAGAAATTTCATCACTGGTCAGTAAATGGTGGACGGATGGTGATTTAAATTCGTGATTACTTCACTGCACGCCACTGTGCTAAGTTAAACAATTCAACGGCTATATTATGCCGAGTTTGTTCTCCTTTCTCTCATATTTAAAGAATGGCATTTGTTTTCATTTAATTACAGTGCTTTGATCCTGCAAAGTTACATCGTCAGTTCAAGAAGCTTCGAGACTGGATTAATAAACAAACGGAGTAAAGTTAAGATGTTGGTTTTAATGCTTCAAGTGTTCAACATAGTCTCCCCCCCCCCTCACCCCCCACATGAGTACACCGCACAGAAAGTTTATACAAACATGTGAAACTCTCAGAAAAGTCCTTCTTCGGGATGTTGTTCAACTTGCGTGTAACAATGGCTTGAATGTCGGTCATGTCGGCAAAGCGCTGACCCTTCGTGTGAATTTCTGCACTTT
This sequence comes from Schistocerca nitens, assembly GCF_023898315.1. NCBI lineage: Eukaryota > Metazoa > Arthropoda > Insecta > Orthoptera > Acrididae > Schistocerca > Schistocerca nitens. Next base: position 664,200,571 of record NC_064616.1, on the reverse strand, counting down.
ATCATACTGTGGCGGGTTCGTATTGATAACACCAGGTCCCGTTATCCGCGATGAATTTTTTTCAGAAAAGAGCTGTCCACCTTTTTATTCCAATCAAGTAATGGCAGGCGTTCACGCATAGTCGTTTGTGCTCCAGAGTCGAAGCGAGCGGGACAAACTTTGCACACACTCTTCCATTCTTCCAAACATTCTGGATAATGTCTGGAACATTCTGGAGAATGTGTGGAGCACTTGGTTTAGTGATTTTGCTAAACCAGCGATTCTCAGCGTAACTCTACATGTGCACCCTTCTGAAAATTATGTCCTTAAAGCATACTGATTGAATTTTGATGGCTATTTATGAACAAGGCGAGATTTCTTAATGCCCTTTTAAAATAAAGCAAATGAGGTATCGAACGCTAATAGGATTTTACCGAACGTTGCATTTTTGGCAGAAATAAAATGCTGAGATAACGTTTTGCGTCACTTGCATATCTGCTGCCGTGTGTGGACTTACACTGAGGCGACAAATGCCATGGGATACCTCCTAATATCATGTTGGGCCTCCTTTAGCAAGGCGTCGTGCAGCAGCACAACAAGTCGTTGTAAGTCCCCCACAGATTGAGCCATGGTGCCTCTACACCCTCCCAACTTGCGAAACTGTTGCTGGTGCAGGGTTTTGTGCACGAACTGACCTCTCGATTATATCCCATAATGTTCGATGGGATTCTTTCCGGGCGATCTGGGTGGCCAAATTATTCACTCGAAATGTCCAGAATGTTCTTCAAACTAATCGCGAACAATTGTAGCCCGGTGACATTGTGCATTGGCAACCATAAAAATTCTATCGTTGTTTGGGACCAGCAAGCCCGTGAACGGCTGCAAAGGAATCGAATACAACAATTTACAACCAATGATCGGTTCAGTTGGACCAGAGGACACAGTCTATTCCATATAAACACAGCCCACACCATTATGGAGCCACCACCAACTTGCCCAGTGCCTTGCTGACAACTTGTGTCCATGACTTCGTGGAGTCTGCGCCACACTGGAACCCAACCATCAACTTTTACCAACTGAAATCGGGACTCATCTGACCAGGCCACCATTTTCCAGTCGTCTAGAGTCCAACCGATGTGGTCACGAGCCCTGGAGAGGCGTTGTGAGTGATGTCGTGCTGTTAGCAAAGGCATTCGCATCGGTCGTCTGCTGCCATAGCCCGTTAACGCCATATGTCGCAACACTGTCGTAACTGGTACGACCGTCATATGTCCCACTTTGATTTCTATAATTATTTCACGCAGTGCTGCTTGTCTGTTAGCACTCTCAACTCTACGCAAATACCGCTGCGCTCGGTTGTTAAGTGAAGGCCGTCGGCCACTGCGTTGTGGTGAGAGGTACTGCCTGAAATGTGGTATGCTCGGCACACAATTGTCATTGCGGACATTGGAATACTGAATTCCATAACCATTCCCGAAATTGGATGTCCCGTGTGTCTAGCTCTAACTCACAATTCGCGTTCAAAGTCTGTTAATTCCCGTCGTGCGGTCATAATCACGTCGGAGACATTTTCACATGAATCACCTGAGTAGAAATGACAGTTCCGTCAATGCACTGCCCTTTTATACCTCGTGTATGCGACGTTACCGCCATCTGTTTATGTGCATATCGCTATCCCATGACTTTTGTCACCTCAGTGTACATTTAAGGGAAGCAGAGAATAAAGGAACAAGAATAACGAAACTAAAAAAGGAGAATTACAAAACAATAAACAAAATACAAGCAGTCCGTTCGGAAATGGGCATCTGTGAAACCAAAATCTGCTGCTTGGTACCATTGAAAACTGTTTCGACACCTGTATTCCAAAATGCTTGTATCCTTCTTGACATGCTGCCTAAAATGTAGCTCAGATATAGTCGACCAAGCCTGTCCCACTTTTCGACGGATATCCTTCTAAGGTCATCCATTGTGGGAGAACGGTTCTTGCGACAGCGCCGTGAAAATTTCATCTGGTCTCAAGTATGCTAAATTGTGTTCATGTTAGCAGATACTGCAGTCCATTCCATTTCATTGGCTTCTCTCTCCCGGAGGAAGGTGCTCACTAGGTGCACGCAGTTTGAATGAGCATTATCATCCTGAAAGACAAAGTATTCGCCGTGAAGTTGAATGTAACGTAGCGCTGTCGCTAATTTTGCTCGTTAGTGGGTGAGAAACAGCTCCATCGCAGCCGTATGTGAGGCAAACCGGCAGGCGTGGATGCTCTGATATGTAATTTCATGTTTGTGCACCACAAGGCAACCGGGGTGAGCCGCCAGAGACCACCCACCTGTAGAGGGCGTATCTGGGGGCTTCGCAGCACTTAATCATTGATTAAATGAAAGATGTTATATCTTGCAGCGGATTTTTCCTAGCCTCCACTGGCCACCACCACCACCACCTCCGAAAAAACCGCCATTCCACCACTTCTACGCTATACTGTCCCCACTCACCCTGGGTCACTATAGCAGGGTAGGACAGTATGTTCGAGGCTCCTGTCCGGATACTGCATGGCCTTCAAACTACCCTCGACAGCGATGAGCGATGTTCGTCATCCGTACATGTCTGACTCACCTTCAGGCTGAACTTGTGGGACTGCATGCTGAAGACGTGCACTGGCGCCTGGTTACTCTTCTATGACAATCATAAGGTGTTAGACACATCCCGCAGTCTTCAGAGAAGAGAACCCCATGTTATTAATTCAGGTTCGATTCCAGATGTTCCCTTACCCGACTTCTTCGTGCTTGAGGGTGAACTGTTGTTGGTAATGTATTACTAGAGGCCATCATTTGGTGGTAGTTGGCCGAGACTGACCTAGTTGCCTTCAAAGATTCTATGAGCCATACTTTGTAAGTAGCTGCTGTCAGCTGGTGGTGTTTACCCCGGGCAACCATTAGGTCGCAGATTTTGTGTGTGTTGTTAAACGATAGCGTTTGAATATTCTAATGACATCGCTGCGGTGTTCGCCAGTTTGGCGGGCAACGTAGCCTCCTGTAACCCTTCTTCCCGCCACAGAATAAGTCTGAAAGAACTGTTCCCAGCATGTTGACGGACTGAACAGCGCACCCAAGATGCATTGTCACATTCTCTTGGTGCACTGAGACTGCATGGTTACTTCTACCTCGACTGCACAAGTGGTTGTATGTAGCGATGTTCTCTGGTCAAAAATGGCTTAGAAAGAGGTTCCTGAAGGGAAAAAACCTATACGAATTGTAATGATGATGCAAAAGTTAAAATTAAATCCAAAAGATACAGTTACTGAACAGTCCAAAGAAAACTTGAGTCTCATTTCAAATAGGTACCCTACTCACACATAGTTCGTGGTGACTTCAATCTACCCTCAATATGTTAGCGAAAATACTTGTTTAAACTCGGTGGTATGCATAAAACGTCGTCCGAGATAGTACTGAATGTTTTCTCCGAAAATTATTTTGAACAATTAGTTCAGGGGCCCACTAGAAGAGTAAATAGTTGACATCTTAGCAATCCTGAGCAAACAAGAAACATCATGACGGATGCAGGAATTAGTGACCACAAGATCATTGTAGCAAAACTGAATACCATAACATCCAAACCACCAAAAATGAACGCGGAACATGTCTCTTTAAAAAAGTAGTTAAAATTCGCTTGACGCCGTCCTAAGAGACAGTCCCCACTAATTCCAATCTAACTACGTAAGCTCAGGCCAGATGTGGTTTGGATTCAAAGGTATAGTATCGACTGCAGTTTAGAGATATATACCAAATACATTAATAAGAGGAGGTACTGATTCTCCATGGTACCTAAAACAGGTCAGAACTCTAGAATGATACCTAATCGTCCTACGATTACCCATCCGTTTCGAATGGTCAGGTTGAAAGCGAGTCTAATGCTAGTTTGTACGCAGCTTTAATCAGTTAATTTATGAACTAATTAATAGTTAAATCAACTATATTTGCACTGAGTCACTGGAACGTTGTCCCCCTGACTAGCGTTAGATTAGATGCAAAGTAAAGCCTTCGTATGGACATCAAATGAAACAAAAAAAAACAGTTAATTAAATCAGATGAATGAGAATGCCAGCCTAAAAGCTGGACAGGTTGTACAATTTCGCAGCAAGCTAACATTAATTCACGAATTAAATCATATGAAAATATCAAGTACAAACAATAAATATCACTACAGGAATGGTTGATACTGTATGTATAATGCAGTAACTGTTTCAATGACTGTTTCTTAACACGCGAGGAAAGCCTTGGTTTGGCATAGGAAAGGATTCGTCTTGTCTACATATACACGCACAGAAAGAAAAGCACACAAGGATAAAATTTATACAGCAGATTGAAACACGTTGGACCAGAGAAACGTTAGCTTTACTGATCAACCACGTAGTCGGTAGATTGCGTAGAAATTCTCCACCTCACATATACAAAACATACAGAAATACATAGGATGAAAGCAAATTCTCATTCGATTCGGAATTCAATTTAAACAGCACGCTTGAATAGTAACGCTGAGCGGAAGGCTCTCCACGTGGCGGAAAAGCATGCGGTCTAGTTTAGCTTGCCAACACAAAGAAACGCCGAACTCACGAACTGAATATAAAATTAAAACCTGGAAAAAGAATTCTAACGCGACAAACGGATAACATTCATACAACGCATTCACACTTTGAGATTCACACTAATTGAAACAAGAAGTGAGTGGAACAAAGCGCTCTTCCACCACTAAGTAGCTGAGTAACTAAGCTAAGTAACTGAAATATTAATAAGCATCGTCGCACTCCCCAACTGAAATTGATTATCCGATGGGATTTACCATGATTATACTGCTAAGAAACGCATTAGCATCTGAACCTCAACAAAATCTCTACAGACGCCAACTACCTAAATTTACATTACAAGAGTTGAGCAGAGCAACCTAACGAATCTTTTCTAGTTAATTATGTTACAATGAAACTGTATAGGAAGCTGTCTCAAGCAGATATACAGCACTTAGATATACACAAGGTTTGAGAACCTGTATAAATTGACGGAAATTAGTCAGACTGTTATGTATAAATTCTATCTGCATATGAACATAGCACCAATATGTATATTCTGGACAGCAGTTTACTCAAACACACTAGCAAATTTAACTGACACTCGTCTCGCAAACACATGGCCATAAAATCGAATAAATTATCTCTACAATACAAGATTTTATAATACGGCGTCTCGATATTTTTCAACATATAAAGTGCCTCATATCAATATGACATTTACAGTTATACATTTGTTGTAGATACTTATGAAAAGTAACTGATCTTCTTTTTCATATACTCCTCTTTACATCCATAGCAGCGATAATACTGCACCATAGCTGTTACTAAAACTCAGACGTGCACAAACAAGGCGAATACGAGTAATATTCAAGTTTCGCTATTACCGCAAATTGTAGACAGGCAGCGTAGTCCCAGAATCATGTGACTATTAGCTTTGTTTGATGTTGAGAACACGCGAAGTACACTATGCTCACTCCGTATATACAGGGTGTTACAAAAAGGTACGGCCAAACTTTCAGGAAACATTCCTCACACACAAAGAAAGAAAATATGTTATGTGGACATGTGTCCGGAAACGCTTACTTTCCTTGTTAGAGCTCATTTTATTATTTCTCTTCAAATCACATTAATCATGGAATGGAAACACACAGCAACAGAACGTACCAGCGTGACTTCAAACACTTTGTTACACGAAATGTTCAAAATGTCCTCCGTTAGCGAGGATACATGCATCCACCCTCCGTCGCATGGAATCCCTGATACGCTGATGCAGCCCTGGAGAATGGCGTATTGTATCACAGCCGTCCACAATACGAGCACGAAGAGTCTCTACATTTGGTACCGGGGTTGCGTAGACAAGAGCTTTCAAATGCCCCTATAAATGAAAGTCAAGAGGGTTGAGGTCAGGAGAGCGTGGAGGCCATGGAACTGGTCCGCCTCTACCAATCCATCGGTCACCGAATCTGTTGTTGAGAAGCGTACGAACACTTCGGCTGAAATGTGCAGGAGCTCCATCGTGCATGAACCACATGTTGTGTCATACTTGTAAAGGCACATGTTCTAGCAGCACAGGTAGAGTATCCCGTATGAAATCATGATAACGTGCTCCATTGAGCGTAGGTGGAAGAACATGGAGCCCAATCAAGACATCGCCAACAATGCCTGCCCAAACGTTCACAGAAAATCTGTGTTGATGACGTGATTGCACAATTGCGTGCGGATTCTCGTCAGCCCACACATGTTGATTGTGAAAATTTACAATTTGATTACGTTGGAATGAAGCCTCATCCGTAAAGAGAACATTTGCACTGAAATGGGGATTGACACATTGTTGGATGAACCATTCGCAGAAGTGTACCCGTGGAGGCCAATCAGCTGCTGATAGTGCCTGCACACGCTGTACATGGTACGGAAACAACTGGTTCTCCCGTAGCACACTCCATACAGTGACGTGGTCAACGTAACCTTGTACAGCAGCAACTTCTCTGACGCTGACATTAGGGTTATCGTCAACTGCACGAAGAATTGCCTCGTCCATTGCAGGTGTCCTCGTCGTTCTAGGTCTTCCCCAGTCGCGAGTCATAGGCTGGAATTTTCCGTGCTCCCTAAGACGCCGATCAATTGCTTCGAAGGTCTTCCTGTCGGGACACCTTCGTTCTGGAAATCTGAACGTACCGCGCCACAGCTATTGCCTCGTGCTAATCCATACATCAAATGGGCATCTGCCAACTCCGCATTTGTAAACATTGCACTGACTGCAAAACCACGTTCGTGATGAACACTAACCTGTTGATGCTACGTACTGATGTGCTTGATGCTAGTACTGTAGAGCAATGAGTCGCATGTCAACACAAGCACCGAAGTCAACATTACCTTCCTTCAATTGGGCCAAATGACGGTGAATCGAGGAAGTACAGTACATATTGACGAAACTAAAATGAGCTCTAACATGGAAATTAAGCGTTTCCGGACGCATGTCCACATAACATCTTTTCTTTATTTGTGTGTGAGGAATGTTTCCTGAACGTTTGGCCGTACCTTTTTGTAACACCCTGTATGCATAGCCTATGACTAAAACACGAGCTACAGCGCTCCTTGAGGCAACCAAAGTTAACTCGGCCGCCGCATTGACGGTGGTCAGAACATTGAAAGGAATCAGTCTATCGTTTGTCTGTGTGGAAAGTGAACTGTTTTATTTGGTGAATCATTTAATTTTTCTTTGCAATTTGTTTAGCGAAATATAAAATAATTATGCCTAAAGTGTTAAGACACAAAGGAATTACAGACCTTGGCTGCGAGTGAACATTGATTGAAATCTATGGGAAAGGACTGAATTCGAACCAGGGTCTTCTGCTTACTAGGCAGATGTGCCGATCAATGCGCCATTTGTGTTCAGTATTTCACCATATATTCTTAAATCTTTAGATATGTAATTGGAAGTCTTTATCAGGAAGGTAAGATCCGGTAACTCTTGGAATCGTTCAAATTCTCTATCTCTGACATTTATTCTTTAGACTTAAAGGTAGACCAACTAACGTAAATAATTTGTGGTTTTTGTGCAAAATCCATAAATTCAATTAATCTAGCTTCCTGCTTCGAGAGAAATCCATCGCGAGTGCTGTATAATAATAGCATTTCTTCTTCATGCATAAGCCCTTGTGGTAGTATTCGAATTTGTGAATATCGGGTCTGAAAATTGCAGTAAAGTTAAGTATTAGCTCTGATTACCGCAGATGAAGTTCACACAACTTTTAATGCTCGTCATTTATAATTTATATAAAGGAACTTTGTCGTTTCTGATGTGTCTGACACAGTAATTCCAATACTAAACAGATATATTGGTATTGGTGGCGTGCAAAATTTGTACTCATCGATCCATTTTCATTTCAGTTTTTTTCTTCTGGAGGCGATTTAACTGGAAAGCGGTTCCTTTATATATATGAGTTTCAGTTTTACCAATTGTAACATTCAGAATACTAAATTCATTCTGGAATTTGCAATTTGAATAAATTGCCCGTAGTTCATCTTGTGTTCTTTTGGTGTTACGACTGCAGGTTTCGCAGCTGTGACGATGTTCGTTAACCGATTGCTTTGAAAACTGATTTTTGTGTGGAAATCGTTTATACGTTGCTGGAGTTGTCACGAAGACCTGGCTGATGCTGAACGACGCTACTAATATTGTCCGTCGTACAATGAATAAATTGTAGTTCTCACACAAACAAACGCGCGCAGAATTTCGTTGAAACCTCGTCTACACACTCCTCATTTACATTTTGTGACTTGACAAGTTAGAACACAGACTTACTCTAACCGCAACAACCTGCACAGGTGCTTTTGAAACCTGAGGAAGACCTGTCAGTGCCTAAATGAATTTTGAATTTTGTTTATGCGTTTTAGTTTTTTGGTTTCCTGCTTCAACGCAATAATATTTCCATTATTGCCAAGAACTTTTTTAGGCATGAGGAATATCGTTTTGATATCTTCTTCATCTCTACTTCTACGCATTCTTGCCCGTTCCGGCATCACAGTTGCACGTTTTTGATGTGTAGAATAAATTATAGAATATTTATATTATCATTATTGTTATATGGTATTGTAATATTACAAATTATAGAATTATTTATGCTTTGTTTGGTAAGAAGTCACTAATTTGTATTTTTGATATGTAGAATAAATTAATGACCTTATGCCGACCAAATCAAAAATAATTTTGTATTTCCTCGTATCTATAGCAAGTGTAACGTTGAAAATAAAGACTTTGATCCAGCCTAGTCTGAAGATGGTACTGATTCACTCTCAGAAAATACATAATGTGCTAAGCCGTCAGTGTCTGTTAAAGTACCCGACATCAGTTGATATATGAGTTGGAACATTGTTTTTGCGAATATGGAGGCTTATATGCGATCAACATACGATCCACTGGAGTGCGTGAGGATCGTTATACTCAGATCCATTTCTAAAAAAATATGTGGCACTCTCCGTAATAGCTGTAATGGTGGGAGTATTTTACGGTCCTGTTTTGCTTCTTTTGTTGCTACATCGTCATAAAACGATCAGTCACTTGCAACAAACATGCTGTCTCGAGGTTGTTTCATACGCTTCATCATAACATCAACTGTATAAACACATTAAAAATCAAGGGTTCTTATAAGGAACAAAACTAAATGCTTAACACATAGTTTTTTAGACAAATATATACTCCCTGATCAAAAGTATCTGGACACACCTACGTAATGCGGAATTGACTACTAGACGTCACGATAGGCGAACCCGCCGGTATCAAAGGAGGCGAGGACCATTGTGTTGTCAGATGAGAGGCAATAACAGCGGAATGGGCCGCTCAGGACAGGTCAGTCACTTCGAACGTGAACTAGTCTTTGGATTTCACGTGAGTAAGAAGTCCATCAGAGACATTTCAACCCTTCTTAAGCAGCCGAGTCGACTGTTGGAGATGTGATTCTGATGTGGAAATGCGAAGGAACAACCGCAGCTAAACAACGACCAGGCTGACTTCGCGATAGGGACCGTCGAGCATTGCGGAGGGTGTTGTAAGCATCAAATCAACATAAGGAATGACATCCGACTTCCAAAGTGCTATCAGCAGTCGAGCTGGCACACTGACCGTGCGTATGGAGTTAGAAGGAATGGGGTGCAATGGTCGAACTGCTCACCATAAGCCACACATTTCTGCAGTCAGTGCTAAGCGACACATTAGATGCAGTAATGAGCGATGCTGCTGGTCGGCGGCTGACTGAAAAGGAGTGATTTTGAGTGGTGAATCACGCTTATTCCGTATGGCAGTGTGATGGAACGGTTAGGGTGTAGCGAATACCTGTTATCATGTGCAGTGCCAACAGCGAAGTACGAAGGAGGTAATGCTACAGTATGAGGGTTTTCCGTGGTTAGAGTATGGTTCTCTTATCGCGTTCAAGAAAACTCTAACTGTGGAAGGCTACGAACGCATTATACAGCACTGTGTGCTGGGTACAGTGGAGGGACAGTTCGGAGACGATGATTGTATCAGCATGACAATTCACCCTGTAATAAAGTAGCATCAAAATGGTTCAAATGGCTCAGATCACTATGGGACTTAACATCTGAGGTCATCAGTCCCCTAGAACGTAGAACTACTTAAACCTAACTAACCTAAGGACATCACACACATCCATGACCGAGGCAAGATTCGAACCTGCGACCGTAGCAGTCGCGCGGTTCTGGACTGAAGCGCCTAGAACCGCTTGGACACCGCGTCCGGCAAAGAAGCATCTTTGAGGCAATGTTTTGTGCAGAATAACATTCCTGAAATGGACTGGCCTGCACAGAATACCTACATGAATCCAAAGGAACAACTCTGGGATGAATTAGAAGGTCGACTTCGTTCCAGACCTCAGCGTCTAACATCGGTACGATTTTATGTTTCGGTTATTGAGAAAAATTGGGTACCAGAGACGTTCAGCCACCTTACTGAAAGTGTCACCAGCATGATTCAAGCCGTCGTAATGGCGAACTGTGAACACATTCTATATTAATGTCGACTAAGGGGTTTTGAGATACTTTTAATTAAATACAGTATTTATTATGCTACGCTATCACACGATGCAAAGCACACTTACTTACCACCACATTTCAAAAAATGGTTCAAATGGCTCTGAGCACTATGGGACTTAACATCTGAGGTCATCAGTCCACTAAACTTAGAACAACTTAAACCTAACTAACCTAAGGACATCACACATCCATGCCCGAGGCAGGATTCGAACCTGCGACCGTAGCAGCAGCGCGGTTCCGGACTGAAGCGCCTAGAATGGCTCGGCCACAACGGCCGGGCACCACAGTTCATTCGCTAAGCTGGTCTTCTGTACTGCCTGACAAAAAAAGAGAAGCATCCAGAAGGCATGGTCGAATGTGAATGTAACTTGCTACACGTACACCCCATAGGTGGATATTTAAATTATTAGAGTTTCAGTTCTCTGTGGGAGATAGAACGAGCACCAGAGTGCATTAGAGCTGCTCATGTTTATTGTTTTCGCCAGCCCTCTTAGGGAATAAAAGGGGCTTGAACACTCAGGCGTTGAGTGGCCACGGTGAGGACACGAGGATGCCACGTACTCGTATGAGATAGCGGAATTAGCATCCGATAGTATGTCAAAGCGACCTCATTGTGGGTGTGGGTCTACAGTTGGACAGCTGGTGGGATCGTGTAGTATTCAGAATTTCGAGGCATTTTAATGTGACAGTGGCCAAATGTTGGACAGCATGATAACAAGAGAGCAGACATACTCATCGTCAAAGCTTCGGTCGACCAAGTCTAACCACTACGAGGTAGGATCGCCGTATTGTGCACCAAGCACATCGTAACCTCTTCACATCTGCGCCTGCCATCCGAGAACAAGTAATGGTCTCCCTCTAACATTATGTGTCATCCCGCAACGTTGGTCGGAGACTAGCATCAGCCAAACTGGGGAATTACTGTCCCATGCGTAGGCTGCCGTTAACTCCACCACACAAACGGCTGCGTTTGGAGTGGAACCGTGATCGGGAAACACTGACTGCTGATGAATGACGTCGCATTGTGTCCAACGATGGATAGCTGTTATGCGCTACCCTCTATAACCATCATCGCCGAGTATGGCGGCATCTTGGGGAGATGTCCCATACTTCCAATTTTTGGTAGGGCATACCGGTGTTAGTCCTAGCGTTACGGTGAGTGGAGTCATCGAGTATGACTTCTGGACACGGCTGGCAGTGACTATGTGAACTCTGACGGCACAATGGTACGTCACCGACGTTCTGCGTCCTCGCTTGTTACCTCTGATGCGACAGTATCGTGGCGCCATTTTCAACAGGGAAATGCTCGTTCACACGTGGTACGTCTCTCTATGAACTGTCTGCGTGATGCTGAGGTACTTCTGTGGTCATCATAATTCCCAGACCTGTCTCCAACAGAACATGTGTGGGACCGGTTTGGTCGTGAACACTGTCCGAGTGCCCATATCCGGGATATCACCGACCATTTACTACAGTTGTGGGTCATCTTGCTTCAGAAGGGCATCCACACCAGAGGGGGTGCAACGTTATACTGATAAATGAGCTCATACTGCGAAGTTCTTTGTAAATTTGACTCAATTTTGTAGTCACTGAAATAACATCACGTACTCTTTCAAAGCACTCATTTCCTTTCCTCCTCCCCTACTGGGTGTTTCGCTTTTTTGGTCGGGCAGTGTATATTACCAATTATTTCGGGGGAGGAAAGCATGATCGTAGTTCTGTTGCTAATTCACGCCTAATTCGTAAGAAGAGTACCGCAAGGAAGCGTGATAGGACCTTTATTGTTTACAATATACATAAATGACTTAGTTGACAACATCGGTAGCTCCGTGAGGCTATTTGCAGATGACACGGTTGTCTACAAGAAAGTAGCAACATCAGAAGACTCGTACGTACTCCAGGAAGACCTGCAAAGGATTAATGAATGGTGCGACAGCTGGCAGCTTTCCCTAAACGTAGATAAATGTAATATAATGCGCATACATAGGGGCAGAAATCCATTCCAGTACGATTATGCCATAGGTGGTAAATCATTGGAAGCGGTAACGACCGTAAAATACTTAGGAGTTACTATCCGGAGCGATCTGAAGTGGAATGATCACATAAAACAAATAGTGGGAAAAGCAGGCGCCAGGTTGAGATTCATAGGAAGAATTCTAAGAAAATGTGACTCATCGACGAAAGAAGTAGCTTACAAAACGCTTGTTCGTCCGATTCTTGAGTATTGCTCATCAGTATGGGACCCTTACCAGGTTGGATTAATAGAAGAGATAGACATGATCCAGCGAAAAGCAGCGCGATTCGTCTTGGGGACATTTAGTCAGCGCGAGAGCGTTACGGAGATGCTGAACAAGCTCCAGTGGCGGACACTTCAAGAAAGGCGATACGCAATACGGAGAGGTTTATTATCGAAATTACGAGAGAGCACATTCCGGGAAGAGATGGGCAACATATTACTACCGCCCACATATATCTCGCGTAATGATCACAACGAAAAGATCCGAGAAATTAGAGCAAATACGGAGACTTACAAGCAGTCGTTCTTCCCACGCACAATTCGTGAATGGAACAGGGAAGGGGGGATCAGATAGTGGTACAATAAGTACCCTCCGCCACACACCGTAAGGTGGCTCGCGGAGTATAGATGTAGATGTAGATGTAGAACACACATACATTAGTTATACAGAGTCTTTCACGTGCCATCCAAGCGCTGGTCGAGAGGGATGCAAGGATGAATAAAGCAGGAAGTGATCATAGCCAAAAATTGCATAGCAATTGGAGTCAAGAGTCCAATAAAATTCTTAGAATTTGTGATCAAGAAACGTCAATGTCTGGACGTGGCTTGCGAACCAGGGGAGATAATCAGGCACCGCTATACGAGACTCCTTCCGAATGGTTCAAATGGCTCTGAGCACTATGGGACTTAACATCTGAGGTCATCAGTCCCCTATAACTTAGAACTACTTAAACCTAACTAACCTAAGGATATCACACACATCCATGCCCGAGGTAGGATTCGAACCTGCGACCGTAGCGGTCGCGCGGTTCCAGACTGAAGCGCCTAGAACCGCTCGGCCACTCCGGCCGGCTAGACTCCTTCCCCACTTCCGTGCTGTAGCTGGTAGGTGCAACTTGGACATAAATACACGCTACGTGAACTGGACTTTGTGTTTAACGCACAGGAACAGAGGCAAAATAATTATAATAATTGGGGTGGATATTCATGAAATCGAGTTCATCAGTGGAATACATCGGGAACAGCAGGGCCGAAGACTGGAGACTCGGACGGTGGAAGAAGAAACAATAACGCATACCTCAACCCCAAGAGCTGTGTCCAGCATCGTGCCCTGAAGGCATGTTCCGATCGCTTTATACGCTACGGCACGTTCCTCCGACAGTGTAACAAGTGACGTATCAGGAGCGAGCTTGGAAAGAATTTCGAGAAAATGTTGCGACAATTCTCATAACGAGACGTGTGCCAGTGAAATATGCTCACACAGCTGTGCAAGTCTGACTGAAACTTTGCAAAGTAAAGCTAGTGTGTCAACTCAACACCTCAAACGAGAAATGCAACACCTGGAAACTGTTCTGAGGAGCAATGGGTACTCCACAAATTACATTAGAAGTGTAACAGAGCCAAACACTCGGCGAAGTAAGGAACCAGAAAAAGAAATGTCGGGTACGGCCTTTCTGCCATACATTCCCAGAGTGACGGACAGAATCGGCCGTATATTGCGCAAACACGGCGCAAAGACGATTTTCAAACCGACAAGGAAGATCAAAGAGTGTCTTAGATCGGCGAAGGAGAAAAGAGACCCACTTGCAATGTCGGGAATATACCGTATACCTTGCACATGCGGAAAAGTTTATGTCGGAATGACTGGACGATCCATTAACACCAGGATCAAAGAGCATAGGCGACATTGCAGGTTGGGGCAGGTGGAGAAATCGGCCGTGGCAGAACACGCACTGAATGAGACCGACCACGTAATAAAATTCGCCGACACGGAAGTTCTGGCTGTAGAGAAGCACTATCACACGCGCTTGTTCAGAGAAGCTGTAGAAATCCAAAAACACGCGAACAGTTTCAACAAGAAAGAGGAAAGCCTTAAGGTAAACGGATCCTGGCTTCCCGTACTGCAGCGAACGACCGTCGCAGGTAGCAAGAGGAGAACCGCACCGGAAATGACCGCGGAGAAGCCCTCGGACGTTGGCGCGCCAGGTACATATAGTCTGCGGCCGCGAGCTCGCCTCCAGTTCACCACCGGCAATGGAGGGTGAAGCTTTGACAATGCCAGCCACTCGTGCTGGCGAAACGTCAGAAAAATCATTAGATGAACGTCGGCCGAAGAACCCGAGACAGAAGCCAATAGGCAGTTTGTCAGTGTGTCAACTGTTAGTGCCTGTCATCAAAAAACATGTCATGAGACTTATGGAGAGAATGGGGGTATGTACTCTTGCATTATCCTGAATGAATGAGCCGTAAGTCTTTTAGTTAGTTATTAGTTCTCTGAAAAAAGGCTGTAATATAGTGTTCTCATACCTATTAGAAATTACCGTTCGGTAGAAGCAGATCGGTTGAATAATTCACCACACTAGTGTTCCATACAATGTAGAAACTCTTGATGTTACTGATGTCAATTGTTCTACAAGTTCACCTACCCAGATAAATGCAACCATGCTTCGTCAGAAAAAAAGGTGCATTTCGATAGTAATCTCTCATAATGTAGAAACTGTAAGAGACAGTTGCAGTACCGAAGTCTACCAATAGTAACTCAAGGTGCACAGACGTTTGGGCAGATACTACTGATATACCAGAATGAAGTGCTAAATGGTGCAACGATTTTCTTGGAATTCTTCCCAAGGCCACCCCAACCTCGTCTAGTTTATTCTCAACTAACGCTTTGTGAAGAGTATGAGACGACCGGACTCCCGACGGGGGAAGAAACATGCATCGAAATGCCGATCAACAAATTTGTCTGTTAGTTGGAAGTCTCTTGCCAAAAGCAGTTTTAGAAGACTCGGCTAAACAGTCTCACCGAATTTATGACTAAGGCTTTGAGTGAAACTGGAAGAAACATAGAACAGACTTGTACCAAGGTGAAAAAAATTCACCACCTAACTCATACGAATATGTTTTAAGCACCTATTAAATTAACGTCGCTATGAGTCGAATCCATGTGGAGAAATCTGTTTCCAGTTACATAATACATAAAAAGTGATAAAATGTGCTAAATTAATCAAAATTAAGAAAAAATAGAGTTACTGGGAAATGAGCTGCAAAGTGTCAGGATGATACTCTGATTGAACAAAACGTGGAGGGTAAGGACGCTTGGGATATTTTCCCTTCATTTTAACTGAGGACAAGTGTATGGTTTCTGCTATATTGGATTCTCATCATTTTCATCTACGGCAAGTAGTCTTAACTGACTGGTGATGTGGGAGGAAAGGGGGAGGAATGAAATAAGGGTTTATAAGGGGAGGGAGGAGGGAGACCTGATGTGAACTCTTTAGCAAAGAGCGATGGCTCGGTCTGAGCCAGCACTATCGCTTGATAACCACTCGTAAGGTGACTCTTACCACTCTGCAACGTACCATGCTCATGTGGAATCCCAGAAAAAACCAGTTACGTTTTTATTTTTAACTGGAGGCGTAAAATCAGACTATCTGGTAAGAGGTCATAACGTACTGGCTTATCATTACATGTTCCATATGTAAAAATTTACATCGTCTGTACAGAAAATAGCCCAACAGCAATCGCTCGTCCCTACTGGACTCATAAATAAGAGCACTTTTTAGGAACTGCGATATATTTTTTTAGAATTGTACCTATTGAATGGCTATCATATATTCCATCTTACATTACGAACGTCAAAGGACAGTAAAAAACATTTTTAAAGCCAAACGTCTCGTTCAACAGTCTTCTATATAGCTCTAATATCGAATAGAAACCACGTAAATAAAACTGCCCTCTACAGAAGGTAAGTTTGAATACTGCAGTACTTTACTAGTCATGTTCCTATTGGAGATGGTGTGCCCTTTCCCTCCACTAATCTCCACAGGCAGTTATTGAGGGACATACAGTTTAAATTGGACTCCTAATCGCAGTGCAGCTTCGTATTTTTCACGTACTCAAATCATTGTCAGAGATGAAAGAAGCGGTAAGCCACATAAATAATCGTAGGATCGCCAGACTATTGTACTCCATGACGCTAAATTTGAAGTCTGACACTTATGTATATAGTCACCGAGCCAAATACTTACCAAATATATGATATCAAAAATAAGGAAAAAAACTTCAAGTAAATGGGGCAATTTCTAGCACATTTTTTAATAGTACTTATCATCTGGAATCTAGAACGCTTCATTTTGTCCACTTTCCGCTTTAGCTCCGACATATTTAATGCTTCAGCACTTCGTTTCTTTGGGTCTGAACACGTTCCAGTGTTTCTGGATTGTAAAACGTTTGTGGAAGTATTTATTGTAGTGAAAGAAAAGCCGTTTGCGAGTGAACCGTCGTCGTGGCCGTTGGGCCTCTCTGCCACCTTGTGTCATTTTCTACGTAATCTGTGGCTTTCATCCGGTCACAGCCACTTTATATCATTCGATCGAAAAGGCTGTGACCCTTCGTAAGGTATTAGCGTGGGTCGTAGCATCCTGACCTACTGACGACGTCGGATGGCGGTGCTACAGACTTGGCGACGAAAACTATACGACCTTGATGGGACGCTTTTGTAGACAAGAGTTTTTCTTCGCGCTACCGTGAAGACACAGCCAGTTTCTGACCTAAATGAGCATCTCTGGTGCCAGTAGCGAGTTAAGGTAAACTGACTTGCAGGAAAAACAATCGAAATGCTGGAAAACTGCAGTGCCCGTTGTAGGGAGATATACTACTTTCTTTTACAAATCCCTTCACGCTGTCGCTTACTCCAATCTCACTTAGTCGAATGTAGAATACGAAATACAGAAATTTGTCGTATATATTACCTACAGCAACAAATCCAATGCCAAAATACAGGATGCTAGGACAAATGACTGGTCTTACAATCTTTTAGGGCAAGAAAAGTATTTAAATAGCGACTTTTTTTGCTGTGTGATAACACATTTAATAGGTGTATGTAATCTTCTTTTTCGGGATTGGTGCGCTTCCTCACTTCGGCGTCTACAATAAATCTATCGATTAATTCGTGTCCAGTACAACACCAATATGGCAGCCGACTTCGTGTACCACCAATGTCACAGTGGCTCAGTAAAATAATAGTAATATTCCAAATATTCTTAACACAGTTCTCAAGTACTGCAGTATCAATGTTCACTGGATGGTGTGGTGCTTGCAATCCACAACTGAATAAATAGCTATCAGAAATTTCAAATTGGTAACTTAAAATAAAAATAGGGTCATCTTCGTTACAACAGTTTTACTGGCTGAACCTAGACATTATTTTATCGTATATTACAGCATGTAGTTAATGTACTACATATTCATTACAATAATTCCCTTATCTGGCCGAACATAGATATTATTTACCATATAGTATAGCACACAGAGGCTTTACTACATAGTTCGGCGCAGTGGATAAGGCACCTGAATGTCATTCAGGTGAAGTAGGGTCAAATGTCTGTCCGGTTTTAGCGATTATATTTACTAATGTTTTCTTAAAATACTTCAGGATGATGCCCCATTCTTCCTCCACCTTTGTCCAACTGCTAGTCTGTAACAACCTTGTCACTGACGGGACGTTAAACCCTAATATTTCTTCTTTCCATCATGCAGCTGCCCTAATACTCCATCTCAATGAGACTATAACAATTCTTTTCTTCAACTAAGAAATAATACACATTAATCCCGTTAGCTGCATGAAATGTCTATGTATAAGTCTTTGCATGTACCGAGAGTAGGACACGCGGTACGCCTAAAAGTTGGGTTATGTTATTGATGGTGAAACGTCAACATGTGTCACAATTCGTTCATGTGTGTGTGTGTGTGTGTGTGTGTGTGTGTGTGTGTGTGTGTGTGTGTGTGTGTGTGTCTCTGTGTGTGTGTGTGTGTGTCTGTGTGTGTATGTGTTTGCATACTGTTATGACGAAGCACAATGTAACGTCGAACACACTAATATGGCGTAGAATTTGTCTACTGCGGTCAGTTGGATGTGGTAGAGCGAAGACAGGGGTCCTAGTGTCCCAGTCCTTTGAGGCAACGCATAAAGATATCATTTTCTTACTACCTCCGAAAAAGGTGACGGATACGCAAAAGATGTTGGTACAAGTGTAGGGAAAAGAGTCCGTGAACAGAAAATGGGTTTACGATGCGTTCAAAAGCATTCGCCACTGAAAGGAAGTTGTTTATGATGTGCCAGTTTCGGGTTCACAGTCAACGAGCATAAAAGGCTAAATGTGTCATCAATCCGAAGGTTGGGGTGAACAGGATCCTATTAGAGATAGTGTTCCCTAACCTTCCCTCTCTTTCGAACCGATTAATCGAGTTATTATAGAAAGTTATACACTTTAAGGTGGACTGCAAAACACGGTATAGCTTGGCATTTTCACATATACAAACGATTGTCAGAGATGAAAGAAGCGATAGATTACTGAATAAAATGCTAGGAGCTACCGAAGAGTGAATGGAAGTTTGGATTTGTAATCTGTTATTTACCCACATAGCCAAAAAGCCACGCTCAATAGACATTGCGACAGAAAACATCGAAAAATTTCCATAGATGCTAAAGAAAAAATTGGTGACTGCCTTCGAGGCTGCTGTCAGTAAAAGAAAAGAAGGAAGATTAGCCTTTAACGTTCAGTCGACAACGAGGTCGTTAGAGAGGGAGCTCAAGCTCGACAAGGAATGGTATGAGCAACCGCACCAGTTGCGTCCTTTCAAAGAAACCATCGTCTTGATCGAAATCCACGGATAACCTAAATCAGGATGGCTGAACGAGGATTTAAACTTCACTCCTCCCGGATGCCAGTGCAGTGCGTTCACCTTGCTCAGTGTTGATATCGAAGGAAGGTTGCATAATGTTGATGAATCGATCACTAAGATTATATATATATATATATATATATATATATATATATATATATATATATATATATAAGATCGTCTCAGTAGTCAGTGTGGTGTTAACAGTTTAATATGGTTTAGAGCAGGAAGGACTCATGGTTTCAGCGCAGCGGTGTCGTCATATCATTTCAACGGAAATCCAAAAACGTAACGTCAGTTACTTGAAGAAACAGAGCAACTAGCCACTGATTTCTGTATTTCTACAAGCAATTTAATCAACATCTGCAGAGCTCAATCGCCGTCATCATGGATACATTATTGGTAACGTAAGTTCTATCATTTCGAACGAAATTTTCACTGATAATTTGCGTCAGCATTATAATCGCTGCCAGTGTACATTCTGGCCAACTGAGGTCACGCTGAATGAGAACAAAGATATTTCATTTCCATCTTCTTTCATTTAAGGATGCCATCCGGGTAGCTGCGCGTGTTAAAGCGACTGCTTCCGACACGGGGAGACGTGCTGGCTCCGGATCGAATATGCTCGGCGGATTAACTAGGGGTCGGTGTGACAGCTAGACTGGATGTGGTTTTTAGGCGGTTTCCCACATTCCACTGGGTGTATACGGGGCTGGTTCCCATGTTCCGCCTCAGATACACGCTAGGTACACATTTAGGACAGTTTCTCACACTTGCACCTAGAATTTACTCTACCCACAGACAGATCGGCTACACTGCTTTTGTCCTGGAAGACGTATAGGAGACTCATGACCTTCGCTATTTAGTCTCCTTAATATACTTACTCAGCATCAGCATTTAATGATGTCATTCACCGAACTGTTTTACTATAAATATCTGGCGTCGGATGTGGAATCGAAGTCCAGTAACTTTTAGGTAAGAAAAATAAAAATGATGTATGAAATAACCGACTATGGTCACCCCTTCATGCCAACATTTCAAAATAACGTTTCGATGGCGTAGAAAACATTTCGTGTAAAGAACGGCAGATTTCTTACTACACTCTGTGAATATTAATCCTCGCATAAAATGACCTCACATAGGCTCTGCCTTTTGTTCAATTTATCCATCGGACTGTTTATTGCTGTGCAACACGGTTGGTGACTGATTTATTCGTACATTATGAATTTTTGTCATTTATGTTGCTGTTGTGCCTTTTCCGTGCCAAGAATTCCGCCATGACACGATTGTTTGTGTTCTTTTTTCCTGCTTGGCTAAATGGTGCGGCCAGAGCTCTTTGCAAACGCATGTCATAAATTACATGGGACCGTTCTCAGCTCCTCACATAGTCAGGAACAAGAAAATAAATTCTGAACTTCGTGAGGAATAGTACGGCTACTGCACAAGGAAACGGTTAACAACCATAGCGTTAAATTATCGAATATTACTTACGTTGTGCTGAATTATGTTGGTAACCGAAATATTTCAACTAGGTGTAATGCTATGATTAAAATTTTCTATTCACAAGCGAAATTCGATTCTATTTTCGAAGCGGGGAAAATTGCATACACTTGTATTATTCCCGTTTCTCCGAGAACCCTGAGAAATAGACTGATAGAAGCAGAAATAGACTGATAGAAGCACAAATTATTTTCTTACCTTTCATTTAAGAGTGCATTACGCATGTAATACACAGCTGGAAGGAACGAGTTGTAGGAACTAACTGCGACATTTCATTCATCTCACTGATTAAGAATAGCGATTCAGTGGTGCCAAACGGGCTGTATATTGGAACTGCGACACGAACGTATAGGAAAAAGACTGCATCTTTGTTGCTGTGTTGTGAGACCATTAAATGTCGTGTCATTCAAGCAGATCCAAATAGTTTGGCGACGTACAAAAACAACTTAAATACTACTAAAATTCGAATGATGTTGTAGTACACGACTTCAAAGTTACCTTATAAGATATTGTCTTCATGGATGTAGTTAGTTTATCTATGGCGGATAATGGAAACGCATTTTAAATACCAGAGGATAAGGAACAAAGAACGAAATATCCTTCACCTTTATTGGGTCAAGCCTGGTCGAGAAAAGATAGGCAAGTGGTACCAACCCCAGTAAGAGCTCACTGAGCAATTGTGATTGTAAAATATGTTCTGTTCAGTACTTCGCTTCCTGTTAAACTTCTTGCACTCGTGCGGTAAGGACTGAAAGAACTGTAAAATTATTTTTATATTTACCGTGCCATTCTAATGCTATTCACCAGTCCAATTTTGGAATCAATGGTGAGGTACCATCCCTCAACGTCATCCCTTTGTTGTTTCTAATTGTGGATATTCGACTGCAGTTCTGCGGTGGCTTCATATTCCTTCGAAATGTCGTCTGTTGAACATCTATGGGATGTGGCCACGTCAGTGAGCTCCGTCAGTCAGCCTCAAGGAACATCAGACTGAGATCCAGACGGACTTGCAGGCAGTACGCCAAAAAAACATGCAACAGCTCTTTAATTTTATACCACAAAATATACGAGCTATTCCTCAGCTCACTAGCCGGCCGCGGTGGTCTCGCGGTTCTAGGCGCGCAGTCCGGAACCGTGCGACTGCTACGGTCGCAGGTTCGAATCCTGCCTCGGGCATGGATGTGTGTGATGTCCTTAGGTTAGTTAGGTTTAAGTAGTTCTAAGTTCTAGGGGACTGATAACCACAGCAGTTGAGTCCCATAGTGCTCAGAGCCATTTTTGAACCTCAGCTCACTGTGTGTCCACAAAGTGTTTATTTGTCTCAGTTATTTTGTTCAAATTTAAAAAAATTAATACGTTACTCATATGCCACACATATTTCATGCTTTCCTGATAATTTCTTTACGGCGTAGCGTTTTCTCTGTCACTCAGCGTTCTCGACTATAATGTCCAAGCACTCTGAATAATTGTTACTACACAACAACATACGCTTTGCGACTTCTAAATTCAATCGTGTCTGGTCATCTGGAAGCAGCGTGAACCCAAAAATTGGTTATAAATCTGTCTGGAAAACAAACAGTTATACCAGCCTTATCTACAGTTTTTCACACAGCAAATGTCCATCACTGGTGATCGTTGTCCACACTTTCTCGGGAACAGTACCATTTCAGTTTGCTGATAATCCTCCACATAGCTTGTCCTTCTCCACCGCTGAATGGGCATATTTCAAACGAAAGAAGTCTATCTTCTATAAACTTTTGAGTTTTCTGTAAGAGACAACTTCAGTTTGTTTCCAAACGTTTTAGTGTCGCATGCAAGATGTTAGTTCCATGGATAGCTCATTACAGAGCTTTACGACAGTATACTTCACTCTATCCTTAGCGGTTAGCTGGTTGGTTGATTTGAGGGGAGGGGGCCAAACAGCGAGGTCATCGGTCCCATCGGATTACAGAAGGAGGGGGAAGGAAGTCGGTCGTGCCCTTTCAGAGGGACCATCCCAACATTTTCCTGAAGCGATATAGGGACATCACGGAAAATATAAATCGGGATGGCCCGACGAGGGTTCGAACCGTCGTCCTCCCGAATGCGAGTCCAGTGTGCTAACCACTGCGCGACCTCGCTCAGGTTTCACTAGTGAAGCTAGGGGATAATGAAGGTAATTTTTCTAGTACTGCATTTCTGTATGTCAATAAATGTTGGGAGGAAAATTAAACAGTGCATCGATAAACTAATATGCCGAAAGACAGCCAAGTTAAAAATTAAAAGTCTTAAAAACTCAAACAATGAATTAATCGTAGAACCGGAAAGAGAGCAAAATGAAAAATAACAGAAAACCTGAAACTAAAAAGAGGTAGTATGATCTGAACCTCCGACGACTATGCGTCCCTTATATCCTGTTCGACATTCCGACTGGGATAGAAGGTGGCGTACATTTTGTTTGAGCAAAACATTTCAGAAATACGCAAAATATAAAAAATTATGAACTACGAAAAATAGATTTAGAATCGAACAGAGAAGAAAGAACATTCCGTCGAATGTCGGAATGCACGAATGCTGAGAAGTATGGATGTCAGGAATGAATGAGATAGCAGATAATGCTAGGAAAATGAAGAATCATTAATGTCTCTCAGCTAAGTAGTCGCAGGACGTTAGCTCGGAGGATGAAACAGCAGCTGTATCGAGAGAGTTTTTTATACGACTGACAAAGATAAGGCAAATATTACGACTCACACAGAATACGTAAAAATCCGTTAAAGCATAACCATGAACAACGGATAAAAATATGCGGAAGGGATAACTGCCAAAAGAAAATGGATGATCAAGCATCTAGTGGATGATATGAGCTAAGTACACCTGCGAGAGACCAACCAAATCGTTTCTGCCCTCCAGTAGCTGGTTGATCCAAAAGGCCTCACAGCCAAATTACCCACTTCATACATATCTGACAGAATTGTGTTACACGCAAAAAATCTTTCCACCAGTCTGAAATAATGTCTATGTCTTACTGCGGGAAGTTACCATTCGGAGACAGGTGGGACGAGGGCCTCCCGTCGGGTAGACCGTTCGCCTGGTGCAAGTCTTTCGATTTGACGCCACTTCGGCGACTTGCGCGTCGATGAGGATGAAATGATGATGATTAGGACAACACAACACCCAGTCCCTGAGCGGAGAAAATCTCTGACCCAGCCGGGAATCGAACTCGGGCCCTTTAGATTGACAGTCTGTCGCGCTGACCACTCAGCTACCGGGGGCGGACCGGAGACAGGTAATAACGAACGAGATAGCGTTGATCAAGCGAGGTCGCACACGAGAACAGTTTTCGTTAGTTCACGGCCGTTTCCGAGAGATGGCGTTCGCGTTAGGAATTCTCATGACGCATCGCAGTAGAAATAAATAGCGTGAGATGTTCTATGGGGGAAGAGTGTTATTTAGAAGATAGCTGAAAATTTAGCGGTAGTTGTATTCTGAAGAAAGATAGCGTACACTTCTCAGATTATATTGATAAGAAGAAGCCCGACGTCACTCACAACTTTCCTACACAAGCATCGTTTTGACAAAAATCTCGCAATCGCATGATTATCAAACAATTCTTGTTGATGTCACTACTCTATTAGAAAATATTGGTTATCGAGAATTTAGTTTCATTATAGGCAAGAAAGTAATCTGTATATGGTTCGATTAAGGACTGCCACTATGTTGGGAGGAAACTCGAACAGTAAGGCGTAAGTGTGAAAAATATGTTCAGTTTTTTCTGCAGTTTTTTCTGTGTAACCAAATTACAAATTACTACGACGGCAAAGTTGACAGAACAGTGTGGTCTCGTTGTCGTCATTATCTTCCACCTGCGAAAATTCTGTCTTCATTTCAGATTTTTCTTCTTGTACTTTTCCCGATGATATTGTGCTTTTAGAATACAAAATAAACTGCGTCTTGAGCTATCGAGTAGGCACTGGCGCAGTAGCTGAGACTATGGACTCGTTTTCCAAATGAGCTGATTTCAAATCCCCACCAAAACGTCCTTTTTTATATTACCCTTGGTTTCTCTAAATCATATCAGGCAGTAGCTGGTTCAAATGGCTCTGAGCACTATGGGACTTAACTTCTGAGGTCATAAGTCCCCTAGAACTTAGAACTACTTAAACCTAACTAACCTAAGGACATCACACACATCCATGCCCGAGGCAGGATTCGAACCTGCGACCGTAGCGATCACGTGGTTGCAGACTGTAGCGCCTAGAACCGCTCGGCCACCCCGGCCGGCGCAGTAGCTGGGATCGCTCCTTCAAGAAGACAGCAACTCTTACATAAATGTCACTGACGCTTCTTCGTTTGGCTTAACATCAGTACCTCTATTAAGGGAGTGTTACAGCGCCGTTACTGCTTACAACATACATAAACTATGTGGCGGATAACGTCGTGTTCCATGAGGCTGTTTGGAGACGACGCTGCTCTCTGTAGGCAGGTTGCAACGCCAGAAATACAGGAAGACACGCGGACGATCGGTAATTTGTACACGGGCTGCCAGTTGACCCTGAACGTAAATAAACATAAAGTATTGTGCATAATTATGTGAAGAGACCTATTACATTAGTGGTGACAAATCACGGAAACAGTGGGAACCGTAAGATACCACGGAGTAACTGTCCGGGACGACCTAAAGTGGAATGACCACATAAAAGTAACTGTAGAAAAAGCAGATACCAGACAGATTCATTGAAAGCAGGTTGTTGTAGTTGTAGTTGTTGTTGTTGGGGTCTTCCATCTGAATGCTGCTTTGATGCTGCTCTCCATCTTCGTCTACAACATACTCTGCAAGCCACCTAACGGTGTGTGTGGAGGGTACTTACAGTACCATTGACCTTCCCTGTTCCACGCGCGAGTGGCGCGGGGGAAGAATGATTGTATTATCTCTAATTTCTCGAATTTTCTTCTCGGTGTCATTGCGTGAGGTGTATGTGGGAGGAAATAATACGTTGTCCGGCTCTTCCCGGAAAGTACTCTCACGAAATTTCAATCGTCTCCGTGATGCACAACGCCTCTCTTGTAACGTCTGCCATTGGAATTTGTTAAGCATCTATATAAATCTTTATCACCGACCAAACGATCCCTTGGCGAAATGCGCCGCTTTTCGTTGGATGTTCTAACAGTCCTACCTGGCAAGGATCCCAGATTAATGATCAGTACTCAAGAATCGGTCTAACATGTACCTTGCACGCCACTTCGTTTGTGGATGAGTTACATTTCATTAAAATTTTTCCTATCAATCTCAGTCTGGCATCTCCATTTTGTACTATTTCTTTTATGTGGTCATTACACTCAAGGTCGCTCTGGATAGTCACCTCTAGATATTTTACGATAGATACTGTTTCTAGTAATTCGTGATCAATAATGTAGTTGTACAATAGTGGATTTCTTTTCCTACGTACGCTCGGTATGTTACATTTATTTATTTTCAGGGTCAGCTGCCAGGTCCCGCACCATTCATCGACCTTCTGCAGGTCATTCGGCAAATCGATACTGTCTTCTGGTGTTGCTGCTTTCTTGTAGACAACCATATCATTTGCGAACAGCCTTAAGGAGCTTTCTACTACATCATTTAATACACTGTAAACGGTAGCGGCCCTGTCACACTTCCTCTGTCGATTTTGTTACTTTGAGCGCGACATATTGCGTTGTCTGTAAGGAAGTCTTTGATCCAGGCGCAAATCTGGTCCGATACTAAATAGCAGTGCGGGAAGATATCAAATGCCTTCCTGAAGTCAAGGAACCCGGCATCAATATGAGCACCGTTGGATCTCATGGAGGAACAGAGCGAGCAGCTGGGTTTCGGAAGATCTCTCTTTGCGAAATCAATGTTGAGTTTTGTAGAGGGGATTTTCGTTCTGCAAAAATGATATAATTCTTGAGCATAAAACATGTTCCGTAATTGTACAACAGACTGACGTCAACGCAAAGGCCTATAACTATGTGCATCCGTCCTACGACCCTTCTTGAAAACGGGAATGACTTGCGCTTCATCGCAGTTGGTAGGTACTCTTCTATGTTCCAACGATCTGCTGCTAGAAGCGGAGTAAGTTCTTTCTCACAATCTTTACAGAATCCTATAGGTATAAAAGAAGGTTGTATACATGGAAGAAGCCTGGAGATACTGATAGATTTCAGATAGATTATATAATGGTAAGACAGAGATTTAGGAACCAGGTTTTAAATTGTAAGACATTTACAGGGACAGATGTGGACTCTGACCACAATCTATTGGTTATGAACTGTAGATTAAAACTGAAGAAACTGCAAAAAGGTGGGAAATTAAGGAGATGGGACCTGGATAAACTGACTAAACCAGAGGTTGTACAGAGTTTCAGGGAGAGCGTAAGGGAACAAATGGCAGGAATGGGGGAAAGAAATACAGTAGAAGAAGAATGGGTAGTTTTGAGGGATGAAGTAGTGAAGGCAACACAGGATCGAGTAGGTAAAAAGACGAGGGCTACTAGAAATCCTTGGGTAACAGAAGAAATATTGAATTTCATTGATGAAAGGAGAAAATATAAAAATGCAGTAAATGAGGCAGGCCAAAAAGGAATACAAACGTCTCAAAAATGAGATCGACAGGAAGTGCAAAATGGCTAAGCACGGATGGCTAGAGGATAAATGTAAGGATGTAGAGGCTTATCTCACTAGGGGTAAGATAGATACTGCCTACAGGAAAATTAAAGAGACCTTTGGAGAAAAGAGAACCACTTGTATGAATATTAAGAGCACAGATGGAAACCCAGTTCTAAGCAAAGAAGGGAAAGCAGAAAGGTGGAACGAGTATATAGAGGGTCTATACAAGGGCGATGTACTTGAGGACAATATTATGGAAATGGAAGAGGATGTAGATGAAGGTGAAATCGGAGATATGATACTGCGTGAAGAGTTTGACAGAGCACTGAAAAACCTGAGTCGAAACAAGGCCCCGGGAGTAGACAACATTCCATTAGAAATACTGATGGCCTTGGGAGAGCCAGTCCTGACAAAACTCTACCATCTGGTGAGCAAGACGTATGAGACAGGCGAAATACCCTCAGACTTCAAGAAGAATATAATAATTCCAATCCCAAAGAAAGCAGGTGTTGACAGATGTGAAAATTACCGAACTGTTGTTGTTGTTGTTGTGGTCTTCAGTCCTGAGACTGGTTTGATGCAGCTCTCCATGCTACTCTATCCTGTGCAAGCTTCTTCATCTCCCAGTACCTACTGCAACCTACATCCTTCTGAATCTGCTTAGTGTATTCATCTCTTGGTCTCCCTCTACGATTTTTACCCTCCACGCTGCCCTCCAATGCTAAATTTGTGATCCCTTGATGCCTCAAAACATGTCCTACCAACCGATCCCTTCTTCTAGTCAAGTTGTGCCACAAACTTCTCTTCTCCCCAATCCTATTCAATACCTCCTCATTAGATACGTGATCTACCCACCTTATCTTCAGCATTCTTCTGTAGCACCACATTTCGAAAGCTTCTATTCTCTTCTTGTCCATACTAGTTATCGTCCATGTTTCACTTCCATACATGGCTACACTCCATACAAATACTTTCAGAAACGACTTCCTGACACTTAAATCTATACTCGATGTTAACAAATTTCTCTTCTTCAGAAACGCTTTCCTTGCCATTGCCAATCTACATTTTATATCCTCTTTACTTCGACCATCATCAGTTATTTTACTCCCTAAATAGCAAAACTCCTTTACTACTTTAAGTGTCTCATTTCCTAATCTAATTCCCTCAGCATCACCCGATTTAATATGACTGCATTCCATTATCCTCGTTTTGCTTTTGTTGATGTTCATCTTATATCCTCCTTTCAAGACACTGTCCATTCCCTTCAACTGCTCTTCCAAGTCCTTTGCTGTCTCTGACAGAATTACAATGTCATCGGCGAACCTCAAAGTTTTTACTTCTTCTCCATGAATTTTAATACCTACTCCGAATTTTTCTTTTGTTTCCTTTACTGCTTGCTCAATATACAGATTGAATAACATCGGGGAGAGGCTACAACCCTGTCTCACTCCTTTCCAAACCACTGCTTCCCTTTCATGCCCCTCGACTCTTATAACTGCCATCTGGTTTCTGTACAAATTGTAAATAGCCATTCGCTCCCTGTATTTTACCCCTGCCACCTTCAGAATTTGAAAGAGAGTATTCCAGTCAACATTGTCAAAAGCTTTCTATAAGTCTACAAATGCTAGAAACGTAGGTTTCCCTTTTCTTAATCTTTCTTCTAAGATAAGTCGTAAGGTTAGTATTGCCTCACGTGTTCCAACATTTCTACGGAATCCAAACTGATCTTCCCCGAGGTCCGCATCTACCAGTTTTTCCATTCGACTATAAAGAATTCGCGTTAGTATTTTGCAGCTGTGACTTATTAAACTGATAGTTCGGTAATTTTCACATCTGTCAACACCTGCTTTCTTTGGGATTGGAATTATTATATTCTTCTTGAAGTCTGAGGGTATTTCGCCTGTCTCATACATCTTGCTCACCAGATGGTAGAGTTTTGTCAGGACTGGCTCTCCCAAGGCCGTCAGTAGTTCTAATGGAATGTTGTCTACTCCCGGGGCCTTGTTTCGACTCAGGTCTTTCAGTGCTCTGTCAAACTCTTCACGCAGTATCTGATCTCCGATGACATCTTCATCTACATCCTCTTCCATTTCCATAATATTGTCCTCAAGTACATCGCCCTTGTATAAACCCTCTATATACTCCTTCCACCTTTCTGCCTTCCCTTCTTTGCTTAGAACTGGGTTGCCATCTGAGCTCTTGATATTCATACAAGTGGTTCTCTTCTCTCCAAAGGTCTCTTTAATTTTCCTGTAGGCAGTATCTATCTTACCCCTAGTGAGACAAGCGTCTACATCCTTACATTTGTCCTCTAGCCATCCGTGCTTAGCCATTTTGCACTTCCTGTCGATCTCATTTTTGAGACGTTTGTATTCCTTTTTGCCTGCTTCATTTACTGCATTTTTATATTTTCTCCTTTCATCAATTAAATTCAATATTTCTTCTGTTACCCAAGGATTTCTATTAGTTCTCGTCTTTTTACCTACTTGATCGTCTGCTGCTTTCACTACTTCATCCCTCAGAGCTACCCATTCTTCTTCTACTGTATTTCTTTCCCCCATTCCTGTCAATTGTTCCCTTATGCTCTCCCTCAAACTCTCTACAACCTCTCGTTCTTTCAGTTTATCCAGGTCCCATCTCCTTAAATTCCAACCTTTTTGCAGTTTCTTCAGTTTCAATCTGCAGTTCATAACCAAGAGATTGTGGCCAGAATCCATATCTGCCCCTGGAAATGTCTTACAATTTAAAACCTGGTTCCTAAATCTCTGTCTTACCATTATATAACCTGATACCTTTTAGTATCTCCAGGATTCTTCCAGGTATACAACCTTCTTTTATGATTCTTGAACCAAGTGTTAGCTATGATTAAGTTATGCTCTGTGCAAAATTCTACAAGGCGGCTTCCTCTTTCATTTCTTCCCCCCAATCCATATTCACCTACTATGTTTCCTTCTCTCCCTTTTCCTACTGACGAATTCCAGTCACCCATGACTATTAAATTTTCGTCTCCCTTCACTACCTGGATAATTTCTTTTATCTCGTCATACATTTCATCAATTTCTTCATCATCTGCAGAGCTAGTTGGCATATAAACTTGTACTACTGTAGTAGACATGGGCTTTGTGTCTATCTTGGCCACAATAATGCGTTCACTATGCTGTTTGTAGTAGCTAACCCGCACTCCTATTTTTTTTATTCATTATTAAACCTACTCCTGCATTACCTCTATTTGATTTTGTATTTATAACCCTGTAATCACCTGACCAAAAGTCTTGTTCCTCCTGCCACAGAACTTCACTAATTCCCACTATATCTAACTTTAACCTATCCATTTCCCTTTTTAAATTTTCTAACCTACCTGCCCGATTAAGGGATCTGACAATCCACGCTCCGTTAAACTATCAGTTTAATAAGTCACGGTTGCAAAATACTAACACGAATTCTTTACAGACGAATGGAAAAACTAGTAGAAGTTGACCTAGGGGAATATCAGTTTGTATTCCGTAGAAATATCGGAACACGTGAGGCAATACTGACCCTACGACTTATCTTAGAAGCTAGGAAAGGCAAACCTACGTTTCTAGCTTTTGTAGACTTAGAGAAAGCTTTTGACAATGTTGACTGGAATACTCTCTTTCAAATTCTGAAGGTGGCAGGGTAAAATACGGGGAGCGAAAGGCTATTTACAATTTTTATAGAAACCAAATGTCAGTTATAAAAGTTGAGGGGCATGAAAGGGAAGCAGTGGTTTGGAAAGGAGTGAGACAGGGTTGCAGCCTCTCCCCGATGGTATTCAATCTGTATATTGAGCAAGCAGTGAAGGAAACAAAAGAAAAATTCGGAGCAGGTGCTAAAAGCCATGGAGAAGAAATAAAAACTTTGAGGTTCGCCGGTGACATTATAATTCTGTCAGAGACAGCAAAGGACTTGGAAGAGCAGTTGAAGGGAATGGACAGTGTCTTGAAAGGAGGATATAAGATGAACAAAATCAAAACGAGGATAATGGAATGTAGTCGAATTAAGTCGGGTGATGCTGAGGGAATTAGATTAGGAAATGAGACACTTAAAGTAGTAAAGGAGTTTTGCTATTTGGGGAGCAAAATAACTTATGATGGTCGAAGTAGAGAGGATATAAAATGTAGACTGGCAATGGCAAGGAAAGCGTTTCTGAAGAAGAGAAATTTGTTAACATCGAGTATATATTTAAGTGTCAGAAAGTCGTTTCTGAAAGTATTTGTATGGAGTGTAGCCATATATGGAAGTGAAACATGGACGATAAATAGTTTGGACAAGAAGAGAATAGAAGCTTTCGAAATGTGGTGCTACAGAAGAATGCTGAAGATTAGATGAGTAGATCACATAACTAATGAGGAGGTATTGAATAGGATTGGGGAGAAGAGAAGTTTGTGGCACAACTTGACTAGAAGAAGGGATCGGTTGGTAGGACATGTTCTGAGGCATCAAGGGATCACCAATTTAGTATTGGAGGGCAGCGTGGAGGGTAAAAATCGTAGAGGGAGACCAAGAGATGAATACACCAAGCAGATTCAGAAGGATGTAGGTTGCAGTAGGTACTGGGAGATGAAGAAGCTTGCACAGGATAGAGTAGCATGGAGAGCTGCATCAAACCAGTCTCAGAACTGAAGACCACAACAACAACTACATAGGTATCACATCTGGTCCTGATGCGTTTGGAAAACTAAGTGATTGTAGGTGCTTTTATATTCCACGATCGGTTATCTCAGTATCGGTCGCTTCGAGGTTCGTATGATGGTTGAAAGGAGGGACCGTGTTACGTTCTTCCGCTGTGAAACAATTTCGGCCTTCTCTGTGTTATCTTTAGTTTTGCTGCCAGAATGTTAGTTTTGGAAGAATGTTACGGAAATATAATGTATCCACAAAGTCTGGAACCCTTACGAGATTGGACGAGCGAGGTGGCGCAGTGGTTAGCACACTGGACTCGCCTTTGGGAGGACGACGGTTCAATCCCGCGTCCGGCCATCCTGATTTTTGGTTTTCCGTGATTTCCCTAAATGGCTCCAGGCAAATGCCGGGATGGTTCCTTTGAAAGGGCTCGGCCGACTTCCTTCCCCATCCTTCCCTAATCCGATGAGACCGATGACCTCGCTGTTTGGTCTCTTCACCCAAACAACCCTTACCAGACTGGAGTAATGTGCGATCGTTTAGAAAGCTCGTGAGTGTTATTGAGATTCTGAAAAAAATAAAGCTCCAGTGTCAGACATTACAATAGAGACGTGGTTTATCACGGAGATGTTTACTGGTGAAATTACAAGAGCGTATGTTCCACGAAAACTTAAGCAACATATTACTTCCTCCCATACAAGTCTCGCGAAATGACGACGACGAGAAAATCGGAGAAATTAGAGTTCATACGGAGATGTATCGACAGTCGTCCCTGCCACGCACCATTCGCAAACGCAATAGGGAAATACCCTCCGATATACACCTTAAGATGACATGCGGAGTATAGATGAAAATGTAAGATGACAAAGTCATAAATATGCGGTGTACCTTCTCGAAAATATTTGGTACTGAAATAAAAAGGCAGCTTCTGTCATAAATGTTGCTTTATTACGAAGACCTTGTGAATGTAGCTTGGAAAGAGAGGCTAGAGCGTAGAACGTGTGTTTGTTATAAAGTGATTACAAGCTAAGGGCGGCAGCGGCGCACGGAATTTGCGCCTCACCGCCTCTGGGTGGCACTCGAGGAATTTTCGGGGCCGCATTCTGACGTCCCGACTCCCAACCACCTTACTCTGAGGCGCAATCCGCGCTGCCGAAACAACAGCCTGTCCGGAAACAATGTCACTCACTGTGGAAGCTGCATCCAACTCCGTAGCAGACATTTCGAGAAGATTTTTATTCGCTCTTGCTGCTAAAGTGAACAGTGGCCTACGTTAAACCCGTCACCGGAACGGTGTGTCAGTCCAAATATAATAACTGTTCCCTTGTTAAGAGCGTACCGGCACCATAAAAAATATCTCACGAAAAGGAGGATACACTTCTGCAACAATAATCCTAATTTTGTTTTAAAATAGGAAATAATTAAGATTTTTTTCTCTGTAGAATTGCTTAAAAGCCTTTCAAACGCGGAATTGCCGTAGACTGTTGCATATTTTATGGACGAATCTTCTAATCAGTTACATTAGTTTTACAAATCTCCAGCATTTCGGAACGTTCGAGTATTCCGATTTTCTGAAAAATGTAACATATTGGTCGGCTCACTATTCATTTCTAGAGATTCTATCTCCAAATGAGTCTCCTTCAGTCTAAGAGGTGACTGCCTTTTCATTATCTTGCGAAACGATCTGCAGTAAATGTTACTTGTTCTCATGTGTTATTTGTACAACATAAGATAATTTTCCATTTTTGTTATTAAAGATAGTTATAGCCATTTCAAGATTTACAAATTTTTGTACAGATAAAACATGAGAGCAAGTAACATTTACTGCAGCTGGTTTCGCAAGAGAAGTTAAGAGCAGTCGTATCTTAGACGGAAGTAGATTCATTTCGAGGTAGAACTTCTAGAGATGGATAGTCAGACGAACAATCTGCTAAATTTTCCAGAGTATGAGGACGTTCCATCGTTCCGAGGACCGGACGTAGCAGACGAATCAGAAGAGAAATTTACGGTCCATTCGCTGTAGGCTTCACGTCAAGGTCTCGTCAGTGTTTTGCCATTAAGTTGGATGTTAGAATTTTCACTGACAGAGAACGGGATTTATGTCAGTGTGGCATGAAAGAGTCTCGAGGGGAATGTCTGTACGCTACATCGAGCGTCGTCCATTGCTGTTCCGTTCTCGGCCGCGACTTGTTCTCCACTTGATTACGCAGCGCTTATGGTTTTTGCTTTGTCATATTCTGTTAACTACATCTGGCGAGAAATTGAGCGGAATATTGTCTCAAATGAAATGTGTGGTTAGGGCATCCCCTTGGGTAGACCGGTTGCCTGGTGCAAGTCTTTTGAGTTGACGCCACTTCTACGACTTGCGCGTCGATGGGGATGGTATGATGGTGATGAAGACAACACAACACCCAGCCCATGATCGGAGAAAATCTCCGACCCAGCCGAGAATCGAACCCGAGCCCCTTTGCCCAGAATTCGGCCGCTCTGACCACTCAGCTATCGAGGCGGACAATATTGTCTCAGAAGGCTATCGATTGGCACTAGTAAAGGAAAATGAAACAAAATAAACAGTTTTTGGAACATATTTACCACTTAGGAAGAGAACAAGTGGTATAAGACAAGACCAAATGAACTCTTAAAACATTTATAGAACGCATCTCTTCTCCTTCTAGTTCCCAGCAGTTTACGAAATTCACAAACAGAACTTTCAACTGACCCTTAAGAACATCAGTTATAAAATGTGAATTTTCGTTCTCTCTGTGTGTGGTGCTACTATGAAGGAAATGTACTTTTTTTTTTTTTTTTTTTTTACCGAAGGTCTATCCACAGAAAGGTTTAATTTATCGTGTAGATCAAAGTAGATGTTTCCTGGATGTTTCAGGACGTCATAAGCAGAATGGGGCTTTGGAAATTCCGTTCATCCTCCGTCAATGGATAGATACATGTGGCTGCTGACGCCGAACTCCCACCCCTACCACGGCTGTTCTTAGAATGCTAGCCAACAGAGGATAGAGTCTGTGTAGAGGATACAGAGGAGAATGCGGAATAATTCTTTTGAATAGCATATATTCGCGTTCCTTCCCAGTCTTTGTCCAGCTGATAGTTTTTAATGGCCACTGAGAATATGGGACGACTAACTCTAATATTTCTTTCATGCAGAGAATGTACTACAGCTAGAATTACAGCATTCAGGTGGAAGTGTCACACATAAAGTAGGTCAACGAATATTCCCCGCAACAGATTCGTAAATTTTTACAAATACCTTAAAATCGGCTACAGTATAAAAAAAAGTCTAGAAAGAGATGTTTAGATAAATACTCTTCTTACGCTTATCGTAAATATTTATTCTAAATTAGGCAAAAATAATAATAAAAAATGAATCTTCCAGTCTATGGCAAAGAACATGGCTCTGATTGGTTGTGCGAACACTGATTTTCTTTTACGTAAAGCGATCTTTTACAAAATATGTTGACAGGATTTGTGAAATTTGTATCGGGCTAAATTCATGCACCATAAATGAACGATGAGTACCCACTTCTTACAGCCTAACACATATCCTGCATTATACCATGAATAACGACAACGTAAATTCTTGACCTCCTCGTTAACTTTTTATAGTTGAATTGTCAAACAAGCTATGGTAATATGGCTGACAAGTATCGTGACACCACTAGACATGATAATTCCTGAAAACCAGCCAGAATTCACCTTAATCTGTTCAAAATAGAAGGCATTGTCTACGCACCTGCGACCCTCGACAATATGATATCTAATATCACGTGGAAAGCGAAGATTATTTTGTTTTATTACATTGCGACAGCATTCTGAACATCTTTGGTGCTGTCTATCGATGTACATTGCATCATCTAGGCTCTACAGCGACAGTCGGTCGGTAACGGAATGGGGACAAGAAGGTCATCCGGCCACCCCTTAAATTAACCATGCCTCATCCGTTCATAACCATGCCGGCCTGCGCCAATGCGGGACAAAGGCACGAGAAAATGATGATGATGAATAAAACTTAAACTTAGTCCTAAAGTTAGCCTCAACCAACATTTATGCATTTATGCAGTTGCTCTATGAGTTTACTGAAGCTGGTGGGGTATTAATGATCACAGTTTCTGAATAACTTGCGAACAGCTTGTTCGAACGCGTTGCCGTGTGGAAACTCTTTGATCGAATCGAACAGATGAAACTCTGAGGGCATAAAGTAGCATAAAATCGGATGGCATAAGGGTGGATGTGAAAGCACCTCCCAATCCAAGTTTTCGATCATCTCTCGCGTTCTCTGGGCGATTAACGGGCAGGCGTTATCATACAGCTGAATTCAATCTTTTGAGAGAGCACCCCAGTTTTTCTTCTTATTGCAGTTTTCACTTTATTTCAAAGCTGCTTATGTTAGTACTACTCGCAACACGTAGTTCTTTTAAGTAGTCACAAAAAATTACGCCTAGAGAATACCAGACGATCGTTAACACTATTTTACCGGCAGACACCGAAGATTTGAATTTTGTCATAGTGAGAGATTTCCTTTGTTTCTATTCAATCCTTTGGCGCATGAATGCATGTTCATTGTTGTGGACATATACGATGTCGAAAAATGTAATATTATACAACAGGTGGAAACTTTCTTTTTAAAAACGTTGTGTGATTTCAGAACAAATGCCAACAAATGCCAACACTAAAATCACACAAATCATCGACTGTCACGATTTCTGTCCGTATATCCTCGCAATTAAGAGCAGTTATACGATTTTGTAGTGCGTCGGTCGAGACTTCGACTGACCGTGCAGTGCGATGATTATCAATGACAGATTTTCTGCCTGATTTAAAATTCTGCGCGAGGTTCAACGGTTGAAAAAGCACTTTTTACAATACTGTTTTAACATTCTGAGCTAAAATTTGACAGATTTCACATTCACGGACAGTAAAAATCGTATCTCCCAGTGTTCCTCTTGAGATATTCACGTTCCACAAGGAGCTGGTATTTTTAAATGTAATAAAATGATTGTATTTGCTTTTCATTCTTTCAAATGCCTGGATGAATTTGTCCCCAAGGTAGCCACTATGATCCACATAAAGTTTCATACAGTAACATCCTATATATTTCCAGAATGGTATTTGACTCTACCAATTCGTTGTTCCGTGCTGTTTATCAAATGTTCTTGTCGCATGCTAATTTATGAAGAAAGGGAGATAAGGGCGAGGAGGAACGCAATCTCGACTTGGGGAAGAAAATCGACCGTGACCTTTTCAAAGGAACGGTCTCAGCATTTGTCTTAAGCGATTTTTGAAAATAACGGTAGTCTAAATCTGAATGGATGGCTGGCTGGGTATTTGAACCATCGTCCTCCCGTTAACACTGCGCCATCTCGCTCGCTCCTGATTTACGTGTTTCACTTTTGCTTTATGCTGTAATTTTTTTCTTTCTGTCTTTACTTTTCTGCTATTATGATTACGCAGTTTCTTTGGGTTTACGGCACTTAACGTAGATATTATCAACGAATTCTGCTATTTCCAAGTGGGCACTTGCTTTTGCTCATCATGGATGAGGTATGGCCGGCTACCGCTCTTGTTCTGAGTGCGCACTCAGCGAGTTATGTTAACTCTGTCTATTTTCTTCTTTAACTGAGTGGTATACACATCGGAACTGGCTTGTGTACCAGAAAAATTGCGGTTACCTTTGTGATTTCTTATAAGATCACAAATATAATCCGTCCTTTCCGTAGATTATACTTTTGGTTTGACGTCCGTTGTAACAGACATGCAGATATACGAGAGCGTGCTGAAAGTAGCGCTTCCACATTTTTTATGAGAAAACTCTTAACACTTTTTAAATAAACCAAAAGTTATTAATATTCTACATCTTTATTCTTCGTGTCTACACATTTTCAGCCCTATTCCACCAGAGGACCCCGAATTGCAGTGGTAATGTGGCAGTGCGTAACGTAACTATGCCGATGAGTGAGGCACAGTGTGCTGTAACCGAGTTTCGAATTCGGAGAGTTCGTCCACAGATGGAGAACCATCTCATTCAACCTGACAGTGTCAGATCAACACGAGCGCTACCACATCTGCAACAATCCGACGCCTTAATTTCACTGTCATCGATCATCCTAAATGCAGTCCCGACTTTGCCCCATGCGATTTTCGTCTGTTTCCAATTTTTTTTTTTCTTTTAAATCATAGGCTTTCGGGTCTCACCCATACAGCCATCTGTACATGGAATATCAGTTATGATGATACTAACTTAAGGACAACACAACAGCCCGTCCCCAAGAGAGAAAACCTCCGATCTGGCCGGGAACCCGGACCCTTTCGGTTAGAAATCCACCACGCTGACCGCGCGGCTACCGAGGCGGGCATTTCCAAAAGTTACAGAACACCTTCAAGGACTTCACTTTGATAGTCATGAAGCTGTGCAAGCAGAGGTGAGGTTGTTGCTCCATCAACAACGTCAAAGATTCTACAATGACGGTATCAGCAAACCTCTCTCTCGTTGGGAGAAATGTGTTCGTCGCCAGGGTGACTATGTAGAGAAACAAATATGTATACATGAAGAATAAAGACGTAGAATGTTAATAACGTTTGTTTTATTTAAAAAGCTTTAAGACTTTTCATATAAAAAGTCGGAGGCTTTACTTTTAAGCACGCAGTGAATATGACAAACACGGTCAAGTTCTGCTTCTGAAGACACTCAGTCCTCTCCATAAGTTATTCTACTGTCAGCCTGATTTTTGTTCGCGATTAAATAGGGTAATATGCACAATTCCTGCTCTACATCATATCACACACACTGCATTACATAAAAAAAGAATCTCTGAGGTATCTCATTGAGTCACCATTCCGTAGAATGTGACGTCGTGCTCGGCAGCATTACTATTATTTCTTGAGACACGTGGGGTACATAGCGGTAATCGGCTGTTGGATTTTGAGTTCGTTATTTTTGGGTTCATAAACGAAAAAGTCTTTAGCAAGCAGTACTCGGTTTCAACTAATGTATTTCTATGTGTGTTCTCGAATAACAGACAAAAGCCTAGTATGCATGTTATTTGGAAGACCTTTGGCACATTTACCACATTTAACACAAAAACAAGAAAACGCGGAGATAGTGAACAAACAAATCCCTATTTAACAGAACACTGCACATACAGTCGAGGCACATTTTCCTCTTTTTATTTTATAATTTCTCTACGTCCATAATCAATTTATTATATTCTGAAAATCGTCAAAAGTATTTCAGTTTTGCTTCTAAGTTCTACATAAATTTTCGAGAAGGGTAAAAATCCTTAGAATTCTCGTGAATGCATATAGTGTTTACTTTTTTTCCTCTTGGAAAGAGACTAAAATTTGCACCCGCTATAATACCCGCAAGAGTTAAGGAGAATGTTGTACGTTTAAAAAGGCGAAATATGGATGTACCAGCGCTTCATAAATAAGCATTAACAACAAGTATCATAATACGAAAAAAACTATAGAAGTAAAAATCCATAAGAAAGTCAGAAAAGTACGTGGTGTTGAAGAATAAGGGCGAGAAAACTGAGGGAAAGGTTCTACATAAAGTTTTTTGTGGCTTTAATAAAGGCCTATTCAGAGAATATATCAAGAATCCTGAGAATATATTCCATAAAAAACAATAACTGCAAAAATGCAGACAAAAACCAAAAGATTAAAACCAATTTTTAAGAATTTAAGAGATAGAAAAATGATAGAAACTGATTTCCTAAAATTATTATCTTTACCCTTTACGAATAAGAGAAAATTTGACATACAGAAATTTCAGCGCTAAGAAATTACAAACATCAAAAAAACATGGCTATTTCAAAGACCTATCTTTCTACGCAAAGGAAAACTAAATGCAAAGTGATAAGGAAACTCCTGGAAATGTGAAAATAACCTTTTTTTGAGGTACACATTCATAATCGTTACTAGACGATAGTCCTCAGAGAGTTACCAAGTATAAAAAGAATGCAGTTGAAATCGATGAGAAATTGTGGCTTATCATATTTCCAATTAGCGTGCGCAATATTCAAAGCACAGACGCTGAACTCAGCATTTCCATTAAGGTATCTAAACACAACGAGAAAAACCGTATATATTCTACAGATCACTCACGACAGATGTCTATTTTAACTCACTACTGCTGGATTACAGACCTCCAAGTCTGCCACCTGCAGAAATTGCAAAAATGGTCAACAATACATCTGTGATATATACAGGGTGTCCCAGTAGGAATGGTCAGTATTCGGGGCTATGACAGGAATTATCATTCTAAGAAAAAAGTCTAGTAATTACGTATAGGCTCTAAAACGCATACCTCAGGAGCTATGAGCGCTTGTACAATAGAAGAAATGTGTATCACAGTAGCGAAGATGAACAAGTACTCACAGCTCTTAAGGTATGCACTTTAAAGTCCATGTTTACTGGACACTTTTTTCACGTTTTGATCCATATTACTACCTCTCAGAATATGGAAAGCAAAGAGCTTTCAGCAGAAGAGATTTGTTTCACAGTATCGAAGATGAAAAAGTGCTTATAGCTCTTAAGGTATACATTTTAGAGCCCATAGTTACTGGACATTTTTGCTTCGAATAATCGTTGCCGCCATATCCCCGAATATTGACCATTCCTCTTGTGACTCACTGTATAAGAAAGCTCTTAGCAGCAAGAGAGGCACTTCACTGAATGGCCACTATTCTGAGTCAATGTTCTACTGAGAACGAGCTGACTCATCTCTGCCCGTGAGGCGAAACGCGAGGTGATAGCGTAAGACAGATAAACAGTGTTTCGCGACCTGGTAATATACTGATCTGTTTCTCGCTTACGAGCGAGACTAAACACACGCAGTACAATTGTTATTAGAGCTCAAAGTAGATCCTTCAATGGGAATTGTTCACCATAAAGCAAAAGTAAGATATTTAGCAAACTTTGTTCATCGCATAATGTGTATTAACTAATTAAACTATAATTCCAACATCACTATGAGGAGTGACCGTAATTGGAACGTATAGACTCTTCTATTCGTTGTCACATGGAAGCAAGCAGACTCTAAGTCACCTTGAGGAATTTCTTGTCATGCCTGAGGAACACGCCCTATGATGTGTCAGTTCACGAAGACTGCTGTTGGAAAGCTAGTATGAAAATAGTTTTCTAAGCACATCCCAGACGGATCTGTGGGTGAAAAACCAAGGAACTTGTTAGGCCAGCCAAGAGTCCGTACCTCCCTCAAGATGTTTGTGTAGCGAACTCCAGCGTGGTATTGTATATTATCTATTGGAATATGCCATTTGGTACCTTGGTCTGTATCTGCATGAGAACAGGGTTTACCATTCTTACCACATATTGGCGAGCATTCAGTCTGCCATCAACAACAAACAAACCAGTCCCGTTGTCATATCCAGGAGTTCCCCACATCACGATTCCAGAAGTTGGAAAGGCATCCTGAAATCTTACATCAGATCGTCTGCGGACATGTTGGTGTCGATCTGACCGCCACAAACAGAAGAGAGGCTTATCACCTAACACCACAGAATGCCACTCAGTGTCCCAGTTGACTGGTTCTACATCATGGAAGTTTCTCTCGTCTGTGGTATGGTATCAGCAGTAAACGGCGTTTTCAGTACTCGATTGCCGACTGTTCGTGGTGACACTCTGTCCGTAACCTCTACTCAGTTCTCAACTATCGTCACTGGGTGATGATGATGATGATGATGATGATGATGATTTATGGCTAAGGGCGCTAAATAGCAAGGTCATCAGCGCCCTCTGTTCATTACAGCCAGTCGAAATATTCTACGAGCTTCTTGTGCTGTAGTTATTTTGTAAGGAACTGTGCCAATCAGCCGGCCGCGGTGGTCGAGTGGCTCTAGGAGCTTCAGTCCGGAACCGCGCGACTGCTACGGTCGCAGGTTCGAATCCTGCCTCGGGCATGGATGTGTGTGATGTCCTTGGGTTAGTTAGGTTTAATTAGGTCTAAGTTCTAGGGGACAGATGACCTCAGATTTTAAGTCCCATAGTGCTCAGAGCCATTTGAACTGTGCCAATCCTTCTTTCCACATTCTTGTTCCTAGTCCGTATATTCACTTCTTCTGCAGTTATTGCACTAAATTGCAATAAAGCCAACTATCTGTACGGCCTGTCGATATGATGCTCCCATATCCCACATGCCAACGTTTCGACCTTCCTCAGAGTCCGAAAGATAGCGATAAGTTGGACTTGCTGCATTGCGATCGCCACCTGAACAGTTCCAATTACGTTAGACGCCCCGGTAGCTACCACGTACTCACACCATTCTTCATCTGCAGGAATGGCTTTTTTCTGGACTATAACTGTTGCATAACGATGAAATTTCAATCAAGATATTTCACATTCCATTAGTATCAATTTCGTGGCGTTCGGCCAAGGAGTGTAACACTCCATTTCCGTCTGTATACGTACATAGTGTGTGCCGCCTAAGACACGTCACGTGCATTTTCTCTGGTATTTCGGCAGATATTTTCAATTTCGTTTCGCAGTGTGTAGACGGAGTCAGCTCAAACAGATACTGCTCATCGCATCTTTCACGCGACGTCCAGTGTCGAAGGAAAGCGTCGATTTGTTACCCGTAACAAATAAAATTATTTTTAAAGCTGAATTTTTCGCGCCCATTCCATAAAGTGATCGGAGATTAGTCTAGTGAGATACTCTTTTTATCGATATGTATTAACAGACATAGTAAACAAGAATAACAACCAGTACTCTAGCAGCAACAGCACCGCCGTGGGCCGCGCTGACTGCTTCCGCCATAGAGCAGTGCTGCTGAGTCGCTGCTGGCGTACTAGTGGTTCTTCGTCTTTTACTGTCCCTGTTAACACATATCAATGAAACAAATAGCGCGCTAGACTGATTTGGAACCGTTCTATCGAATGGGCGTGTAAACTTTCGCTTTAAAAACCGTTTTGTTTGTAACGGGAAGCAAACCGATGCTTTCTGTTGACACTCGGCGTCGCATGATACATGTGATAAGAAGTATGCGTTTGAGCCGATTCAATCTACACATTGCGAAAACGAAATTGCAAGTATCTACCGCAACGCCAGAGAAAATGTGTCTGACGACTCTTAGGAGGGATTCCCGGAATCTATATATAAACAGCTGATTTCCCTCTTTAAACTTGCTGCCACATTTCGTGTTTACTAACGTTTCCTCTGCTAAAAAGTTCGTACAGTGTACGAAGACGTGGAAGTAGCATTTCGGTACCCTTGCAGCCATGTACAATTTTCATTTTGTTAGTGAACCAGGATCATATTCGCTTGTTATGAAGACATAAACCTTTAAATGCGAACATTTGAATCACGTAGTGGAAATAAATAAAACGGTGACTGGTAACAGTAAACTTGTTGTTTTATTTAAAGACATAAACCATCCAACCAAAAAGTACCGAGACTGGTTTCATTCCTAGCGTACAAGAGGCGTCAGCGCAGTAA
This sequence comes from Schistocerca nitens, assembly GCF_023898315.1. Taxonomy (NCBI): domain Eukaryota; kingdom Metazoa; phylum Arthropoda; class Insecta; order Orthoptera; family Acrididae; genus Schistocerca; species Schistocerca nitens. The sequence continues at coordinate 664,156,853 of NC_064616.1, read as the reverse complement.
CTACGGCGACAGCTAGTAACTAACAACTGTAGACAACAGACGTGCATTCGATCAGTCAGTTGTGAGGAAGCAATGTTAAATAGTGGACATGTGGCCATAGTGTGTCAACGCTGAAGAGTCACAAATCGCAATGGAGCAACATCTCCAAACCAAGTGTTCGAGACACCCTCCAGAATGTTCTGAAGAAGAGAAAAATATGAGCAAAGTTTGTCTCGACATCCGAACTTCCGAACTAAAACAACGAGGCTTGGACGCTTGCCGCGCATTGATGGAATTGCAAATCCCGGACAATTTATTCTTTTCAGGAAAAAATCATCATGGGTGACGAATAAAATGGCAAATTGCAGAAATTCGTATGAAGGGTCATCGCTCTGACAATATAACTGACATTCAAGCCAATGGGAGGCGCAAGTTAAATAATATCCAAAAGAAGAACTTTATCGACAGTTTCATATGGTTGTATGAACGTTCTGCGCGTTGCACTCAAGTGGGAAGTGGGGGGGAGAGGGAGAGGGGGGAGACTATATAGAGCACCTGAAGCATTAAAACCACCATCTTAACGTTTTTCTATTTTGTAGTAACCCAGTTCTGGAAAGCAACTGACAGGGGAACGGCTCTCTCCGCTCTTCAAACAGGCAACGATATAATTCTTTTTGTTACATGAAACATAAGAATAGTATGTGATTTACCCACTCGAATATCTCTGTAAAAGGACTGTTATAATATCAGCTGTAAATTACTACAAGAATCTGATAGTAACAAAACGCACTATGAAGTTATTATAAAAATGTAATGATTTATTCGCCGCTTAAAATAGACCAAAATCGTAGCAATGTCTATGGTTTATCGATTATCAATATCTGAAGTACTCCGAGCTACAAAAGTGGCACACCGAAAGTGGTGGGTCGTACGCAATACACACCTGGAATACAGGTAGAACATGAGCCCGACATTGCTTCGGATCTCGTGCGAAGCGGACAACTGAACCCAATTTTCATGAAATCGCTAATTAGTCTAGTTAGTGTCATTCATTATCCAGCTCTCAGCTCTTGTTACAGTTATTTCCATCTGTCGGTCTGAAACATTCTGACGATTACACTTGTTTTCTGAATTTTGTTTTTGTCGTCCTCAGGATTGTGTTATCAAATGGTTCAAATGGCTCTGAGCACTATGGGACTTAACTTCTGAGATCATCAGTCCCCTAGAACTTAGAACTACTTAAACCTAACTAACCCAAGAACATCACACACATCCATGCCCGAGGCAAGTTTCGAACCTGCGACCGTAGCGGCCGCGCGGTTCCAGGCTGTAGCGCCTAGAACCGCTCGGCCACTTCGGCCGGCGATTGTGTTATCCTTTCGGTCGATGTTCTTTACCTTTGTTATTGTATCACGATAAAATGATATTTCCCGTACTCCTACTTACGCTGCATTTACACGCCGTAAACCAAACGTTCGATAGTGGCCGTCTTGCAGGAATGGAACATTAGGTTACTAGGTCGCTCTGACGTCGGATTGTCTGGGCTGCAGCATCAAAGTGGTGCGCGGTGCAGCAGAGATGTTGCGGAATGTGCGTGGCAGGCTTTTGTTCGCGTTCTTTGAGCAGACAGGACAGCTGGCACGATAACGGGCGCGTTTTAATTCTCTTTGTGTTACGTTGTCGCCATAGCGAAGAGGCGTTGTGCTAACATTTTTAACCAAGCTTTCTAAAACGTCTTCTCCCGCGACGCGGCCTCATTTCAAACGCATCGTTCCGTTTGAGTTTCAGTGGCAGACCAGCGTTCAATACGCCGTTCGGGTGTACGACAATTCCACCGAGTCTCAGTTTGTCCGTGCACGAATCAATGGGCGGTAGAAAGCGTGTAAATAGTGAATAAGTCATCACTACGATGACATTTGAGAATGAAGTCATTCGTTTACCGTATGGAGAGGAAAGTAGGATGGAACTATTGCTTACGACAAGTCCTCGTCGTCTAGAGGGACAGAACAGTGTGGAAGGGGAGCGTTCCCTTGGCGAGACTGAGACAGTGGCGGTTGGCGGGCCTCGGCTGTCGCGGCGGGTCGGATCGATCGGCCGCCAGCCTGGGCGTGGTTTCCACGCGGTTTTCCACACTCATTCAACACTGCTTCCCGTCACTTCATCAACTCGGCTCCCACCTTGTCACTGGCGTTGCAGCAATAAATATTAAAGGTGCTTCAGAGCAAATCTGTACAGTGTAGCTGATAGGATCATTACCGCTTCAGAATTAAAGATGGGTGGTGTACCAAGCATTAGATGCAGATTCGCCTAAAACTATAGATCTGCGCACTGGAAAGGTTGACCACTCTACATTGGAAAAATAAGTTCGTCAGACAAAAATAAGTCATCCCCTTAAAATAGAACGCTGGTATCATCTACAATCTACACCTACGTACATATTCCGCATGGCGCGAGCTACCTTGCACAACTATTAGTCATTTCATTTCCTTTCCTTTCCTTATAGTAAACACAGCGATGAAAAACGACTGTCGATTCGCCTCCTTGCGGTTCCTAATCTCTCTTTACTTCGCCGTCTTTACGCGAAACGTACGTTCGCGGCTGTAGAATCGTTCTGCAGTTAGCCGCAAATGCCAGTTCTCTAAATTTTCTCAATAGTCGTCTTTCCTCTATGAATTCCTTTCGGTAAAACACGCGTGCTGATCGAACCTACCGGTGACAAATCCAGCAGCACGCCTCTGAACTGTTCCAGTGTCTTCATTTAATCCGGTCTAGTTGGGATCCCAAACAGTCGAGAAGTAGAAAGAATAATATTTTCACTCTGCAGCGGAGTGTACGCTGATATGAAACTTCCTGGCAGATTAAAACTGTGTGCAGGACCGCGACTCGAACTCGGGACCTTTTCCTTTCGCGGGCAAGTGCTCTACCAACTGGGCTACCCAAGCACGACTCACGCCCCGTCCTCACAGTTTTACTTCTGCCAGTTCTCCTGAAGTTTCAGTCGAGAAGTAATTAATCATGAATGCTTCGCAGAAATTTTCTGTACGCCTTCCTTTATAGAGGAGCTACTTCCCTAGAATTATCCCAATATACGGAAGTCGACCATTGGTATTCCCTGAAGTCGACTCGTTCCATTTCAAGTCGCTTTGCAACGTTATGCCTAGATATTTAACCATCACGACTGCGTAAAGCAGCCCGCACTAATACTGTATTCGAATATTGTATAATTATTTTTCCTACTGGCAACGGCCTTGCCGCAGTGGATACACCGGTTCCCGTGAGATCACCGAAGTTAAGCGCTGTTGGGCGCGGCCGGCACTTGGATGGGGAACCATCCAGCCGCCATGCGCTGTTGCCATTTTTCAGGGTGCACTCAGTCTCGTGATGCCAATTGACGAGCTACTCGACCGAATGGTAGCGGCTTCGGTCAAGAATACCATCTTACGACCGGGAGAGCGGTGTGCTGACCCAACGCCCCTCCTGTCCGCATCCTCCTCGGAGGATGACACGGCGGTCGGATTGTCCCGGAGGGCCACTCGTGGCCTGAAGACGGAGTGTTTATTTTTCCTACTCATCTGCGTTAAGTTATATTTCTCCACATTTTGCGCAAGCTGCCATTCATCAGACTAAAAAGAAATTCTGTCCAAGTCATGTTGTATCCTCTCGCAGTCACTCACTTTTCCGTTCATGAACAGAGAAAGACCTTGCTTGTCTAGACACTGAACTGCGTGTCATAAGTTTTCACTACATCAATCTATCTCGCTAGCTGACTGTACATCTTGCTGCGCCACTCGTTTGGATGCATTTACCCAATTTGTCCTTGATGACTCCAGCCTGAAATAGCAGCCTATACTCCAGTCTCATGTCTCACAACCTGTGTCTTCTTGCATAATTCATTTGTGTATTCTTTAAATCTCTTCATGTGGCTTTTTGTCTTTGAGGTCGAAATCGCATTTGAAACTGAAGGAGAACCTATCCCATATACGACTAAATGAATGTAAAATCCTCCTAAAACCTGTACTCCGAGTCTCAGACCGACAGGTTGGTAATAGATTCATACATTGCTCTCAAAGAAATTAAAAAATAATTGCTTTGCGGCTGTTCTGAATGCGCAAAATCACAGCGTTCCTGAAAATGTCTTTGAAATTCATCCAGTTGCACCTACGAAGAAGTCATTCAAGACCGAACTTCCTGCTGTTCTGTCATTAGCTTTTGTGGCACGCTGCAGCCCCGATCAGCCTGTGTAATGCTTCCGAATGTCTACAGTGAGATTACGGAACCAAGATATGCTTCTTTTCGCATGGCTGTAAATGCTTCTGATAATAAAACTTCCTTCCTGCCGTTTCCTCCATCATGCGCCAGATGTGATCGACTCATTCTGGATGTGACGATCTCGGTGTCAAAAAACAGTAAAGCCCAGAATTTGTAGTCCCTTGTATGGTTAAAATTCGGCGCGGACTAGGAATATCTGCCATGTGTTGTTGTTTTCATTTGGTTAACCTTTGTACAAACACGAAAAATTACACCAAGGAACTTGAGAAAAGTCGTAACTTACAACTAATATAATTTGGATTTTTCTCGAACTGTTTCAGATGTAATAAAAGTATTCCACTTCGAACTCTAAACAATCAGTTGAGCATCACGAAAGTAATTTTGTTGCACTCGTGTTTACGTATATAACTAAGTTCTCGCCGGCCGGGTTGGCCGAACGGTTCTAGGCGCTACAGTCTGGAACCGCCCGACCGCTACGGTCGCAGGTTCCAATCCTGCCTCGGACATGGATGTGTGTGATGTCCTTAGGTTAGTTAGGTTTAAGTAGTTCTAAGTTTTTGACCGTGTCAGTATGCCTCCTGGCTGATCCATATTCCCACATAGCGCCATCTATCCCCCCCATCCATGTCCTCCATGCTAGCTACTTTGAGATTCCCGCAGGAGGTCGAATGTAATTGTGCATCCGCAGTGAAGATGATAGATTCATAGCCCATCGAGGCGAATCAGTCGTATGAATGGCAGGTTGTCTGTTCTTACGAACATGTGCGAAAGAACAGACACCATGCGTTCATGTAATATTTCCGGTGATTTTTGCAGGGTGTTTGGTTTCAAACGTTTCACGTCGCACATGACAACGGGTATCTGGCTTCGTTCAAATAGCTCTGAGGTCATCAGTCGCCTAGAACGCAGAACGAATTAAACCTAACTAACCTAAGGACATCACACACATCCATGCCCGAGGGAGGATTCGAACCTGCGACCGTAGCGGTCGCTCGGTTCCAGGCTGTAGCGCCTAGAACCGCGGGGCCACTCCGGCCGGCGCGGGTATCTTTTCGATAGAGCGTAAAACGCGATTTATCCACTCAGTGGACGTCGACTTGCAATACTAGCGTGTAAATACCCACCTTCGTCGACGATTAACAGCAGTCAGCGTAGATGCATGAACCAGGCGCCTTCTGTGGAGGCCCATCCGCAGCAAAGTTCGCTGAACAGTCGTTGAGACGCTTGGTAGCTCCTTGGTTCTGTGGGCGGTCAGTTGCTCAAGAGTTGCACCTCTATTCGGCAGTATATATATATATATATATATATATATATATATATATATATATATATATATATATATATATATATATATATATATATCCGCAGACGTCGTTCACCCCTGTATGCACCACATTTGCCTCGGCGCCGGTTATGGATAGCGTAATTTTGTCATACGAGGTGTAGTTTACCCACCATGGCTTGCACACAGCTTACAAATTTAGCTACTTTGCAAATGCTTCCCCCCCTTGGCCCGAAAACCAATGCCCTTGACCCGAAAGCCAACGATTATTCTCTTTTGGGAATGAGATAAATCGCTTAGTTTACGTATTACGGCAACGACTGCACTGTATTCTGCGTCCCCCGGGCACACTTTATCTACCCTCCAATTCTAGTGCTGCCACCTGCCGGCTGTCAGTGGATGTTGCCGCTGACGTCGAACATAGGCGGTTATGACATTAATGTGACTGGACCATATGTAAAAACATCTTTTTCTTCTGCACTTCATGCTCTAGATAGACAAAATGCCTGTTATGGCTTCACATTCAGAGTTGTTCTTCCTTGTGGCTTACAAAATCCTATTTGTTTTGGCAATCTATCTTCCTTCATTCTGTTAACATGTTCTTTCTATTTTATTCTGCAACCGTGCACTTTTCCGCAATGTTATAACTGTTCAGTTCTGTTCTTACGTCTTCGCAGGCAATCATCGTAGGTCGTACAACTCGCTCCTTCCGGCTCCTGGATTTCTCCCTTACTGTCTGCGCCCGTCCTGTCCGCCTCACCCCCACCCTCACCGACCTTGGCCTCACCATTGACCGTCACCTCACCTGGATCCCTCATCTCCGCCCCATCCAATCCAAAGCCCACAACCGCCTCCGACTCCTCAAACTCCTCTCTGGCCGGACATGGGGGTTGCACCCCTCTACCATCCTCCACACCTACAAATCCTTAATCCGTCCCATCCTCTGTTATGCCAGTCCTGCCTGGATATCTGCCCCCCCCCCCCCAAATTCTATAAGTCCCTCCAGATCCTTGAGCGTCATGCACTCCGCCTCCCCTTCCATATACGCCTCCCGTCCCCCACGCGGATCCTCTATGATCTCATTCCTTTCCCCCATCTGCTCCTACTCCTCGAACATATCTGCATCCTCTACACCCCCCGCCGCCTTGATCCCCCTCACCCCCTGGTTGCTCCTCTCCTCTCCCATCCCCGCCCCCTGCCACGTCTTCACTGTTGTGTCCCCCCTACCCTCCCAACCCCCCTACCTTCCATCAACTCCCCCTCCCGGATGATGCCCTCTCTCCCTCCATTTATCCCTCCTATCAACTCTGATCCTCACTCCCCCTCCTTTCCTCTGTCCTTTTCCCGGGCTCACCCATCCTCTTTTTTCCCCACCTCCCCTCTCTCTGCCCCCTTCTCTCCCCCGAGTCCTTTTGCATTTCTCTCCTCTGCCTCCTCTCATTCCCTCTCGCGTCTGCCCTGCCCCTCTCCCCCTTTATTACTCCTCTCCCTCCTTGGTCCCCCCCTTTTTCGTTTTTTTCCTTCCTCCCTCCTTGTTCTTCCCCCTCCTCCAGGTCCCCCCCCCCATCTGCCTTTGGCTCGGGAATGTTATCTTTGTGCCCCCCTTTTCGTGCAGTGTTTTACAGTGAGTGTTTTACAGTGAGTGTTCTGTGTTGTGTTTTTTGGGAAGTGTTGCGAACGGCCACCATACTGTCGCTGGGAGTGCTTTTTATCTCTTGCGAACAGAAACCAGACTGTCGCCGTGTTTTTTAATTGTGTGTGTACTATGTTACTTGTCTGATTCCTGTGTCTTTTATTAACATTGCCAACCCCTTTTGCTTTCTGTTTTAACTTTCCGCATTTTTCCGCCATTTTACACTTTACGTCACCGTTTTATCGCCTGTTTTTCTTGTTTCTTTTCTTCTTCCATTTTTAAAATAAAAGTCTGCAGGCTGTAGAGCAGCGTACTAAGCTGCTGCCAGGCCGCCCCCTTCGGGGGGAATTGAAACTCAATAAAGGAAAAAAAAAATACGTCTTCGTTACGTATTCTGTATAACCTTATTTTAACAATTCAGTGTTTATTCAGTCTAGACAATAAGTTTTCCTGTTTCATGATTCTTTAATAATTATCTTAATTGTGATAGCCCTGTTCGGTCTACTGTACTTAATTCTGTATCGGCGTTGTCTTCTATGGGTACATTTTTGATCTCACTACGCCGTGAACCTCCATAGAAATTTTCCCACGTTCCAACATGGATTATATTTAACCTTATTTTGTCTTTTTCTGTTGCATTAATATGTTTTAGTGCTTTGTAAACCATAACTTGTCGGTTTGGAATATCATGTTAGATGTTGCTAGCATATCTCTCCCAAGCTTGTTGTTGAACTATTGTAGTAAAAAAGTTTGCTTGATTTCTCTTCCTTTTATATTCATGATTTTCTGGTGTAGATTACTGTAGGTATTTATTTTAGGTTGCTTTTTTTGTCTTTGATTATTCATCCAGTTTTTCCACCCCAAACACTTAAGCCTTTCCATTTTCGAATTTTTTCCCCAAGAACTCATATGTGCTTTTCTTTAGACGTGTCATTATGCATTCCCAGTCTTCGTTTACATCTTCTCTTGACGCTGCATTAGCTATATAGTCTTGTAACCTTTGGTATAAAACTTGTATTCTCTCTTCTTACATAAGGTATACTTTAAATACTTTTTCATTGTTATTACATTTTTTTCTTCCTAACATTCTAAATTCTGAAGTAACCAAAAAGCAGCCAGATCCGATTTCTGAACCTCTAAGTAGTCTAGTATCCTCTGGCTGCCCACGTATATTTGTGTCTCCCATCCTAAGAAAAAGGTATTTGTTATTTTCAAGTGGTTAAATTATGTGAACTGCAGGAGATCTTGCCGATTTCTATTTTTTTTTTCAGTTACCGTAAGTACATCAAATTTCTTTCGTTTTAATTCTTGATTTAACTCCTCTTTTATGTTGTTTAGCCCACTTACATTTAATGTACCCATCTTACTTCTTCGCGAAATGCCAAGTCTTTTGCACTGTTTTTGCCTAGTCCACCGTCTTTTAAATCCATCCTGCTTTCTCTGTATCTGAAGTTGAGAAATTATAGATGTCCTCTGTATAGGTTGCCAGCGTTTAACAGAGTAAATCTCCTGCTGGGGCTGCCACCTTGACGCCTCGTGACCTAATGGTTATTGTTCGAGGCTTCCTTTCTCTAGATAAAGTGCGTTTAGTTCAGAGTCTCATCTATCCAGGATTTAATCCCCTTCTTAGACTAGATAGGGTTGCCTCTTCCACCAGCTTCCCCATATCTGAGTCCCTCTCTTCCCTCGTCGCTGACGTTGGCATCTTCGTCTTAACCCTGACATGGGTCCCTTACGAGGTACGGTCACTATAGCCTGGTGAACGAAGGTTTTTTTTTTTTTTTAACGAAATGTCACTCGTCCCCGTCTTCTTTCTCAACCGGTCCTGAGACTGGCTATGGCTGACTTGTATAAACATTCAAACCAGAATCCTAAGTGTACAGGGCGTCCCTGGAGGAATCGTCAATACTCAAGGATATAATACCAACGATCATTTGTAGCAAAAAACGTCATATGGACATATGCACTTTCCGAATTGTTTCCGAGATAGTACACATTTAATTTACGTTGTTATTTATTTTCTCTGTTATTCAATACATTGTCGGGTTTACACATATACATATGTACAACAGTTAATAAACATTATAACATGCGTTTTACAGAGTGTCGGCTAAAAAATACGTATTTGTAAAGCATTCACCTCTAAGCGTTATAGTACATGTCACATTGCAGACGTTGTACAGTTCACAATAAATGTTCGAGTATCCCACCGTCAACTTCAGTGCATTTGTGCACCCTGGGAGAACATGTGTTGCTTGCCTGAGTGCCTTGCCACCTTCCCTAATGCGTCCATGATGCGACCAAGCAGCTCTTCTCGTGTGTTCGCCTTTCGTTTTCACAAATGAGACGGCATCCCATCCCATAAAGATCTGGTGATCTTGGTGACCAGCTAATTTTACAGCCACTACCGATCCACCGACTGTGGCAAATACGGATGAAACGTACCCTCATACGACTTTTGATCTATGTTCTACCTCGGAAACCATTTGGAACAGGGATTATATCCATACGAAGTGTTTTGGTTCACATGAGCGTTCCTGTCATATCCCTGAATATTGAACATTGTTCCTCGTTTTCGAAAAGATACATTTGCGTAATATCACTACTTCTAAAAATATAAGTGATGTAAGTAGACGTGCTTTCTCTATACAGGGTGTTTTAAAAAAACATTTGGCATGTTATTAAAGTAGATAGTGCTCGTCAAAGCGGGAAACAAAGCCCTATAAACATGTGTACGAAAACAAGTACTTGCAGTGAAATGAGCCATTCTGTCCTATGTGAACAGAAAGCTTTATATCATAGAAAGCTTTCTGTTCACACTACAGGAGATGAATTTAACGCTCGTTTTTACACAGTCTTTAGCTCTTCTTCTCAAAGACGCGCAAACTCGTTCTCAAAGACTCACGAACTCGTACTACCACACCTGGCTCCCCTCAGATTCAGTTACATGCCTGGGAAACACGCTCTTGCAACGCGTGCCCGTTGTTAATGGGCATGGGATAAAACAATGTCTTCACATGTCCTTAAAGCCACAAATCTGAGGATTTGTAGTGAAATGAAAGGGGAGACCATGTTACTGGACCGCCTCGACTAATCCGTCGTTCATTACACGTAGTTAATGTTGCACAAGGCGTAGAAAATGAGGTGATGCTTCGCCGGGCGTGAACCACAGCCGTTGTCTTTCTGCTAGGGTAACGCCCCCCAAAAGCGCAGGAAATTCACCGAGCAGAAATTATCGATAACAACACCTGTTAACCCATCCGATGAAGCGTGTGGCACTATGAGCCTGTCACTCGCAGTTCCTGTGAACACACCTACACTAAAGCGGGCTGGATAACTTTCTTGCACAGACGCTTGAATTGTTGTAGTAATTTATCATACCACTCTGTTTGAAAGGCGCTTCATCTGTAAATAAAACGAAATTGAGGATCTCTAGCGCTGTCTTAAAATCCATGGCGAAATTGCAGTCTGGCATGTTGGTCTTGTGGCCTTACAACTTTTCCACTTTGTAAGTGATATGATAAGAGAGTTACTCGTGTGTAATTGACCACAAAAGAGCGTGTTTTATGCCTTGATCAGTTCCAGTTTCTTGAGTACTTGGTTCAGGATCATCTTCTGTTCCTGGAAATACTCTGCCCCGATTCCTAATTCTTGTTGCGAATGCTCCCGTGTCTACAAATCATTGGAAGAACTTTTTTTTCAGATGAAATGTCGACATACATTACGCGTGCTTGTAGATTAACTCCATTGGTTAAACAATAGTAGAAACCATGAGTGGCATGTTCTGCGTACAATAAGTAGGATACCATCTCGCTGTTTGCGTTGTTGTCTCGCTAGCACAATCTCAAAACATTACGTACGGAATGGCTAATGTAGGAGACAATTTGAAAATCATAAATATCTTATGGGAATGCATCCGGGTGACGTCTTCGACAACAGTTGATATTTCGACAAGTGCACCCTCTGTCATTTTCAAATCACAAATGCAACAAGAAGAAATTAACAACCTGCAGGGCATATACCGAAAGATAAAACACACACACAGGCGCGCGTACACACACACACACACACACACACACACACACACACTAGGGATGGGACAAACAGACTGGTTAAAATCGTTACCGGTATTTTAGTTCTCAATAACTGGTACTTATCTATATTTTTTTGGCTCGGTTATAACAGGTTTTTTTAATTTTCTACTAATAACCAGGTACAAAAATTTTTGTTTTCAAATCAACATTTTTTTTAAAAAAACGAGCAATTTTTATTCATAAAATTTCCATTTCTTTGAAATACTGCATTTCTATAGAAAACGGAAAACGCTATCAGTGGTACTTTAGAAACAATGTCGACAGAAATGAGCAACAAACACATGGCATAAGAATTGCTACAGCATTGCTGAGACAATAACGCACCTGTTACCATGGCCTATTGGATGGTACGTGTGTACATGCAATGCGTGAGACTTCCCCATCTGGTTTATAGGGTAATTTCTCGCTGCTGTCGTCGGACATTAGTTGTGTTACAGAATGACATCGTTCCTAGCCTGGATGTATTTTACGAAGAGCGGTATCAGTGAAACAGAATTCCTCAGTTGCTTTAAAAGATTGAGAACGGGAGGTGCCACGACAAACTTGAAATGTCATATAAGGAGAAAACTTATAACTTAGTAATTCATTCATAGTAAAGAATGAAAACAGAAAGTAACTGGTCTGTTGCCTGAGTCTACGTAATACGCCTTTATCAGCTTGTAGCGTTTGAAACCGGACAAATTAACAAGGAAAACAGAGTTCTTCAACCTCAGTTTTCACCCATTAGCACTAACTATTCGTAAAGCCCAAATAGTGGTATGAACCTCGATTACAACATTATTTCTGAGAAAAGTATCAAAAAATTAAAATTTATAGTACAATACTGGAAATTTTTTGTGGTGTTCAACCACTTATCATTTTTCGAGAAGATCCGCGAGCTATGGACTAAGTTTCCTTTCATTTGCGTATTTAAATTAAGAATTTGATTCCATGTATCTTCAAACTGGGGGAGTCGAAATTTTTCAGTGTTTGTATGATTTCTACGTTTATCACAGGAAATAACAGAAATAAAAAACAGAAAATCAGTTATTTCAGAAACCGGTTGTTTTAGCGGTTTTAACACTCAGGTCAAACTAACATTGTAAAAAATAGTTATAACCGAATACCCGTTGTTTCAGCGATAACTGTCATCCTAACACACACACACACACACACACACACACAAAATCGTTATAACCGATAATCGGTTGTTTCAACAATAACCGCCATCCCTAAAACACACACACACACACACACACACACACACACACACACACACACATACATACAGGCACGCGCGCCCACGCTCTCTCTCTCTCTCTTTCTGTAAACACTAGCGACACCAGTACCGAAGATGACCAACGACAAAAGTTATGGATAGCGAACATTAATAACCAACGGGCGAGGCTTATTGTTATAGGTGTTCCGACATACTGTGTAGCATACGCCTTGCTCCTCTATTGAGCCCACTAGAACTCGTCGGATTTCTTATGTCGATTAGAAGAATTGCGTTTGAATGACCCTGATATTTTAGTAAGCTTTGATGTGGTGTCTCCTTTCATTTTAGCTCTCCCGTCTGATTCTGTATGGTTAATTAATGTGAGGTTTGGTGTTGAATTAACGAACTTACGAGTATTTCGACATGGGTTCACTTCCACTTACTTTTTATTCGAACAAGTTCTACGAACAGTAGTTGCGATGGGAAGTGCATTGTCATCTATAATTGCCAATTGGTTTACGGAAGATTCCCGCGCCCGGGTTCCCGGGTTCGATTCCCGGCGGGGTCAGGGATTTTCTCTGCCTCGTGATCACTGGGTGTTGTGTGATGTCCTTAGGTTAGTTAGGTTTAAGTAGTTCTAAGTTCTAGGGGACTGATGACCATAGATGTTAAGTCCCATAGTGCTCAGAGCCATTTGAACCATTTTACGGAAGATTTCAAGGACAGCTTCCTGGAGTCGGCATTATTGAAACCTGCGTGCCTTTTCAGATATGCAGAACATACTTTTGTTGTTTGTCTTCATGAAAGTGAGAATTTAAACGGCGTTTAGAACATCTGAATTCAATCCACTCGAATATTCGCTTCACGATGGTGATGAGAAAAGAACGGCTGTCATCTCTTCCTTGATGTGTTGGTCGGGACTAAGGCTGATGGTACGTTCAGAAATGCCACTTATAGCGACCCAGCTCACACTGATTTATATCTATAGGTTGACAGTTGTCACCACGCGACTCAGGGTGAAGGGGTACTTCGTACATTGGTTCATAGGGCCCAAGCCGTCTCAGACCATTAAAGTTTGGCAGCTGAGTTACGCCACCACGAAGCCACCATTCGTCAGAATGGTTGTAGCGAAAGACAGATCAGACGCGCATTGCTGTATCGACCAACCGCGAATCGGGCCAGTGATGATAATAACGAAGCGACACCAAAGGCAATTGCCTCTTGGCCTTAAGACACGTAACGTTCCCAACAGCATTGACCGTATACTGCGGAAATTTGACGTGAAATGTGTTCTTCGACTACCGGCTGAGATTAATGCCCTTTTACGATCGGTAAAGGATGAACTTGGTCTACGTGAGGCTAGTGTCCATAGTATTCCTTGCAGTTGTGGAATGTCATATGTTGGCCAAATCATCAGCACCATGGAGGACCAGTATAACGAGCATAAGCGTCACACAAGCTTCCAACAGCCAAGCAAATCTAATACTGCAGAACATTGCCTTGGCACCGGTCACCGTATGGAATATAACAAGCAGTTCCTGGAATGGACTTGCAGTTATTAGACTAGTCTCATTAAGGTTCCAGAATGTAGCGCCTAGAACCGCTAGGCCACTCCGGCCGGCTTGTCATTAAGGAAGCAGTTGAGATTAATTTAGCGAGTGACCTTATAAACAGAGATGGAGGTTTCTGCTCAAATTTTGCGAGGAAGTTTGCTTTCTCCCTGGCCAGACAGCAGATATACAGCGTTAATGCTACCGCACTCGTTAGTTATTACGAAAGCGTGCTGAAAAGTAATGCCGCCATTTTTTTTTCCTGTTCTCAATATCGATTGAGGTATTACATGTCATGCATATCACTCTGTCGACTTTCCTGCTTCGCTGACGCAAGGTGTAACCCTTAGCGTAGCGTGTAACACGGCGGTGTGTAACATAACAATGTCGCCACCTGAGAAACCCTCAGAAAACTGAAAATATGAATTCGAAGCGTCCGTCCAGATGTTGAGAGCCCTCTTCTTCACCAAGATAATGCCACACCACACGCGAGCGCTGCAATATCTGCAAAAATCCGATGCCTTGGGTTCACTGTCATCGGTCATCCTCCGCACAGACCCGAATTGGTTCAAAAATGGTTCAAATGGCTCTGAGCACTATGGGACTCAACATCTGTGGTCATAACTCCCCTAGAACTTAGAACTACTTAAACCTAACTAACCTAAGGACATCACACACATCCATGCCCGAGGCAGGATTCGAACCTGCGACCGTAGCAGTCGCGCGGTTCCTGACTGAGCGCCGAGAACCGCTAGACCACCGCGGCCGGCAGACCCGAATTGGCCCCATCCGATTTTCATCTGTTTTCAAACCTTAAAGAAAGCCTTCGAGGATTTCACTTTGATAATGATGTAGCGGTGAAGGTAGAGGTGGGGTTGTGGCTCCCTCAACAAAGCCAGACACTTTACAGTGACGCTATAAAGCAACTAGTATCCCTTTAGCTGAAATGTGTTCGTCGCCGGCGTGACGATGTTGAGAAATTTAAATGTAGACACGAAGAATAAAGATGTAGAATGTTAATAACGTTTGTTTTATTTAAAAGGCTTCAGAATTTTCATATAAAAAATCCGAAGGCATTACTCGCACTTTTCAGCATGCCGTTGTATAGTCACTATTGATAACTTCTGTCGTTGGTCATCTTTCGTCGTGTGGTGGCACTAGTATTTACAGTTTGTTGTAATTGTGTGTATGTGTGTTTTATATGCTCTTCATACCTAGGTTTTAAATTCCCTTGCAAAGCGCTCTCTCACTTTATTTGTACCTTGAAAATGTCAAGGTCTGCACCCGTAGAAATATCGTTGTTTCTCGAAGGCGTCACTCGGATACATTCCTGTAAATTATCTGAATATGTGACAGTTGTCTGTCAACAACATCGCAGTCAGGGGACTAAGTACAGTGACGAACATAACCAATACTGATTGACCTTGACGCAGGTGAACTGGTCCATATCTTAATAAATATTTATTTTCAGACGTGCGTTCACGGGACTTTCTTTCTTGTTTCCACCAGACCCTGCAGAACAAGGGACACCATTCTTTTTAAAACACGCTGAACACCTGTTCAATTCCATGTGCGCAACTTGGAATCTTGCCTTCCGCTAGTGATGTTCTTACTGGCTGTGCTACAATGAAGCGCCAAAGAAACTGGTATAGGCATCCGTATTCAAATACAGACGTATGTAAACAGACAGAATACGGCGCTGCGGTCGGCAACGCCTATATAAGACAGCAAGTGTCTAGCTCAGTTGTTGGATCGGTTACTGTTGCTACAATGGCAGGTTATCAAGATTTAAGTGAGCTTGAACGTGGTGTTATAGTCGGCGCACGAGCGGTGGCACACAGCACCTCCGAGATAGCGATGAAGTGGGGATATTCCCGTACGACCATTTCACGAGTGTACCGTGAATAGCAGGAATACGGTAAAACTTCAAATCTGCGACATCGCTGTGGCCGGAAAAA
This sequence comes from Schistocerca nitens, assembly GCF_023898315.1. Lineage (NCBI taxonomy): Eukaryota > Metazoa > Arthropoda > Insecta > Orthoptera > Acrididae > Schistocerca > Schistocerca nitens. The sequence continues at coordinate 664,140,890 of NC_064616.1, read as the reverse complement.
GATCTTGCAAGAACGGGACCAAAGACGACTGAAGAGAATCGTTCAACGTGACAGAAGTATAACCCTTCCGCAAATTGCTGCACATTTTAGTACTGAGCCATAAACAAGTGTCAGCGTGCGAACCATTCATCGAAACATCATTGATATGGGCTTAATGATCCGAAGGCCAATTCATGTAACCTTGATGGCTGCGCAGCATAAAGCTTTACGCCTCGCCTGGGTCCATCATCACCAACATTGGACTGTTGACGACTGAAACATGTTGCCTGGCCGGACGAGTCTCGTTTCAAATTGTGTACAGGTATTGAGACAACCTCATGAATCCATGTATCCTGCATGTCAACATGGGACTGTTCAAGCTGGTGGAGGCTCTGTAATGGTGTGGGGCGCGTGCAGTTGGAGAGATATGGGACCCCTGATACGTTTAGATACGTCTCTGACAGGTGACACGTACGTAAGCATTCTATCTGATCACCTGCATCCATTCATGCCCATTGTGGATTCCGACGGACTTGGGCAATTCTAGCAGGGCAATGCGACGCCCCACACGTCCAGAATTGCTACAGAATGGCTCCAGGAACACTCTTCTGAGTATAAACACTTCCGCTAGACCCCAAACTCCCCAGACATGAACACTATTGAGCATACCTGAGAGATATCCGCCCCCTCGTACTCTTACGGATTTATGGACAGCCCTGCAGAATTCATGGTGTCAAATCCCTCCAGCACTACTTCAGACATTAGTCGAGTCCATGGCATGTCGTGTTCGTCACTTCCCCATGCTCGCGGGGGCCCTAAGTGATATTAGGCTGGTGTACCAGTTTCTTTGGCTCTTCAGTGTAAATCCACATCTGCATCAACATCTACATACAGACTCCACAAGGCACCGTATGATGCTTGGCGGAGGGTACCTTGTACCACTAATAGTCATATCCTTTCCTGTTCCTCTTGCAAATGCGGCAAGGGCGAAACGACACTTGTGTGCCTCAATACGAGCCGTAATTTATCTTGTATTTGTGATCCGTACGTGAAATGTACGTCGGTGTCAGTAGAATCGTTCTGCATTCACTTTCAGATGACGGTTCTATAAATTTTGTCACTAGTGTTACGCGCAAAGAACGTCGCCTTCCCTCTAGGAAAGTTCACAAAACATCTCCGTAATACTCGCGTATTGATCGAACCTACCGATAACAAATCTAGCAGCCCGCCTCTGAATTGCTTCGTAGTTTTCGTTTAATCCGACCTGTCTGTGATCCCAGACACTCGATCGGTACTGAAGGTTGGGTCGCACTGGTGTTCTATATGCGGCCTACCTTACAGATCAACCACACTTTCCTAAACTTCTCCCAGAAAACCGAAATCGACCATTCGCCTTCCCTATTATCGCCGGCCGGTGTGGCCGAGCGGTTCTAGGCGCTTCAGTCTGGAACCGCGCGAGCGCTACGGTCGCAGGTTCGAATCCTGCCTCGGGCATGGATGTGTGTGTTGTCCTTAGGTTAGTTAGGTTTAAGTAGTTCTAAGTTCTAGGGGACTGATCACCTCAGATGTTAAGTCCCGTAGTGCTCAGAGCCATTTGAACCTTCCCTATTATCGTCCTTCATACTATTTTGCAACGTTACGCCTAGATATTTAACTGATATGACTGTGTCAAATGGTTCAAATGGCTCTGAGCACTATGGGACTTAACATATGTGGTCATCAGTCCCCTAGAACTTAGAACTACTTAAACCTAACTAACCTAAGGACATCACACACATCCATGCCCGAGGCAGGATTCGAACCTGCGACCGTAGCAGTCGCGCGGTTCCGGACTGAGTATGACTGTGTCAAACAGTACACTAGGGATGCCGTATTCGAACATTATAGGATTGTTTTCCCAACTCATATGCATTAATTTACATTTTCTACATTAGAGCAAGCTGTCATTCATCATACCAACCAGAAAATTTGTCTATCAAGGCACTATTCGTGACATCGCTTCCTCCTCTCCAAGCTTCAATTCTGGCTATAGTTATCGTGTTAGGTTCGAATCCCGGTCTGGCACGTAGTTTTAGTTTGCCACGAAGTTTCACAGCAGCTCACACTCCGCACATTGATCGTTTCATCATGCAGAACTTTAATCATTCTAAATGAAGGCAGAGAGTATGGTTCGACTTTTAAGGTTTCGTGTGATGTCAGGACTCCTTCCCAAGATATCAGGTGTGCAATTTTATTGTATCGCAGAGTGGCCTGATCACCTATTATTTCCAGGTGGTCACCAGCCACAGTAATCCGTGCCTGAGCTGGTATTTTACACTTATTTTATCTAGTTACTCTGCTGTGTTCTATCTAAATAATATAGATAGCCTGGCATGACTCTCCTGATTGCAAATGTTGTGTTTTAAATGCTTGTTTGTTGATACCTTCGTTTTAGAACTTATTATTACTATTAAATAGGTTTTAACTACCCTCATCTCTCTTTACTCCATGTAAGGGTGCGGCTCACCTCACCGGTTAGCATCCTAAAGCAATAATCGTATTGCAATCACATCGAAAATGAAAACGTTCTCAGATTTCGAACCATAACGCTACTTACGTTTTATAAACTGTGCTCTTTCCATATCCATGCAAACAAAAATTCACCGTAAAATTCACTGTACCACTTACTAAGAACATATAACTAAGCTTTCTAGCCAAACATCGTAAGACTGTAGCTCATGGCAGGGGGAATCAGTTCTCGAGACGCATAACAGAGAACGAAATAATGAACTTAATGAAAGTGGCTGGTAATACTCGTCGAAAAAAAGTGTTGATAAAGTTTACGCAGTGGAGGTAACATTCGTCTTGTCACCACACGCGGTGGTATGTGTAGGTGTGTGATTTCTTCGAAATCGGAATCAGAACACAGGCAGCAGTATAGCACTGGCTCTCGGCGCTTCTTCGAAACGTCGATGGAATTGTGAAGGTGTTGACAGAGTTTGCGAGAGGCTGAACGCGACGCAACACAGGACTATTAGCTGGAGGAGGCGTTTCTGGGAAAGGCGGCACGTCCCAGCTCTCGTCGCGATGCAATTAGTGGCGGCGCCGCGCCAGCAAATCGCCAACTCCTCTCGGCGCGCAGTTTAAAACTTCCCTCAAACAGTCTCATTAAGCGGCCCGCCCGCTGCCTTCCTTTTTCTCCTTTTCGGCTCACTATAAACATCAAATTATGACAACCTACACTTACCTCAAAATCGAGCGGAAGGACTTTTCCCCATTAGCATCCGAACAGCTTTCGTTTACTCTCGTTTTCGGGGAAGAGAAAAAACGTAAGGTTCGTCTATCCGAAATGATTCGGCCGCGGGATAGTGCCCTCCAGAAGTCTGATGTGAGTGGTACTTCTGGACTCCATCGACACTGAAGTGTTTAGCTAGGTAACGGCGCTATCCCGTTATCGATGAATAAACAGATTCATACATGTCCGAAGGAACATCGCACCGTACTTCTTAATAACTCAGGCTCTGCTATTTCGCATTTATTCTTCAATACCATGCTCTTGACTCAAGAAATATGTCTTTCTAGACGAGAATATAGGTAACATGCGAGCGACGACGACAGATGGAAGTCTGCGTCTGTCTGTGATTCGTGCTCGGATGACTGAGGCGCTTAGGGCGACTGCTCACGTAAATCGGGAAATCCGGCTTGGAGTCCCGATCCGGCACAAATTTCATTGTCATCACTCCAATAGACAGACGAAGGTGGCTCATATTCGCAATTGCGAATACACTTTCTGTCACAGTATCGTCTCAATCCTGGTATTGTAGATTGGATTAAATCACGTAAGTCGATGGTTTAGACTTACACTGGACACTGGTCGTGTGAATAGTCTCAATATCCACTCCAGATGCAGTCCACTGTTATAACACAAAGTACTGGAGAATTTAGTTATTTAGTACCATAACAAAAAGTTGTGTGTCTCGGCTGGTCAGTGATCAGTGATTGAAACATGGTCTATCTGAAACAATAAAAAGTGTGAGGCCATCTACATGACTACTAAAACGAATTCATAAAATTTCATTTAAACGATATGTCACGCAAATTTAAAGGCTGTCAATTCAACTAAATACCTAGGAATTATAATTACGAACAACTTACTTTGGAACCTTCACACAGAAAATGTTGTGGAGAATTCGAACCGAAGACTGCGTTTTATTGGCAGAACACTTAGAAGATGGAACAAATCTAATAGCCGCCAGCTGTGACAGAGCGGTTCTAGGCGCTTCAGTCCGGAACCACGCTGCTGCTACGGCCGCAGGTTCGAATCCTGCCTCGGGCATGGATGTGTGTGATGTCCTTAGGTTACTTAGGTTTAAGTAGTTTCTACGTCTAGGGGACTGATGACATCAGATGTTAAGTCCCATAGTGCTTAGAGCCATTTAAACCATTTTGAACAAATCTAATAAAGAATTTTATTGGCAGAACACTTAGAAGATGGAACAAATCTAATAGCCGCCAGCTGTGACAGAGCGGTTCTAGGCGCTTCAGTCCGGAACCACGCTGCTGCTACGGCCGCAGGTTCGAATCCTGCCTCGGGCATGGATGTGTGTGATGTCCTTAGGTTACTTAGGTTTAAGTAGTTTCTACGTCTAGGGGACTGATGACATCAGATGTTAAGTCCCATAGTGCATTTTGAACAAATCTAATAAAGAATTTAAAAAAAAATTCAAATGTGTGTGAAATCTTATGGAACTTACCTGCTAAGGTCATCAGTCCCCAAGCTTATACACTACTTAACCTAAATTAACCTAAGGAGAAACACACACACACATGCCCGAGGGAGGACTCGAACCTCCGCCGGGATCAGCCGCACAGTCCATGACTGCAGCGCCCAAGACCGCTTTTTTTTTTTTTTTTTAATCTCATTTTGTTCGCTTTTGTTCGTTGCATCTGCTCGGAGCGGACGTCGTAAGACATCCGTCTAAGTTCGTTGTTGATCGATTAACTCAGTTTTTTTATTACAGAGGGCTGCTAACCCTCTGACTGAACACGCTGAGCTACCGTGCCGGCTTTCGGCTAATCCCGCGCGGCAATAAAGAGACTGCCAACATTAAGCTTGTCCGTCCTCTTCTGGAGTACTGCGGCATAATATTGCATCCTTACCATAAAAGGATTGACAGGTGACGCGGAAAAACTTCAAAGATGGTCAACTCGCTTTGTTTTGTCGCGAAATACGAGAGAGAGTGCGACAGATATGATATACGAGTTGGGTTAGCACTAATTAAACAAAAGCGTTTCTCGTTGCGGCGAGATCTTTTCACAAAATTTCAAACACCGACTTTCTCCCATGAATGCAAAAATATTTTACTGTCGCTAACCTTCACAGAGAGAAATGATCATTGGCCGGCCAGAGTGGCCGAGCGGTTAAAGGCGCTACAGTCTGGAACCGCACGACCGCTACGGTCGCAGGTTCGAATCCTGCCTCGGGCATGGATGTGTGTGATGTCCTTAGGTTAGTTAGGCTTAAGTAGTTCTATGTTCTAGGGGACTTATGACCACAGCAGTTGAGTCCCATAGTGCTCAGAGCCATTTGAACCATTTTTGAAATGATCATTGAAATAAAATAAGATAAATCAGAACTCGTACAGAAAGATTTAGGTGTTCATTTTTCTCAAGCACTATTAGAGAGGAGAACGGAGAGAAATACTTTTCTCACATCTGGCAGATGAAAAATACCGAGTTGCATTGTGGTTCGGAATCCACGTTAAATTATAGGTTGCGTTATAATTGACTGAGTGGGTCAGTTCAAAGGTCGAGAGTAGGAAAACTACTTCCAGTAGGACAATATGTACTAAATCACTTCTGGTGCACAAACCAACCTTCCGGTTGATGACAGTTTCCTTTTTCCTTAATGAAAATCTATGACATGCGCATAGGAGCTGTGGCACAAGTGGATCCCAGGCTACAATTCCATTTCACGTCCCCCCCCCCCCCCTCCCTGATAAAATTGCGCATTATAAGCATTGCACCAGTGCCGAATGTGTGTAGGCTCCGATTAAAAGAAAGCAGGGAATAAAAGAATAAACTTATGAAATTAAAAAAGCACTCCGTCGTCAGGCCACAAATGGCATATCGGGACCATCCGACTGCCGTGTCATCCTCAGTTGAGGATGCGGATAGGAGGGCCATGTGGTCAGCACACCGCTCTCATGAAATTAAAGCAACCGCCTTATTGTGAAATAAAAAAGAAACAATAACTAAAATAAAGGCAATAATATTAATGCTTAATGAAAACCATCACCGCTGCATTAACACACATTTATTCTGTCATGACCGGTTTCGATATTAAGACATCATCAGCTTGCCTGCACTTGAACAAAACAAAAAATTAGGCTAAAAGCTGTAGTATCTTTAAAAAAAACATAACACGCAACTCACACTGCCAGCATTCTATAATAAACCTTCACCAAGCTGTGCCAGTATCATGATATAAATAATGTGGTTATCTCATGTAACGTTAGAGACCAAATCTGGATCACAAATATTCTGCTGAATGCCTGGCAAAAATGTTCTAATATGGAAACCAGTCGCGACACAATAAATTTGTATTTATACAGTTATGATGGTTTCCATTTGACATTACTATTAGAGTCAATAAACTGCGGTTCTCAACGAGACCAAGAAAAGAAATCGAGATAATCGGTTCGAAGGTGCACACCTTTACACATTTGTAAAATCGAAACGTGCTGCTGTGCAACATTCGATAACGTTTTGCTTTCCCCGTCCACTGTAACACGTTTGGATCCACCTTGGCATACTGTTCACAAGGAGATCGAGATGTAGCTGCTCAAACCTATCAGGCAATTCCTCGGCGTTCCTGCTGAAGTCATTCAGTGTGTGAGTGTTCTTACTACAACGCACAACAAAATTTCAACTGGTCCCAAGCGTACTTATTCGGGTTTATGCCATCATATACCTCAGGCCATTAACTTAGTTTGGTTCATGCCTCCTGGAGGGAAGCGTACAAAAGTTGAGTGGGGAGTGATGTTGCGTTATCGTCTTGAAAGAAACACCATACTCCGAGGTGTTGATTGTAGGTATGGAAAATAAGCTGTGCGGATACTGCACGCCCTCAAAGTACTCTCGGTTACCAGGAGAAAATACCTACCGAAAGCGTGACTGATCAGTCTCCCTGCTAAACTCGTGCACTGCGTGCCTCTGACGCGCATTGGTACTTTGCCGCCTTTGACGGTCACCAGGCGTCTTCTGTGCAGATAACTCGCCACCTCTGATGCAGGTTCCATTCGAGATATCCAGTCGCCTACCTTCGTCGCGGACTACGGTGCTCAGGGGTTTGTACTGCTGTTCGTTAAGGACTATGTACTGTTGTTCGTAATGAACGACAAGAAGCCAGCGACCGTGTGGACACGGTTGTGCACTGTCTGCGTCAACACAGCCCCCATAGTTGTCTAAAAAACGAGCTCTATCGTGTTTTCTTCGAGTTACCCAAGAGCCATAATTTGTACGACGCTGTCATCAGCTGTTGTTAGTTGCCACAGGCGAACACTCCGACGCAGATATTAATTATTTTTTGTGTCATGGTAGATGGTGAATACGCGAATAACGTCGCTGTAGTACCAATTCTGCGAACAACCATTCTCGTCGTAAGGCGCGTACGGTTTAAGCGTGAAATAACCCATCGAGGCATATTAAGAACCTGAACGCCGTACGTAAGCCGCATTGTCGTGTTCACTACTGGAACACGGTTTGCTATGAAGTGCATTGACAATGTTGATTTTCTTTTACCTCGATTACACAGCTGGTTCTACGTCCAGATCTCCTGTGGCGAAAGTTGAACGAGGTTTCCGATAAAAAAATAAATAAAATTACGTAAGTCACGAGGGTGTCGCAGGTCATTTGTTCAACAGTTTATATAATGTGAGATTTTTTGAGATCCACGAAACAGCTACATCTACATACATAATCCGCAAGCCATCATACGGTGCATGACGAAGGGTACCGTTTACCACTACTAGTAACTCATTTTTCTGTTCCATTCGCAAATAAAGTGAGGGAGAACGACTGTCTGTGCACCTCAGTAGAGCTCTAATTTCTCTTATTTTGTCTTCGCGGTCCTTACGCAGAATGTACTATCATGCTCAAAAGTATCCGAAAGACCTGAACTGCGTTCCACCTGATTTGCATGCAGCCCACAGAAGGTAAATTACTTGCACGTCTTCCAGACGCTTTTCGCAACAGTCGTTTGGCTGTACAGAATGATTTCAAGTGACCACTATAGAACACTGTTAGCAGTTATTCCAGATGAAAAAAAAAGCCACTATACTAAAAATATCAGGGAACTCGTTATTAGAGATGAGACAGTCGTTGACGCTTGTAGACACAAATTATTTATTAATTTTTTTGAATAAGAGATTTTTCAACAATACCTGGGCTCTAAAGGTTCGATATAATTCGAAATATTATCGCACCTATTAACTGTCGTTTGCATAAACTGACTAATGAACCAACCAGTCAGAAAACCGCAATTAACAGTGTCAAGTGCTCTATGTAAACCTCACCATCAACAACGTACAACTAGTAATTTCACTGTATTCATGATGGCACGTGGATCTATGTGCAGTTGGAAAGTCACCTATCCCCGTTGTTACCTAACACAAAGTGACATTAAAAATCATGAGCAGCTAGTTGTCCATCCGTGTGAACTTAAAAACGTACGACCACCTGTTTCGTTCTGGATAGGAATTCAAATCAAGTATCTGTTGGTAATGCAAACGAAGCTAATCTTTTGTACGTACTGAGACTCGAACACGGGACTGATCTTCTTTGCTGATTAGGCATAGAGAGACGTGATAAGCCTCATTTTTAACTATTACCAGTTAGTAAATCTGAACTTGAAATTACATGACGAAAATCTTTGTACTGGACCAGTATTCCTGTTCAGATCAGCGTCATTAACCTAACCGGCCTTCGTATCTACTTCTACATATTTACACTAAAAGCAGGGTAGTTTGTACCAAATTAGTCACTTGCTATTCTACGAGGGCGTGCTGAGAAGTAATGCCTCGAATTTTTTAAGTGAAGAGTCTTAAAGCTTTTTAGATAAAACAAACGTTATTAACATTCTTCGTCTTTATTCTTCATGTCTACGTATTTGCAGCCCTCTGCCGCTAGAGGGCTCCGAATTGTAGCGTGAAACATGGCGGGGTGTAGTGTAACTATGTCGGTGAACGAGAAACAGATTGCTGTAATTGAGTTTCGAATTCTAAGAGTTTGTCCACACATGGAGCATACTCTCCTTCAGCATTTCAATGCAAGACCACACACGAGCGCTGCGACATCTGCAACAATCCGACGTCTTGGCTTCTCTGTCATCGATCATCCTCTACACAGTCGCCAACCGATTTTCATCCGTTTCCAAAACTTAAAGACCTACTTCGAGGACTTCAGTTTATTAATGATGAAGCGGTGCAAGCACAGGCGAGGTTTTTGCTCCGTCAGCAAAGTCAGACATTGTACAGTGACGGTAAGAAAACTGGTCTTCATCACCGAGACAATGGCGAGAAATAAATATGTAGACATGAAGAATAAAGTTCTAAAATTTTAATAAGATTTCTTTTATTTAAAAAGCTTTAAGATTTTTTGTATAAAAAAATTCGAACGCATTTCTTTTCAGCCCGCCATCGTATTTTTCTCGCATATGAAGCATGTGAAAACTAATTGTCTTTGTACCACAGTACGTGCCCCAATTGTTCTTACCATATTCTCATGATCCTTGAGTCAGAAACACCATGGAGGCAACAGAAATACTGCACAGTCTGAATCGAAAATCAATCCTACTTTATCTCACAGGATTTTACTCGAACGGTTAACATTCAAGTTCCCTGAGCGTCTGTGTTACATTTTTGAATGAGCTACACCAGCCTGTTACGAGCCAAGCAACACGTCTCTGAATGCTCAATAGCCTGCGCCTGCACGTTAAGTTTTACGAAAATGGGATTAGCGTTGTAGAGCAGTCTGAGGCATATACGTGGAATAACAACAAATATTCCAGTTGTATGAAAGTTAAAATTCCTCGTAATTCAATCGGGTTGTACTTTCGGTACGTATTAAAGGTCTGTAACATCTTCTGTTTTTGTTGAACATGAAATGCTGTGTAGATAATTATTAATGTAAGGAAATCCGTAGATGATAGACTGCTTCCATGAAAATGTCCCAGCTCTAAATTGCCTAGAGATTTATAGAAAGTAGGAAGAAATACTGCTCGATGCTCGATATCGAAGTCATCAGACACATAGCCCAAAAACAGGCAAAAATGAGGAAGGATCCAACCCGACAATCGTATCAAATCAGAATGACCCACCGGGGATTTGAAAAAATGGTTCAAATGGCTCTGAGCACTATGGGACTTAACATCTGAGGTCATCCGTCCCCTAGAACTTAGAACTACTTAAACCTAACTAACCTAAGAACATCACACACATCCATGCCCGAGGCAAGATTCGAACTTGCGACCATAGCGGTCGCGCGGTTCCAGACTGAAGCGCCTAGAACCGCTCGGCCACACCGGCCGGCGGGGGTTTGAAATCTGCTCCTCCTGAGCACTCCTGAGCATATCAATACGAATCTGACTTCTGGTTTCTACGTGATTCTGTATGATCACAGTTTATTTTTGGGTCTCCTTCGCCCTCATGTTAACCCATTTCGCATTGATTACTTTTTTGTCCTATCAGATATGCTCTCTGGAAATCCAAGGAACACAATTTACACCAGGAATCATCTATTTCTCTGAAGTTAACTGATTAACTGCTTCGTTCAACTGAAACACTGACATTACTTTTAACGCTGTGTCCCAAAACACCCTTCTGTTAACTGTCGTCTATCGTTTATGTCACGGATGTATCGTTACATGTGACTTACACAGCAGTGTGCAGCATGTAATGTATAAATTCCAAATTAATAACAACACCTCGGTTCATACCTATAACGTCCGATAAAAGTAGCAGGTTTAGTGATCATGTTCATGACACAAAAAATTGGAACTTCTGGTTCCAATGCCTTCACGTGTGTTCTACCCAACTGCGCCTTCCCTTGGGTCTGTAAAAGAGATAATGAGAATGATTCTCGCAAATAATTTTATAGAAAAGTCAATTCAAAGGCTGAAACACCAGGAGTAGAAAACTTACTACATTATAGGTCGATTTTATAGTGAAATAAATACTCCTTCTGAAGACTGATGCTTAAGCTGCCGAAACCAGTAAAGTTAGGTGAAAGAAAAATTTATAGTCAAAATAACTACTATCACTTTTGACAGTAATACGTATTTCATTTACAGTAATCAAACAAATGATACACGAACAATTTTTTTAATTCTTTGACGTACAATAAACTGTTATTTCTTATCTTTAACAGATACTAAATTACAGCAACTACAAGTACATGTGAAAATAATACTTAATCCGCCCACAGAGCTCAAATTCACTGAAGCGCCAAAGAAACTGATATAGGCATGCATATTAGAATACAGAGATATGTAAACAGGCAGAATACGGCGCTGCGGTCAGGAACGTCTATATAAGACAACAAGTGTCTGGCGCTGTTGTTAGACTGGTTTCTGCTGCTACAATGGTAGGTTAACAAGATTAACAAGATTTAACCTAGTTTCAACGTGGTGTTATAGTCGGTGCACGAGCGATGGGACACAGCATCTCCGAGCGACGAAGTGGAGATTTTCCCGTACGACCATTTCACGAAGGTACCGTGAATAAATCCGATAAAACATTAAATCTCCGGCATCGCTGCGGCCGGGAAAAGAACCTGCTAGAACGGGACCAACGACGACTGAAGAGAATCGTTCAACGTGACAGAAGTGCAACCCTTCCGCAAATTGCTGCAGATTTCAATGGTGGGTCATCAACAAGTGTCAGCTGTTGTCTGACTGGAAGAGTCTCGTTTCAAATTGTACCGAGCGGATGGACATGTACGGGCATGGAGACAACCTCATGAATGCATGGACCCTGCATGTCGACAGGGGACTATTCAGGCTGGTGGAGGCTCTCTAATGGTGTGGGGCGTGTGTGCTATGGGATCCCCGATACGTCTAGATATGACTCTGGAAGGCGACACGTACGTAAGGATCCTGTCTGATTACCATTCATGTCCATTGTACATTCCGGTGGACTTGGGCAATTCCAGCAGGACAATGCGACACTCCACACGTCCAGGAACACTCTTTTGAGTTTAAACACTTCCGCTGGCCACCAAACTCCTCAGACATGAACATTATTGTGCACATCTGGGATGCCTTGCAACGTGCTCTTCAGAAGAGATCTCCACCCCCTTGTACTCTTCGGATTTATGGACAGCCCTGCAGGATCCTTGGTGTCAATTCCATCCAGGACTACTTCAGACGTTAGTCGAGTCCAAGCCGCATCGTACTGTGGTACTTCTGCGTGCTCGCGGTGGCCTTACACGATATTACGCAGTTTTACCAATTTCTCTGGCTCTTCAGTGTAAATACCCCATGAAGAATTTTTTTCTGGTGTTCAAGAGACTGATGTTTCTTACTCGTTGCATCTCAAGACTTAAAATATTTCAGTTAAATGACTAACACTATTTCGTTTTCATAGGCAGTGTTGTTTGCCAGCTTAAATTCTGAAGAAGGAATTAAACATATTATCTCCTGAATTGTATTTTATTCACGGCAGCATAAGAACTCTGTGTGCGGACAACAGTTTCAGAAGGCTGTTGTTTCTCACGCTTCTGTTTCAGCTCTGACGAGACCTTTGCAGACACCGAAGAAATAAATTTTTATTTTATTTTATTTATTTAACCTGATCTGATTAGGGCCATCAGGCCCTCTCCTAGATCGGACCAGGGTTTAACACATACAGTATCTACCTAAGAAATAACGGGTTTAGTGTATATATGGTATTTTCAATAGGACAAAACTGATGACACATCATTTACGTACAATGAAAGGAGTATAGGACCTCATGCCAAATCTTGGGGGACACTTAATACTACCTGACTCAATTGTGCCTTTTTGGCGCCGGGCATGACGCATTGCTAGTGAGACATTAAGTACAAGCGAACGGCGTCAAACGCTTTGCTGAAGTCTAAGAAGAACATGATAGTTGCCTCTTGTGCACCCATGTCAAGCTTCGGTAGTCGTTTAGTAGGTTGTTTGTAGTTAGGTAGCTTGTTAGCTGGTAGTGGACTATATATTCTAAGGCCTTGGGCAGTGCAGGTTGAATGGAAATAGGCCGGTAATCAAAGGGCGCTGTAGCATCTGCTGACCTGGTACGCTTGATGGCGTTTTTGGCGGTGTTGCAGGTAACATGCTTTAGGTAAAGTTTTTCGTGGCTACAGTCGTTTATCCGCATGAAGTAGTCAATGAGTCTCTGTTTCGTTTGTGGTTCAATTTTTTTTTTTCGTAGAAAATAGCGCACCCCTTCGTAGCATAGTCTCGGAAACATAGATGAGGTACTGACATATCAACGGTTCAAAAGATATTTGCTCGTGAGAGGACTATGTTCCTCCGCACTCGAGAAACCTCTTCTTTACTGGACACCAGCAAATCAGAACATATTCTGCTTATAATTTCCCTTTAGAAGGCACAAAGACAGGAATTCTGTAGAGTAACGTTTTGCGGGCACGAAGAGCTACAGGAGATCGAAGTGCAGACCAAGAAAACCAAAGCGAGCGAGATCGGAAATGGCGCGGTAATACAATACGGATATTTCATTGAGTGGGAGAAAGCCTTAAAGCAAGAGCAATTTGTAGAATTGACTGCTGTTCGGAGAATCGGGTAGCGGTGAAATTGAGTTACTGAAGAAGCTGCCGGCGTAAGGCAACAGAGCGAGGAAAGACGTCTTTCATTTTGACATTTCCTGCATATTAAAATCCAGTACCACAACTATGCTTATTCGCCCACTATTGCTGGAACTGTTATCCTGAACAGGCGTTTAGTCATATTGTGTGATCCTCAGAGGTCTAAGTACTTGACAATCACGTTAGTCGGACTTTCCAAACGAGATGTAGTGACACAGACACGCATAGAAAAACCTGTAAGGACGTGCTTGTAGAAAAAAAAAAAAAAAAAAAAAAAAAAAAAAAAAAAAAGAGAGAGATCTGTGACTAGTTTATTTATAGAAATAATTAGAATACTATGTAATATACAACCGCTAAAAACAATAAAATACACAAAAGAGGTTAATGGTTACACGATGTACACAACCCCTCACCTCCCACCCCCTCCCCCAGAAAAAATCACCAAATCACTTCTCCAGTTTAATCCATAGTTGTGGGAACAGAAAGAATATAGAACTACAGAAATAAAAGACCAAATGAATAAAACAGTTTACAAAATGAATATTCAGAGGAAAGAAAATTATTTAATTTTAAAGCCAATCGGACTACTTTTGTGGATTGCGTGCTAACACCGGTAGAACCAAAACATAAATATATAACACTGACATCGAAAAGTTATGTTTAACTGATAGCTGGTCAGACAGACATCCTCAGCTAAGCCGTCATCAGTTAGCTCTCAGCATATCAATACGAATCTGAAACTTCATTCTGAATACGAATCTGATTTCTGGTTTCTACATTATTCTATATGACCACAGTGTATTTTTGGGTCTCCTTCGCCCTCATATTAACCCATTTCTCATTGATTCCTTTTTGTCCTATCAGATATGCTTTCTGGAAATCCACGGAACACAATTTACGCTGCCCGCATCTCGTGGTCGTGCGGTAGCGTTCTCGCTTCCCACGCCCGGGTTCCCGGGTTCGATTCCCGGCGGGGTCAGGGATTTTTCTGCCTCGTGATGGCTGGGTGTTGTGTGATGTCCTTAGGTTAGTTAGGTGTAAGTAGTTCTAAGTTCTAGGGGACTGATGACCATAGCTGTTAAGTCCCATAGTGCTCAGAGCCATTTTTGAACAATTTACACTAAGAATTACTTTTAACGCTGTGTCCCAAAAATCCCTCTGTTAACTGTCGTTCATCGTTTATGTCACGGCATATATCGTTACATGTGACTTATACAGCTATGTACAGCATGTAATCTATAATTTCCAAATATTTCACAAACGGTTCAAAATATCGAAACAAGACTTTCAATAAGTTATTCTATGGAAAGGAGTAAGCATTATGTTATGTCATTTGGTTACTAGCTGTTTTATTTACTAATATATTTTTAGCAATCACTTGTTTTATATTAGCGTACCTAACTTTTAATGTGATTCGATAGCTCTTGAAGAATATCTGAAACGATATCACTCCGACGTTTATCGTAAAAATCACAAATATATGGGATATCAAACGAAATTTGTGACGGGATTGAGGACCTCTTCGTAGGGAGGATGCAACATGTTATCTTGGATAAAGAATCATAAAGAGAAGTGGTCGTAACTTCAGGCGTGCCCCAGGGAGATGAGTTGGGACGTTTGTTCTTCATGTTGTACATTAATGACCTGGCAGACAGGATTAACAGTAACCTCAGATTTTTGGGTATGATGCAATTATCTACAATGAAGTACTATCTGAATACACTGCATAAATATCCAGTCAAATACTGACAAGTTTTTTAAGTGATGCAGTGATTGTCAGCCTGTCTTACGTGTACGGAACTGTAAAATTGTGCACTCCATAAAATTCACAAATATAGTATCCTGTGACAACAATATCCTGATTCACGATTAGTGTGTGCAGGCAGTTAACATGGGTGTTCAAATGGTTCAAATGGCTCTGAGCACTATGGGACTTAACATCTATGGTAATCAGTCCCCTAGAACTTAGAACTACTTAAACCTAACTAACCTAAGGACATCACACAACACCCAGTCATCGCGAGACAGAGAAAATCCCTGATCCCGCCGGGAATCGAACCCGGGAACCCGGGCGCGGGAAGCGAGAACGCTACCGTAACATGGGTGTACAATTTGTAAGGATATGAAACGGAATGATCACATAGGCCCATTCGTAGGTAAGGCAGGTGGCAAAAGTGAAGTGACTATACAAAAGGGACTGGTTACGAATCACTTGTGCATTTCATATTAGGATACTGCTCAAGTGTGTGGCACCCACACCAAATAGGACTAACAGTAGTGAACGTATACGAAGAAGACCGGGACGAATGTTCACAGGTTTGTTTGAAACACGAGAGAGCGTTACAGAAATGCTGAAAACCTGAATTGGAGACCGCTGAAAGATAGTCACCATTCATCCCTTGGAAGTCTACTTACAGTGGTTCCAGAAACAGTATTATGTGTAGAATCCAGAGATATTCTTCTGTCTCCTCGCTCCGGTAGGAACCTCGGAGACAGATTAGGCTGATTATAGGGCTCACAGAGCCATCCAAGCAATCATTCTTTCTGCATATGCGATGACTCGGGGAGTAACGCTAACGTGTGGTACAATGCTAGGTACCCTTTCTCATGCACGTCACAGTGGTTTGCAGAGTACGTCTGCACACCGCGCAAGGGAGAATTAAAGGATCACTTTTTCGGAATCCCGTAATTCCCTCCCATTGCGACGCTTAATGTTTGAAATTTGGCTCAGAAGAGTTCCTCTGTAATGGTACAAAAGCGTGACGCAGTGTGATGTCACCCTCGGCGAAGCTTCAAAAAGCAAGATGTCGACACATGCGAAAACAAGACCACAGTTCACATGTGCATTTTCAACTTTTCGCGGCGTAATGAATAATCCAATAAGCTACGGGCATGGAGCCACCCAAATAAAACTTCTTCCACTGATAAATGGCTCTAAGCACTATGGGACTTAACATCTGAGGTCATCAGTCCCCTAGACTTAGAGCTACTTAAACCTAACTAACCTAAGGACATCACACACATCCATGCCCGAGGCAGGATTCGAACATGCGACCGTAACAGCAGCGCGGTTTCGGACTGAAGCGCCTAGAACGGCTCGGTCACAAGGGCCGGCTCTTCCACTGATTTCGGCCGCGTATGGTCCGGCCATCCTCAGAGTAAGTCGCACGGCTTACTCTGAGGATGATCGGACGATACGTGGCCGAAATATCAGTGGAAGAAATTTTATTTGCGTGGCTGCATGCCCGAAATTGAATGGACTACACAGTTCAGATGTTCACGTGACGTGGAAGGTGGGTTAATGACGTCACACTGGCACCAAATTTTACCTCTATTCTGACCAACGCCGCCGTGGACATGCCAGAGGATCGGAAAGGTCGTCACAGCCCCTCTTACTACATTATAACCCTTCTTTTGCCGCCTCTGCGATGGAAGTCAGAACCGTGACACCCAGTGTTGAAATCATGTGGTCTTCTTATGAGCAGAATCGGCACTAACAGATCGCAGGGCGTCGGTGAAACCACCTCTTTCCCTGGTGCATTCATTTCGCGGTCGAAATGTATTTCGTAGTACGATAAGCAACAGGGAGACGTTCTTCACAGCCTTTGACACTGGTGCCACTCTCGGCGTTTCAGCCCCTCGCTAAGGACATTGTAGGGCTGGATCCCCGTAGAGCGTGATTGTGTCCGTTTGGAGCACAGCGCGACCGCAATTTTTGCTCTGGTGTACAGGACAGAACTTCTAGGAGGCGTTCAAAACCACTCGACGAAATCTGGGCAGGATCCGAAGCAGCGAAGGGTGAGTATGCTTTTGCAGTGCTCCTATTTTGTGTCCTCCTGTAGAGCGATCACGGGGGGATGCGACACTGACATATGCTTGAATAAGCCTGCAAAGTATCCCTCTAACAGCTACCAGTTCGGCAAAACGCCGATTCTGAGTCGCGGTGTGCCTGGAATGTTTTCTCGGCACTCATTATAAAACCGTGTAATTTCAACGTTATGCGTCGCGGTTCTAACCTCCATCGCAGAAGCGTCAAAAGAAGAGCTGGAATGCGGGTAAGAGGGGCTGTGGCGGGCTTCCCATAATGTGACACGTCCATGGTGGCGTTAGGCAGAATTGTGGTGAATTGGCAATGTGACGTCATGAACCCATCTTACACATGAGCTGTGGCCTTTCTTTTCGCGTGTTTTGTCACTTTGCTGCTTGAAGCGTTAGCAAGCACGAGGGTGACGTCTCAGGACGCCGCGCTTTTGCTCCATTACGGAGGAACGTCGTACGCACCTTTGAGCCAAATATCAAACTTAAGCGTCAAAAAAATGGTTCAAATGGCTCTGAGAACTATGAGACTTAACATCTGAGGTAATCAGTCCCCTAGAACTTAGAACTACTTAAACCTAACTAACCTAATGACATCACACACATCCATGCCCGAGGCAGGATTCGAACCTGCGACCGTAGCAGTCGCGCGGTTCCTGACTGAAGAGCCTAGAACCGCTCGGCCACGGCGGCCGGGTCTTAAGCGTCGTAATGGGTGGGAATTACGGGGTTTCTAAAAACCGAACCTTTAATTACGTTGCGAAGTGTAGATGTAGAAGAGAGGAGCATAGCAATTTGATGCTTGTTAATATTCACAGTTCAACATTTGGAAAAAAAATAGATGGGAAATGTGATAAATTGAAGGTCGAAGTCAGTCAGAAAGTTGCAGTTTCAGCGCGTTTAGGCTATGCTCACCCCGCACTAGTAGTGAATATCCTCTGTGTCGGTAGAGGTCTGTTGCACACTTAGGAAATTTACCCGTTATTATTTTAAACTCTCAACTACAAAACTTAACAGGTGGCATATCGATATGTTGCCGCGAAAATGAATACACTTTCAATTACCAAACAAAAATTATGCTTCCTTCAATATTCGTGGTAGGTTAAAAAGAAAAGAGCATTAAACGTTCAGTATATTGAACGAGTATGCATTATTAGAGCTGCTCGCATCGCGTGGGGCATTCTGTATATTTCTGACTGTAACAGCTTTCACCTCCACAGCGATGTAACTGTAGTCAGCGCCGCACGTGACCTTCTCAGTCGGTGACAGCTAGGAAAACTGCCAAACAATTATGTATATTATGGCTGCGGCGTAAATGGGGCGGCCCGGGTAATCGGCAACGTCAGCGGGAATCCACAGTCGCAGAAACCGGGGTTTTCGGTGAGTGCATGTCGCAGCAACATCCATCCTGGCAAAGCGCGCCACTTCCTGCGCACTTGCGTATTCGACGAAGACAGCTGTCGCTGTTAAAATGCTTAACAATTGAACACCATACCCAATAAAATTGCGTTTTTTCGTTGCACCTTTTATTTTCCCTTATCGTTTTCGAGCTTCAGTGCTCATCATCAACGATGCTCATCCAAATTTTTGTATCTGTACGGTCGTGCTTTAAGTTGATAGCTTACAATATTATCACTGTGTTCAATGTCACTGACTCGGCCAACAGCAACCGAATTGCATTTGTTCTACAGTTGTACCTTCCGATCCGTGGTGCATAGTGCATCATTATCATTAATCCTTCTGAATAATCCATTCATAGGAGGTGGACGACTCGCATACGTGTGCATGACTCGAAATTTATAACCTTTCCACCAAGGTGATTACGTTTTACCATTTCCTCACAGAAGATTAGTAATCATTTGGTGACATGGTTGCTTTTATTTTATCATCTGTCACTGTACCTTCTAGCCGGCCGGTGTGGCCGGGCGGTTCTAGGCGCTTCAGTCTGGAACCGCGCGACCGCGACGGTCGCAGGTTCGAATCCTGCCTCGGGCATGGATGTGTATGATGTCCTTAGGTTAGTAAGGTTTAAGTAGTTCTAAGTTCTAGGGGACTGATGACCTCAGAATTTAAGTCCCATGGTGCTCAGAGCCATTTGAACTATTTTTGTACCTTCTACTAGTTAGTACTAGTACTAACTACTTAGCTATAATTTCCGTCTAACTAAATGAAGTCATAAGGGAGAGTGCGTCCCTCCTATGAATCAACTCTATCTCCTCTGTTGTACCTATTTTGTAAGCAACAAAGAAAGATGATCAGAGCTCTAGAATTGGTTGGATGATAATCCCTAGGTGATATTCTTCACAGAAGAATTCTTCAAATGAATCTCATCCTGAAATTTGGTTTACACATTACTAAATTAATATAATTATTCCGTATAAGAGCTCCAGTAAATAATCTAAATTTCGACTGGCTCTGCTATCTTATCGCCGATCGTGCTGTAAAACTATAGAAGATTTTTCTCCTGTGCTGGTAAACGCTTGCAACATTTTGCACCGAGAAATGCATTTACCAACGCCTTTCTAGCGATACTATATATATGCATACATTTTCCACGAACAGTCTGAGAGAATTGCGGACACAATCTACTAACGACATTCAAGACAACTTACTTAACTAGGATATCCCTTAAAATATTCTATGTCTTGAAATTTAATTTCTGTCAGATGATAGTGAGGGGTAAGTAATTTGCTGTGCTGGTAGCACTGGTACCTTTTTTATCTGCTCAGACATTGAGCAACTATGTTTCTTAATGAGAATATAAATACTTGTATTATTAACGTCATGTGACCTATTGCAAAGAAGAGCTCAGCGATGAAAAGTTTGTTTACACGTCAAATAATGGCAATCGTCCAATCACACTTCCCGGAGCGACACCTGACTTTCACTTCAGTCATTTGTGACACTCTATACGCCACAAGCCACCTTACGGTGTATGGCGGAGGATGCTTTGTGTACCACTGTCACTTGCCCCTTTTCCTATTCCAGTCGCATATGGTTCGAGGGTAGGACCATTGCTGGTTAAGCCTCCGTGTGGGCTTGAATCTCTCTAATTCTGTCTTCATGATCTTTCCATGAAATATACGTAGCAGGAATCAATGTATTAGTTGAATCTTCAAGGAATTTGCAATCTCGGAATTTTAACAATAGACCATACCGTGATTTAGAACGCCACTCTTGCAGTATCTGGTCCGCAGCTCGTGGTCTGTCGGTAGCGTTCTCGCTTCCCGAGCACGGGGTCCCGGGTTCGATTCCCGGCGGGGTCAGGGATTTTCTCTGCCTCGTGATGACTGGGTGTTGTGTGTTGTCCTTAGGTTAATTAGGTTTAAGTAGTTCTGAGTTCCCGGGTTCGATTCCCGGCGGGGTCAGGGATTTTCTCTGCCTCGTGATGACTGTGTGTTGTGTGTTGTCCTTAGGTTAATTAGGTTATGTAGTTCTAAGTTCTAGGGGACTCATGACCATAGCTGTTAAGTCCCATAGTGCTCAGAGACTTTTTTTTTTTTGCAGTATCTGTCACAGGAGTTGAGTGAGCATCTCTGCACCGCTTTCGCGCTTACTAAATGAACCTGTAACGAAACGTGCGGCACTTCTTTGGATCTTCTCTATTTCCTCCCACAATTCTATCTGGCACGAATCCCAGATTGACGAGTAATATTCAAGTACTGGTTGAACGAGTGTTTCGTAATGTTGATGGACTACATTTTCTGAGGATTCTTTCAATGACTCTCAGTCTGACACCTGCCTTACGCACGATTAATTTTATGTTGTCATACCACTTCAAATCGCTTCGTTCGTACACTCCTACATATTTTATAGAACTAACTACTTCCAGTGACTGTTCTGCAATCGTGTAACCATACAATAAAAGGTCTTTATGTCGACGTATTCACAATACATTATATTTACTTTTAGGGTCAACTGCCACTCCCTGCACCAAGCATTGATCCTCCGCAGGTCATCCTGCATTTCACTTCAATTTTCTGGGGTATCCGCGAAAAGCCTCGTGGAACTTCCGACAAACTGCAGGGGCAGATTCCTGACTGGAAGTGAAGGAAAAAAGGTCTTATGAACATGTATCCGGAAATGGACGATGTGCGTGCAACGACAACAAATCGTCTCGGAACACAGTACAGATCTGCATCGGATCCACGTCACAGCAGGTGTTCAAAGTGGCCTCCATAGGATTGCAGATGATAGGGGTAGTAGCGGTTGTCATGCGGGATACACATAATGGTACTTTGGCTTACAGCATGTTGGCAGGCCACTTGCCAGGAGCTCGTACTTGGGTTCGTCTCAATATCCTACAGAAGCAGTTCCTCCAGATCTGGTGTACACACAATCCTCCGCCTCTCTGCACGTTCGTCTGTCTGCAAAGACCCATGATCACACAGATTCCCAAAAACTGCTTGAAATGTTGTGTGATGTGATTGGTGTCTGTAGGGGTACTTGTTTTGGAATAGCCGTGCTGCCTGTCGACCGTTTCCATCTGCTTGGCCGTACACAAACATCATCTCGGCCTGTTCAAATACCATCTCGGCCTGTTGCCGACATGAATACCGGACTATTCTGCCGCTTACAGTACACTGCGACAATCACACATCCTGCAACACAGAAGGAACACACGGCACGTGGTCAGAGGAACTTTCATTCGTCAGCGCCATCTATCGTGGCGACGCTGAATTTCCGGACACATGGTCAAATGGCTCTGAGCACTATGCGACTTAACTTCTGAGGTCATCAGTCGCCTAGAACTTAGAACTAATTAAACCTAACTAACCTAAGGACATCACACACATCCATGCCCGAGGCAGGATTCGAACCTGCGACCGTAGCGGTCGCTCGGTTCCAGACTGTAGCGCCTAGAACCGCACGGCCACTCCACCCGGCGACACATGGTCATAGGACCTTTTTTTCCTCCACTTACAGTCAGGAATCCGTCCCTGAAGTTTTTCGGTTTTATTAATCTTCGCCCTGTATATATTGTGAAAAGTAATGATCTTATTACACTCCCTTGGGGCACGCTCGAAATTACTGTTACGTCTGAAGACTTCTCACCGTCCAGAACGACATGCTGTGCTCTGCTTGTTAGAAACTGTTCAATCCAGTCTCACAGCTCGTCTGATATTCAATACGCTCGTATTTTGTTCATTAGGCGGCCGCGCGGAACTGTATCGAATGATTTCAGATGTCGAGGAACATGGTATCTACCTGGGCGCCTGTATACAGGGTGTTACAAAAAGGTACGGCCAAACTTTCAGGAAACATTTCTCACACACAAATAAAGAAAAGATGTTATGTGGTACATTTTAGTTTTGTCCACCTACGCTCAATGGAGCACGTTATCATTATTTCATACGGGATACTCTACCTGTGCTGCTAGAACATGTGCCTTTACAAGTACGACACAACATGTGGTTCATGCGCGATGGAGCTCCTGCACATTTCAGTCGAAGTGTTCGTACGCTTCTCAACAACAGATTCCGTGACCGATGGATTGGTAGAGGCGGACCAATTCCATGGCCTCCACGCTCTCCTGACCTCAACCCTCTTGACTTTCATTTATAGGGGCATTTGAAAGCTCTTGTCTACGCAACCCCGTTACCAAATGTAGAGACTCTTTGTGCTCGTATTGTGGACGGCTGTGATACAATACGCCATTCTCCAGGGCTGCATCAGCGCATCAGGGATTCCATGCGACGGAGGGTGGATGCATGTATCCTCGCTAACGGAGGACATTTTGAACATTTCCTGTAACAAAGTGTTTGAAGTCTCGCTGGTACGTTCTGTTGCTGTGCGTTTCCATTCCATGATTAATGTGATTTGAAGAGAAGTAATAAAATGAGCTCTAACATGGAAAGTAAGCGTTTCCGGACACACGTCCACATAACATATTTTATTTCTTTGTGTGTGAGGAATGTTTCCTGAAAGTTTGGCCGTCCTTTTTGTAACACCCTGTATAATGCTTTCTCTGTCCCGTGGACGAACAGAACGAGCTAGGTTTCATACGATCGTTGTTTTCGGACCCCATTTTGGTTCCTATAGAGAAGGTTTTCGGTGTGCAGAAGATTTTCAGTCTCCAGAAATTTCATAATATGCGAACATGGAACATGTTCCAAAATTGCACATCACGATTGCCTATAGTTTTGTGCGTCCGTTCGACGACCCTTCTTGAGAACGGGAAGAACCTGTGGTTTTTTTCGGATCATTAGGAACGCTTCGTTCCTTTAGAGTTCTGCCGGCCGGTGTGGCCGAGCGGTTCTAGGTCCTTCAGTCTGGAACCGCGCGACCCCTACGGTCGCAGGTTCGAATCCTGTCTCGGGCATGGATGTGTGTGGTGTCCTTAGGTTAGTTAGGTTTAAGTAGTTCTAAGTTCTAGGGGACTGATGACCTCAGATGTTAAGTCCCATGGTGCTCAGAGCCATTTGAACCATTTTTTTACAGTTCTACGGTACAATACTGCTAGAAGAGCGGCAAGTTGTTTCACCTACTCTGTGAAGAATCGAACTGGTATCCCATGAGGTCAAGTGTTCTTTCTCTTTTGAGCGTTGCTTTTCTATCCCTTTCTCATTTATTTCGATATCCGCCATTTTGTCGTTCGTGCAGCGATTTAAAGGAGGAGCCTTAGTTTGATATACCTCTCTGAAACAGTTTTGGGGAAAGCCGTTTAGTATTTCGGACTTTTCTATGTCATTCTCTGTTTCAGAGGAATTATGGTCACTGAGTGTATGGGCAGGTCTCGAATATGGATTGGTGTATTTTGCGAGCAGTGCACACGTTGCAGCCTGTGCGGGCTCTCTCCTAGGGGCGCCAGTGTCGCAGCGCCTCTGCGGAGTTTGAAGAGGAGCTGGGCACAAGTTGAAGCTTTGAGTCTGTTCCGCCAGTGCAAGCCGCTGCGACACGAGTTGCCGAGACATGAGCCGCTCCAGTTCAACGCCTGTGTGTGCACTGCGGTAACGTAGTCGCACTTCACATACTGTACCGCGCACTCCATTTTTCCACCGAAACTTAAATTCGTGCCCCACACTAGTAACAGAACTGAGCAAATTTCAATTCAGATCGGGCAAACTAAATAAATAATGTATACCTCCTTTAAATGAGTGAGTTATCATTGTCTTTACCATTATCAGCTATTTTCTGCATCCACATCCATCTTTGTTCTGCGTATTTTTGGTGGCATCCTCCCACCTTTCATTGGGTTGTCTTCTTGATCTTTTCGTATCTCTCGGGATCCATCAAAGAACTTCCTCGGTCCATGTAACATCCAGTCGCTTCGCTACATTTTCCACCTGGCTGATCTTAATTTTGTAATGTAGTAGCATTGTTTGATAATGATTGTTCTTTTACAAATGGTTCAAATGGCTCTGAGCACTATGGGACTTAACTTCAGAGGTCATCAGTCCCCTAGAACTTAGAACTACTTAAACCTAACTAACCTTGGTACATCACACACATCCATGCCCGAGGCAGGATTCGAACCTCCGACCTTAGCGTGTTCTTTTACAGTTTAATTAACTAAGGCAATAGCCTCTGGCGTCAGTCTTAATAAGTCATCGTGTTTTATATGGGTTAACAAAGCATTTTATTTCGTTGTTGTCTGATAAATGACAGCTCTACTAAATGAAATAATTACAGCAAATTAAACATCACAAGAAACGAATTCGAATTTTTTACAACGTGCTTTTCCATCCAGCCCATGTATCATTACAAAATAATTCAGTTTCCCATGATGATTTTGTGAAATCAGTTCGTGTCCCTACGTGGTCTGTTGCAAACTTGTAAAACTGAAGGAGCTAATTCTTCTCATTGTTTCCGAGACCTCTTAAAATATGATAAAGGACAATGACACAAAGTTTATTAACATTTTTAATTGAATTAAACGAAAATAAATGAGGACTTGCATAAATGGGAGAACTAATGCTGCTAACATCATGTATTTTAACTTTGACTGCTAAACAAATCATCACAGATACCGAAAGGGTTGCTATCAAATTGCTGCCCGTTATACATTGTCCATATAGTCACTTCTAACACTTTTCATTACACCTCCTAGAAGCTGCTGTGAGCAAGTCTTTTCCATCCCTACTCGCATAGACACTGGCTACCAGAAGAAAACTCAAGACCGGGGTGTAGTTTTCGTTGACCTGTGAGCAACTTATGGCACGGTGTGGCGCGAACCTCTAATACTGAAATTTCTGAAAATAATATCTCGCAAGACTAGGCAACATCGCAAGCAACATGTTGAGCAAAATAACACCAAGTTGAAAAGAACAGCAGATGGCATGTTCTCAGTCATGACTTGCCTCACGGTTCTGTTCTCGATCCGGTGTTATTCAATTGAACACAGCAGACCTGCCGCACTTGACCAGCGGGAAATTCCAGAATGCAGATGACCTTGTAGAGCTTTCTGAATGAGAGGAACACCTAACAAACAGCCTTACTAACATTCATGAATATTTTAAGACATGGTGACTTAGACCTAATGTTCCTAAAATAGAAATATGTTTTTTCACCTCTCTCATAGTCTAGTATCAGCAAAGATCAGCCCACAGTTCGGTCCTGTTGACGTAGTCAGATACAAGGATAAGCTAAAATACCTTCGTGTCACATTAAATACAACGCTGACATACCGTAAACATCTTTCCAATACAGCTAAGAAGGTACAAATACTAGTGAATCTGGTGAGGAAAATGGCAGGTAGTACACGGCAAGCAAATACATCAGTTTTCAGTGGAGTATTCCTTGCGTTGATATACCCTGCAGCAGTATACTGCGCACGGTTTCGCTCCACGGCACTCATGTGAAGAGAACTGACGTACATTTTAATGCAACTATGAGCACTATTAGTGGCACAGTCAGGTGAATACCTACAGGTTGCTACCAATACCATCGAACATGTGTACAGCTCACCTCCGTTGAAAGGTGGTTCTCCGCAACCTTTTTCAGAAGGATTCTCTAAATGAATCAATTCTTCTTCACGAAGATTTACTGTAGCTGCCTAGGAAACGTCTCAAATCCAGAAGACCAGCATATGAAGAAGAGGTCTAAGTGCTCTCCATTGGATTCATCCACGAGGCTTTCATAATCCTAGGAAGCACAATAGATTCAGCACTGGAGAATATATGTGCAAGTGTAACATAGGCACGTGGGACTTCTGCACTGAAACTGCTGTGATATTCAGACAATGAGCCATAATATAAATCACTGCCCTGACAGACGTTTCCCTGGTGGTATCAAGAATCTACATGAAGCATCTGCCGAGGTCCTCTACTGAAGTGAGTCATTCGACATTCGTGTGCAGTCTGGGACAGTGAGTGTTTATATAGTGTAAATAGTTGCACATATGTATTTTTTCATTGAATAAAAAAAAGGCTCTGAGCACTATGGGACTTAACATCTGAGGTCATCAGTCCCCTAGACGTAGAACTACTTAAACCTAACTAACCTAAGGACATCACACACATCCATGCCCGAGGCAGGATTCGAACCTGCGACCGTAGCGGTCGCGCGGTTCCAGACTGTATCGCCTAGAACCGCTCGGCCACTCCAGCCGGCTTTGATTAAATATGTAAAACCGTTTTGTTGTTGTAACTGATGCGTACGATAATAATAAGATAATCAGAATTAACAGACATTATATACTTTTATTCTTCGCTTAGGAAGATTTCAAGAATTTTAATTACTGTAGAGTCTCCACACCCAAAACGTTACAGATAATCACAAAAATTATTTGTGGTTTCACATTCTGTCACTGGTGAAGTACCTTATTTCTTTCTCAAACCACTTCACAGGAAACCAGAGATGTTCGAGCTGGCTGGTAAACTATATGCAATGAGTATGGCTGGAATATTTAATAGAGTGGAATTGTTGATTGACTGCATTTAGGAGGTGTCCTGGTTTTCATATTCAAGTCGTTTACAGAACTCGGCCGTGTACACATCACGTAGCCTATGCTAGAAACAGCATTATAGTCCTCACTGCATAATGCCAAATGTTCTGTATACATCGATTTTATACATCAGTAGCAAATAGACAGAGGAAGGAACTGGCCATCACCAATTGAAAGAGACCATCACACCCCTCGTATTACATGATTTAAGGAAGCCATTGAAAACATAAATCAGTATGACAAGGCGAAAACTGGGACCTATTCCACCGTAATATGACAATAGTGTACAATCCAGCACAGCACGTCAATATGAAGTACCGTAGTTTTCATTTGTCACGGGTCGTCGAGGAAAGACATATAAAATCAACAGACTGCAGTTTCTGTCGTATTCGAGAGAGAGCCCTGTGTCAGCTGTCGAGGAGATGGACGGCAGAGGCCTTAGTTGCTGAATACCTCAAATTAGAGGCGACGAGCTATGTCTCGAGCAGAGCGCTGGCGAGCTAATTGTGAGGCGGCCATTACGCGCGATGCGAAGCAATAAATACGGCCAGAAAAGTGGGACAAGGACGGGGACATCTGAAAGCTATCTAGAGTCGCCGTGACGAGCTCTGTGGCCGTCGCTTGGTGCGCTGCCAGCACGCCACCTTCTGACTCACGCGCCGCTTCAACTTGTTTCCTTCTTTTGAAGTTCAATTTAACAGTAATATAAATTACTACAACATGTGCGGGGGACGTATACTGCTCTGTCCGTCTTACTTTTTAGATGGAATCGTCGTATACAAGAGAAAACATTGCATACTGGTGAATTTGTGTTTACCTAAATCTCTTTGACTGCACTACAGGGGGTGGACAAAATACGGAAACAGTATAAACACAACACCTTACTATGCCTAATACTTGGTACGAAAACTGTTAGCATTAAAAACAGCCTCCAGTCGTCTCGGAATGGATAAATAAGGTCATGTATGATTTCCAAGGAAAAATTTTACCATTCTTCCTGCAAAATTGTGGCAAGTTCGGGTAACGAAAATGGAAGTGGATGGCGATCATGCACCATTCTCTCCTATGTAGATCACAAAGGCTCAATAAATATTGAGATCTGGTGACTGTGGTGGCCAGGGGAAGTGCGAAAATTTATCCTCGTGCTCTCAAAACCAATCCTGGCCGACGTGAGCTTTGTCAACAGGGACCCTGCCGTCTTGGAACACAGCATCACCACTGACGGGCAGATATTGTGCCTGGGATGAACCTGATCAGCCAAAATGGCCACATAATCCTTGACGGTAATGCGACCTCGCAGAATAACCGTGAGGCCCATGGAATATCACGACATGGCTGCCCAAATCGACACCAAACCCCCTCGTCATGTTTCACTCTTGGGACGTAAACTCGGCTATAAGTTGGAAACATTGTGAAACAAGACTCATCCGACCAAATGATATTCTTCCATTGCTCCATAGTTCAGGTTTTATGACTTCGGCACCACGTTTAACAGTTACGGACATTTCTATCACGAATGAGTGGTTTTGAATTTCAAACTAGCCCTGCAGTTCCCTAGTTATAGAGTTCCTTCGCGTTGTTTTGGTGCGGGCAGGGTTTGCGAGTGCGACACTCAGTTCTGCAGTGACTTTTGCAGCTGTCGACCTCTTTTTTCTTGTGACAGTCTTAAATAGCCGTTTGTCACGATTACTCAGCACACACTTTTTTCCGCACCGTGATTTAGTGGATAATGATTTTCCGCTTTCCATGTATACTGTAAAAATCCTATATACGGTGCCTCTTGAAACACAAAACAATTCGGCTCCTGTGGTTACGGAAGCACCCACCATACGAACCCTAACAAAATGTCGGCGTTCGGAATCACTTAACTCCGACATAATGCACTCACAACTACATAGAACATTGTTTTGGCCACGGATGATACTTGCAACGTATTGAGGACATTGCAGAGGTACCGTTCATGGTCAAATACAACAGCGTAATCTGCAGGTTTGGCTATAATCTGCATTTATGTTCAAGCATGCATTTCTCAGGATGTTTACATATTTTTTCCACCCCCTGTATGCAGTATACACCAACGGAAATGGAAAGTGATACGCTGTAAAGCACTAGTCCGATATTTATCAAACGTTTTGGAAATGTATATCACCCAAGGAGTATTAAATAATTTATCTTTCATTTCATTCGAAACTGATGTCCACCATCAACATCAACAGGAAGTGTGAAACCCACGGGTACACTGTACACACTCGTACTCGTTGTTACATGGAAGGAAACAGCCTCCGAATGTAATCTTGAGGAATTTATTGTTATGCCTGAAACACACGCTGTGTCAGTTCATCAACATTGCTGACTGGAGGCTCATATGAAAATGCATACATGGCATCCCAGACATGCTCTGTGGGCATCAAGGCATCGGGCGTGTCAAAGTAACATACATTCCTCAAGGCGTCTGTAGTGAGAAATGCAACGTGTCGTATTGCATTATCCTATTGGAGTATACATTTTGGTAGACTGGCCATGAAGAATGAGACAACAAGGTTACCATTTTTGCCACATACTAACATTCTGATTACTAAATAAGTCCAATTGCTTCCCACACCATGGTTGTAGGATCTGGAGAAGTATGAGTCTCGAGAATCGCTGCTTCCTGTGACCTTTCAGCAGATCGTCTATGGGTACGTTGACGTTTATCTGACCACCTCAAACAGAAGCGAGACACGTCGCTAAACACCACAGAATGACACCCATTGTCCCAGTTGACTCTGGCTGTACACCACGCAAATCTCTGTTGTTGCGATACAGCGGTACACGAGTGGCACCTCAAGATCTCAACCTAGCTTTTTGTTATCTGTTTCTGACGGTTCGTTATGACACTTGGAGCTCAGCTATTGTCATGAAGCGCGATATAAATAACTGTTTAAATGCTTCTGTGTTCGCTGTAATTAGTATATCCTTGTTTTCGCCATCCCTACGGCAGCGACACGTAGGGGGATTGGTGGTCCAAATTAGCGTGCAACGATTCATATGCAGGTTTCCCTAAATCTCTGGATGGCTCCTTTGAAAAGGACACGGGCAATTTCCTCCCCTAAACCGAGACCGAGTTTGTGCTCCGCCTCTAAAGACCACGTCGTCGATGGAACGTGAAACCCTAATATTCCTGTACACTTATTACAAAAATCCGCCTCCGTTGCTCAGTGATCAGCGTGTCTGGCTGCTATGGGAGGACCTGGGTTCGATTACCGATACTGTCAGGAATTTTTCCTCGGTGGAACGAATGGAATGGGGTGCACTTACCCTCGTGGTGCGAAGTGAAGAGGTACTTGAATGACAAGCAGAGACTCCAAGGTCAAAAAAGCCGACAACAGCCGTGATAGCGGTGTACTAACCCCACGCCCGTCCATACCGCATCCTGTGACGCCATTGGTAGATGATGACACGATGGTCGGTCTATCGCAATTGGTCCATAAGGGCCAGAACGCGATGCTTTGCTGTTGCTCATTGTAAATAGATTTCGCAGGGTTGTTGATGAGTGTATGTCATTCGTGTATGTCAGTTCAAGTTTTTCAACATTTACGTGACACTCTCCAGTGAGTCAATCAAAACCGAGACCATTCTTACTGGTCTTGTTTATATACCTCCAATGACCATGTTAGTCCCATTTGGTAAGAGTTCCGAGCACTTCAGCAATATTGCAGTAAGTGTCGGACGAATGTTCTGTAAGCAGTCTCCTTTGTAATCTGCCTGCATTTTCAGAGCAAAACCACTAAACAGATATATATATATATATATATATATATATATATACTACCTGCATTATCTTCGTTGGAGCCTATGTGATTACTCCTTTTCATATTCACAAAAATTATTACACTCAAATGAAGTGATTCCAGTTTGGCTAAGCAGAGTATTTTATATTTGTGAACATTTAGAACAAAGCTGTCAATATTTTGCGTGATTTAGAAATTTTATCAAAACCAGATGGGATATAAGTGTAGTTTTTTTTATATAGCATGTTTATTACAGACCGCTGGTCATTAGAAATCCAAATGATTACCATTTCAGTGAAACTGCACAAAGCAGGTAAGAGTAACGCCATTGACATATGAGATTACGCAGAGGGTATCTCGTCAAAATTTCATTTGAATTTTGGCTGGTTTTCTTTTTAGAGGGCCGTGTTATGCCTCACGTGATGACGAGAAACGTCTATCAGCACATGTCGGAATTTGACAGCGGCAGGATCGTGACCTCTCGAGACTGCAGTTTATCTTTCCGTGATATAGCTGCTAGCGTTTGTGGGGAACCCACGACTGTCATACGAATACGCAATTAATGGGTTCAGGAGACTCATGTTCAATGCCATCAAGTATTTCAATTGCCCCATGCGTCTAGCGCGTGAGAATGCTGATATATTGTATTATTCGCTCGGCCGTGCGGGATCGTACGGCCGAGTCACAGACCTCGAATCAGGAATTGGGATTGTTCGCAGCAAGAAAATATTCGTGCGAATAATACTAAGATATTTGAAGCACCACAGTCTGTGGGCACGGCGAACATCGTTGCGATGTCTCTTGACAGTGGTGCTCGTAAGGAAACCAGGAGCGGCACCACCTAGTTTTGGGTGCAGAATCACGATTTACGAATACGTGCGTGGAAGATCCGAAGAGAACTAACGTTGCTCGATCGAATTCGTCGTCATCAAACTGGCACAGCGCCCTGCCTGGTTGTATGGGCAGAGAGAGAGAAGGGGAGTGGGGAGGCATTGGGTACACAACACGATCACCTCTGTCTGGTTCTTATTGCCGGTAGCCGGTAATTTGAACAGAAACTGTTACATTTGTAATGTACTAAGGCCAATGTACCTTCTAAATCTACATGACGTTATTTTCCAACACGATAACACAAGGCCGCATTTTCCCGTGCGCTCCAACCTACCTTGATACAGAGAGTGTTTGAATGTTGTCCTGGCCAGCACATCTCCAAACCTCGCACCCACTGAGAATATCTGGTCATGGATTTCAGAGAGCCTACCACTCCACCACTAGGCAGCCACTACCATTGATGAGGCCCAGCACAGAGCTGAAGTAGCATGTAATAACGTAACCGTATCTGTCATCCAAGCTCAGTTCGAATCGATGCCTAGTCGGGAGCCGGCCGCGGTGGTCTCGTGGTTGTAGGCGCGCAGTCCGGAACCGTGAGACCGCTACGGTCGCAGGTTCGAATCCTGCCTCGGGCATGGATGTGTGTGATGTCCTTAGGTTAGTTAGGTTTAAGTAGTTCTAAGTTCTAGGGGACTTATGACCACAGCAGTTGAGTCCCATAGTGCTCAGAGCCATTTTTGAGCCTAGTCGGGATTAAGTCGGCAGTGGCAGCTCCGGTTTATTACACTGTCCAATCACATTATGACCACCTGTCAAAAGCCTGAATAACCACCTACTGAAGTGCTGACCGGTGCGAAACGTGCAGGAAGAGAGTCAACGAGGCTCTGGAAGGTGCCGACAGGGATGTGGAACCATGCCAACTTCAGTGCCGTGACCAGTTGCGCTAGGTTTCTCGGTTGAGATTCCATGCCGTGAACAGCGCGATCGAGGTGGTCCCACAGATTCTCGATTGGGTTTTTAATTCAGGCACTTTGGTGGGCGGGGGAGTACAGTACACTCATCCTGGTGCTCTTCAGACCACGCACGTACACTGCGAGCTGTGTGAAAGGTTGCGTTGTCCTGCTGGTAGAGGCCACCGGGCCGAGAAAAAAAAATTGCATGCAGTGATGGATATGGTCCGCAACATTATATGCATACTTGTGATGATCCATTATGCCTTTCCGAATGACGAGATCACTCACGGGATGCCACGAAAACATTCCCAAGATCATAACGCTGCGTCCTCTGGCCTGGACTCTTTGCTTTCAGACGTTTCACACCATGCCGGCCGCAGTGGCCGAACGGTTCTAGGCGCTTCAGTTTGGAACCGCGCGGCCGCTACGGTCGCAGGTTCGAATCCTGCCTCGGGCATGGATGTTTGTGTTGTCCTTAGGTTAGTTAGGTTTAAGTAGTTCTAAGTTCTATTGGACTGATGACCTCAGATATTAAGTCCCATAGTGCTCAGAGCCATTTGAACCATTTGTTTCACACCGTACACGCCAACAGCCATCTGTCCGACGGAGTATACAGCCTGATTCGTCTGAAAAGGCCACGTGTCGCCACTCAGCTGACGTCCAGCTGTGGTACTGGCGTGCAACTTCTAGCCTTCCTCGCTGATGAACAGCAGTCAGCGTGGGTGCATGAAACTGGAGCGAGGAGGCTCTCCTGGAAGACGTAGTTTCACTGAGCCTCGGGTATGCCGTTCCAAATCCCACACAGCATGGTAAAATTCCATAGGCACTAAATGGAAAAGTATTGCGACGCTAAGAAGAATTAAAGTGCCGATACGTCAAGAGCCACAGCTGTGGTTGTATGTGCCTCACCATCTCGCCGCTCGCCAACCGCCGCATCGATACAAGCAGGTTGAAACTTTTAGTACTGTATTCGTATGGACCATAGAGTGAACTGTTCAATAATAACCTAAATTTTACCAGAACTTTCCCCTCATTTAATTATCCTCACAACTAGCCTAGACAGGGTCCTTTCCAAATGTTGTGCAATCCGAGTGTCCCGAAATGAAAAATTAAATTTTGTGTTAATAATAATTACTTGCAGACCTAGTTATGTTAGAATGGTGTTTAAAAAACTGTTTTGTTAATGAACCAGTAAATGAATAACGAAGGTCTAACGAAGTTGAAAGATAACTTTAATATTGATATAGTAATGAAGTTTAATTATTTCGAGACAGATATAAAGGTATTTAAATGAGAAGTAAATAAGATAAAAAAAGTAGTAACTCATATACTGGAAATCTTGAACGCATGATAATTTCTGTAATAAATTTTTTTAATATAGTGATCATAACAGTTTCAGGGTCCCCTCCCCCCCTTTACTCATTTGAATTCTGCAGTGTTCCACATTGGTTTGACCAGCAAAAGTTAAAGTCAATATATAAGTGTTTTATCTTTATCAAAATTGACATTTTGTGTGTGGCTCGAAAGTGCTATTTCTAGGGTAACCTATGCCCGATTTTAATCAGATCAATAGACAGTACGAAGTTTTGTAGTATACATTGTAGTGTAGTGTTATGTATTCATGGTTTTTCCATATCAGTACTGAACGTGAAACTATCAGTTCAATAGATTTTCTGGTTCTAAAATTCTACTATATTATGCAGTGTTACTACTTGTTGTTTTGCATGAATATACATCAACTTGTACAGGGAAGAAACTCAGTTAATGCCTAATTAGGGTGGCGACCGTATTATTATCAAATTGGTAGCATCTTCAGTGTTGCTTTTGGTACATACTGACGTGTAATTGCATTTTGAACTTACTTGACGGATCATTGTTAGTACAGAGTGGGTGTAAGTCTGATTTGCCACCATTCAGGTACACGCGGTCAATATCTATACGAAAATCCTGTCTCGTAAGGTGAACCCCGCTCACTTACCATAGTACAGGCTTTAATGAGTATTGTGTGCCCCACGCGCACGTTACACCCCGACACACTTTATATCCCCTCCACTGTTAGTGCTGCCACCTGCTGCCTGTGAGTGGTTATTTGCACGTCGCGGTCAACCGTGTATATTGCGCAACCTGTATGCACCCAGATCACCTACAATTTTAATCATGTTTCTTTACACTGCACCGAATACGCACAACAAATAAAATTTCGTTAATTGCTATCGTCCTGGGTGTTGCAATTTTAATTGTCAGCATTGTAGATAACGACATGATCTCAAAAAGTCAGAGTTAATATTAACATGGTCCGGTAAAATTCTAATGCACTACGGGCGTCAATAAATACACGAAGTCTCCAACACACAAGACAGCGCGGGAAGACTGCATCAAACAAGGTGAGATAGTTAGGGTCAGAGTGAGGACGATTGTCGAAGGGGAGCTCGCGTTTGAAATGTGAAGATCGGCCTGTTCCTACTGTGGAAGCAATCAACGCAAATGTGGGAGCGGTGCGATGCTCGCGCCGTCACTCTGCTGACGGCGCCGACGATCAAGAGGCACAAACCGTCGTAAATATGTATGAGCCGAACTTCCACCACGTCGATATTGCATATAATGTTCTCCACGAGCCCGCTGCCGTCTTGTAAGAGTGAGCGTTCGACGCAAGATAGCGACAAATAGTCGTTCTGACTGCGAAAGGGACTGTATACTGAGTGCAGAGCAGAAAAACGTGCTCATCTCAACGTGCCTTTCATCGCATACAGGCTTTAGCCGCACTCAGACAGCTGATCGTTGAACATCAGGAAGTTTCATCTACTTAATTTCTTGCAGTTCGACACTTCGTTAGTCTTTTATTTTAAAAAGGTCTGCGCTTGAATGTAACAAAAGACAGACACAGAAATGATGCACCTGTAAAATAAAGTGGCCGAGCGGTTCTAAGCGCTTCAGTCTGGAACCGCGCGACCGCTACGGTCGCAGGTTCGAATCCTGCCTCGGGCATGGGTGTGTGTGATGTCCTCAGGTTAGTTCGGTTTAAGTAGGTCTAAGTTCCAAGGGGACTGATGACCTCAGATGTTAAGTCCCATAGTGCTCAGAGCCATTTGAAACATTTTTTTGTAAAATAAAGTTCGTTTTAACAGTGCACAAATGACTCGCTTCCCTCAATATGTATCGATATAATATCCAAATGTGAAATACGAAGGGATAGATAATGGTATGAAATATTAACGAGTGATAAGACATGACTTTGAATTGCTTCGCGAGGCGTGTGCGGACATTACGTTATGATATTTCACTGTCAAAATCGATTTCGAATTTTGTACAGTATCCCAAGTTAACTCGTTCCAAATGTTCATATAGAGGGCGGCGCAAAACTTCTGATATATTCTGAGAAGAATACTATGTCCGGAAAGCGTTATATTGAAACCACTCTGTATTACGAAAGAAGTGGAAAGGGCCGCTCTGCTAACGTAGATACGCCAGCTAGACGCATAGATTTCAGGGGTGGCGTTGCTCAAGCGCAGATCCTCTGGTAGTCGTGCATTAGGTCGTCATGTTGGTCTTCTTTCACCTCTTGGAACTTCCTTGGTCCATCACCATCCATTCGTCTGACTATATGTCCTGGCCATCTCCATTTCACTTTAATTACAATTATAATTACATTTTTCAGTCCAAATTATTCTCCGATTAATTTTTTTTCTCCAAATAACTCCCAAAATGCTCTCCATCACTCGCTGAGAAACCCCAGGATTGGAATGCTTTTCAAGTTAAAAGTTGTTTAGACATGTTCTATTAAAACTTTACTATTTTTCGTTTTCCCAGTTTAGGGACCTGAAAACTTCGATGGTTGCTGAGAGGATATGGAATTTCCTTTGGTGGCATCTCTTTCAAGTCTGAATTTCTCATCATCCTGAATGAAGACTGTGGAAGTTGTAGAACTGATGTATTTATTCTTCAGTATACTAAATGGTTCAAATGGCTCTAAGCACTATGGGACTTAACATCTGAGGTCATCAGTCCTCTAGACTCGGAACTACTTAAACCTAACTAACCTAAGGACATCACACACAACCATGCACGAGGCAGGATTAGAAACTGCGACAGTAGCAGCAGCGCGGTTCCGGACTGAAGAGCCTAGAATCGCTAGGCCAAAGCGGCCGGTTCAGTATACTAACCTATGTTGAATCAATGCCTTGTTTCTCCACGACTGTTCGTGTAGATCTGATTGAAACTGAGTCAAATGCTTTCGTAGAAACTTTGAATCCAGAGAAAAGCGGCAATTCGTGATCACTGCTCCGGCCTCTAGCTTGTTTCAGTATTTGCAAAGCGTCCTTTTTTCTGTATCCATTTCTCTTCTGAAGCAAGCTTGAGGCTTAGCCTGACTAAAATCCAATGTTTTTCTTTTCTTTTTTTCTATGCGGTTAGTGATCAAATGGTTCAAATGGCTCTGATCACTATGGGACTTAACATCTGAGGTCATCAGTCCCTAGAACTTAGAATTACTTAAAGCTAACTAACCTAAGGACATCACACACATCCATGCCCGAGGCAGGATTCGAACCTGCGACCGTATCGGTAGTGCGGTTACAGACTGAAGCGCCTAGAACCGCTCGGCCACTCCGGCCGGCGGTTAGTGATCATTTCAGTTAATAACTTCTTCGTTAAGAAAGGAGGTAGATAGTTTTACAGCCAGACGCCTTTCTTTAGTCTCTGTTTTAAGCTGTAAATAAATTATTACATTTTTACAGTAACTTCATGGTGTGTTTTGTTACTATCAAGTTGTTGTAGAAGTAGATACTACTACAATTCTTTTGCAGAGATTCCTGAATGAGTGAATTACACAGCATTCTAATGTTTCATTTAACAAATAAAAAATTATATGGCTGCCTGTTTAAACCCCGTCAGTCCAAAGTGTTTCGAGATAATAAACAGAAAAAAGTTAAGATGGCAGTTTTAATGCTGCAGGTGTTCTACATAGTCTCTCCCCACTTGAGTACACTGCATAGGACACTCATACAATCATGTGAAACTATGAGAAAAGATCTTTGGGATGTCGTTCAACTCGCACGTTTCGTTGGCTTGAATGACGGTTATATCTTCACTGAATTTCAGTACGGTACTGTGTCATTGTGGTAGGTTCGTGGCGGTAATATCAAGTCTCGTCACTAGTGATGATTTTTCACAGAAAAGAATTTCCGTATTTTGCATTTTAATCAATTCGAGGCAGACGTCAACGCGTCGTTATTTTTGTTCGGGAGTCAAGGTGGGCGGGAGAAGCTTTGTACACAGTTTTCTCTACTTCAAAACATTCTGGAGAATGTCTTCAACACTTAACTTAGAGATGTTACTCTATTGCGATTTGTGACACAACAACTTTGACACAATACCGCTTCACGTCCACTACTTAACACTGCCTATGCTCGCAAGTGACTGGTCGAATACGTATTTTCTGTTAGCCAGTCGTTAGTTCAAGCTGCCACCGTAGTTACTGAACTGATGTCACTTACATTCCAGGAATAAAATCAGTCTTCGAACTTTTTGGACTGACACTGTACACCTTTCTCATAACACTTCGGATTCTCATTACTGTGTTTATTATTAACTATCTGTGTTTGTGAATTTTTTCTTGAGCTGACAAACATTTAAAGAAGTATTTGATTGATTGCATAACACTCTCTCTGTTGTTAATTACTACGCCCCCTGCCAGCTTCAGTGATGATTTGTGGGGTCTACTCAACATAAGGTTATGTTTTATTTTCTTACTACTCCACTTATTTTCTATGGTTTCTCTTATGAAATATTTATTGTATTTTCTCACATGCTGTCAGACACGCATTTCAACTGTTTTATTTAATGCAGGGTATTCTATCATTATTCTATTGATGTTTAGTCGAAACTTTCGCCGTCTCTTCAATGGCTACCTTGTTCCATATGGGTCACATCCATGTCTGCTTTCTAGTTGTCTCTTCTGGAAGCATGTGTTAAGTAAGGAGAAACATGTTGCTCACCACGGTGAATTTCACCAACGTATGACCTCTGTACTTTCTCGTATCACGCCTTTAATTTCCCATTTACGAGCCATCCTTTAGTTTTTGTGCGACATTGGCATTAAAATCCCCGACTATCATCTTTCAATGAGATTTTCCGTCATTCAGCAGTTTCTGCTATCTTTTGTAGACGTCTCCTCCTCATCAGAATGTCACAACGTTGGTGAAAAGACTTGAATGACTTCCACGCAACATCTTTTTATTTTAAAACCAAGTGTTCCTTTACAGTCTGAGATTCGTTCAGTACCTGTAATATTGTTTTTAATTTTGTTATTTATAGTAACGCCTCCAACCGAATTTCCTCCCTGTTATATTCCTCAGTAGAAAAATAAATAATATTTTCAATTCTGCTTCGTATTCTTCTTTTTGCCACACTTATCTTTCCCCGGCAACAACAGTAACGCAATTCAGAAATGCATGACTTGGGATAAACCGACTTAAAGAATTCTATAAAACACATATTGAAGTAGTACGGGCGCTCTTTTAAATTTCAAGTAGGTAATTTTTCCAGTAAACTCCATTATAGTCGTTACAACAGTGATATGCTAATTTAGTTCTGTTCTCATCGAATGCAAGGTGTTATCACGTAATTTTCCATTAATTCTTTGAGTTGTGTCACTTTCCTTGATTTTCTAATATCTTTTTTTTTGTTTTTGTTATGACCCTTCATGTAAAACTTTTACCACTTTTCTATCCCAAATAACACATGCCATGTATTGTCATTTTGGTTTTCGGCTGATTTCCTAAATCGAATAGCGTGTAAAGGACACGTTCTATTTCCTTACACAACCTTGGTCCATCTCTAATGACAATTTCTTTGACAAGACATTCCCTCTTCCTTTACAGTGACTAAATGAAGTTAGCGAGTACCATAGAAAATTTTTCTGTCTTTGATGTTTCCACTACTTCCTTAATCTGGAAAGAAAAGAAGAGGGATGGAACTACTCTTGAGCAATGTTTTTATGTAATTGTTATTTAAATACTCACTTCGGTTAGAGGCTATTTAGCGTTTGATTAAAATAATTAAATATGTAAAGATCTTGAGACTTCTAAGATCAATGGTATTGTGGGCAGCTGGTAACAATCCCTAGGCGAGGGATCTGGACACAGATAACATTGAAGAGGAAATGATATGAAGAAAGGATGTGGGATGAGTGTTGGGAAAGGTCAAGTGACGTGACATAGGTGGTAGGAGAAGGGTAGGAGTTATGCGGTGGAGTGGAGCCGTAATTTGGAAAAGGAATAGGTAGAGTTGACTATAGTTGGTAGAATGGTTAGATCTTAGGACTGATTCCATAGTCAGAGAGGGAAGGAGGTTAAAATTACTCTTAGAAAGGACATGGATTATGAGGAGATATGGGAGGGGATTCGATATTTTTCGGGAGACATAGGTGTAGTGAAGGTATTCAGGGTGTTTGTGGAGATGTGGAAATTTTGTATGATAAGGGTTTGGATGGTGTAAATAGATGCAGAAAACGATGTGATGTGGATTATGTTCAAGGGCTTATAGAGAACAGTAAAACTTGGGAGAGGCGGAAATTCATGCACCATTCGCAAATGTGAGTATGGAACAGATGAATGTATTGTATGTATACGTAATAGTCGAGGAGCGGTCATTAGTTTTAATCTTTCTTTTGGATGGTTAGTAACTGGGGGGTACAAGGTCAGCTTCTGATCTATAATTACTTCGAGGTATTTTAACGATTTGGTTTTTAACAAGGAATTGTAAACTCACAAACTAGAAAAGTTACTGGGACATGTGTGTGAGCCTTTCCGTTGTCATATCCGCCCGTAAAGCGACTGCCCGTTCCTCTTTGTTGCTTTCACCAGCATTTGCTGTTAACTTCATCTACAAGAACCGAATCCGGCTTCGGAAATATATTTTCGGGTAATGCACAATAAAGCGCCATCTGGTATTGTTTTGGTTTGTTTGCATGTGCCGCGCACACAGCGCGCCTTTGCGCAGCCCTGAGCTGCTGCCTGAAACACACACACGCACACACACACACCACACACACACACACACACACACACACACACACACATAGCCAGACAACTTCTGCCTGTGCCTTTGTCGTCCGTCCTTTCCTCTCGCCGCCGTCGCTTCCATAGATTTTTCGCTATTCCTGTTTTAAGAGGCTTAATGAGCTTCGCGGAGAGTATTGCATTGTTCTCACGAAAACGGAGTGCCACGTTTGAAATTTACTATAACTTTAGAAATAACATATCTTTGCGAGGCCGAGAAGCAGCAGTGGATTTTTGCAGCCAAGCACAAAGTTAATTTTTACAGAAGATGTCTAAACATTAAATGATCAGAGTGTTGAATGGACTGCCAAAGTAGGGAGTCGGTACTCAGCTTAGCAAAATTTTCGATATGGCGTGTTTATAAGTCTTTTAGTAGATACGCTTCGCACTGAGCCGTCTGAGGACTCTTCTTGGAGCGATACGCAAAACAAGCATGTTCCTACTTGCCCCACTCTTTTCTAGTCTTTGCAGAAGCTCTACTGCCAATTATAAAGGTCTTAAAGTTCTGCTACGGAGAGTGGCTTAACCAGGTTTCTTCAAGAACGATATTTCTTACAAATTGGAGTACTCTGGCGACTACAAAAAGGATAGCATTCCAGTCTCTTCGGTGTAACGTTCTCGGATAGCCTACTTGAAACAGGGAGGATTTCTGAGTCCATTCCCGGTCAGGCACAGAATCTTCTGCCCAAGTTTAATGCAGGACATGTGCCGTTCGCGAGTAGTGTCTTATGCTCAGATCCACTGAAATCGTGACATAAAAGCACAGCTATTTCCCGCAGACGGTTAGCGCTTCGACCTAAATCGTTCCAGCATGGTGCAGTACTGCTTAAGTCCTTCACATATCGGCAGAATGGTCATTCCAGAGGAGAAGTGAGGCACAACGCCTCGCATTTCATCTCTGGCTTTTTTAGCAGCTGTTCAACATCTCGGTTTCGATAGCTGATGCATCAATTCGTTCATGCCATATTTACGGATAAGTCATGACGCATCACGGTGTTGCATTATTGTCTTGAATAATGAAACAGTTGAGTTAACAATACACCACTTTTGCGAAAACTGAAATGATGTGTCGGCAGCTGGGCCAACACCTTGTAGATAGGGGTGGCTTAAAAAGGCACGCGAGACTAACGCAGACGGGCGTGAAGTACTGGAACAGGATACGTAATTAATGCTATGAAGAAAAGAACGGAGCTTCTCATATACTTATCTTTAATGTCTTCTTGTACATCTCTATGGTGAACACAAGTGAGACTCTAATTACAATCACTGTAAGGCTAATGGCGCCTTGCTAGTTCGTAGCCATTAACTTAGCTGAAGGCTATTCTGTCTCTCGGCTAATGAGAGAGAAAGGCTTCGTACGTCTAGTCGCTAGCTCTGTCGTCCGTACAACTGGGCTGAGTTCGAGTCAGTCTCTCGAGACCTGCCTTGTGGTGGCGCTAGGTTTGCGATCACACAGTGGCGACACGCGGGTCCGACATGTACTACAGGACCGCGGCCGATTTAAGCTACCACCTAGCACGTGTGGTGTCTGGCTGTGACACCACATGAAATACCAAGAATGATACTTCTCATTAAATTAACTTTACACCAGATATTCCATACATGTTTATATACAAATAGTCTGAATTTTGCCTCTATAGGCCGTTGCCGGTAATCAAAGAGGGCTTATATACTTTCCTATGGAACCTCCTTTTTAGCGAGTCCATGAAGCTTCAACATCTTTTTCTCAACAGAGAGAAGTCTTGAGATGCAAATCTAGTTTCAGCAGTACCACAAGGGAGTGTCACAGTCTTCACAATATATGTAAATGACCTAGTGAATCACGTCGGAAACTCCATGAGGCTTTATGCGGATACTGTAATTGTACATGTTACTGGCAACTGTGAAATCTGGCACTATGGAATGTCTAGGCAATATATAGAATACCAACAAGCGTTGGGCACTGAAATCCATTTTTTTTAATGCATTGTCTAGACATTTAATAGAATGCCGGTTACATTTAAGACAAAGCAAAAGATAATTTAAATATTTTCACAGTTGCAAGATGACCAGACATCGTTGTTGTAACAATTTCAGTCCAGTTAGGTTGGAGTTCGGTTGTGTCAGTGTGTTATTTTCGTTAAAGTCGATACTGCACGTGATGACTGTGAAAATGTTGCAGTTGACGATGGCGCAAATGCAATGAAACGAAAGTCTTATAGAGAGTTACGGATAACGAGGAAGATATTCCTCAAGAAAAGTGTTTTTGTAACGGACGATAGCTATAAGGAAATAATAAGGGACATGAATACGGCTAAGACTGGAAAAGAAGCAACCAGCTGCAACTCAGCATTTTTCTGGGACTAGATAAGGATTCA
This sequence comes from Schistocerca nitens, assembly GCF_023898315.1. Lineage (NCBI taxonomy): Eukaryota > Metazoa > Arthropoda > Insecta > Orthoptera > Acrididae > Schistocerca > Schistocerca nitens. The sequence goes on along the minus strand of NC_064616.1, from coordinate 664,097,414 downwards.
TGAAGTGCATGTGCAAAAATAAATACCAGAACCTCAGGTGTTTGTATGTAAAAAGGAAAGACATTTGCAATTCAAAATATCATTTCAATTCAGCTTGCTGTTGTAAATAGAGCATAAAAGAAGTATAGCTTCGAAATATATAAAATTGAAAGTTATTTTTAGTTGTTGTTTATTAAAAATTTGTAATAATTTCTGAAAAACTGTTTTTAATTGTTTGTTTCATATGATAATTGTTAAAAAAATATTAAAACATAAATACTTCAGGATAAGCCAGTTTCCAAACAGACATAATAATGATAACTTTCATTTAAGTTTCCTTAAATATATTAATTTCTAATTTGAATATGTTATTTCATTGTAATTTTGTATTCTTCTTGCGTCTATTTCTCATTTTATATAACACTTAGTCATTTTATACATTCCGTAGGAAAAGTATTAAAATTAAATTAAACACCTTGCTAAAAACTGGTAGACATTCTATTCATTGACTAGTCATTCTGCACAATGCCTTCCGCTCGTTATTATTCGATAACGCGATTGCTGAGCAATCACAGTAGTCAGTCCTATCCATTCAATATCTGAGACTTCGCGTATGGGTTGATTTAAAGTCGAACGATGACATAAAATTAATAATAGGAAAGGCAGATTTTGGCAGATTCATTGGAAGCATCTTCAGGAAGCTTAGACCACACACGAAGTACGTAGTTCACAACACTACCGTTCTACCGACATTTTAGATTTACTCCTTGCAAGGGCAAAAGTCTGGATGATTGACTGATCTGGCCTTGTAACAATAACCAAAACGGCCTTGCTGTGCTGGTACTGCGAACGGCTCAAAGCAAGGGGAAACTACAGCCGTAATTTTTCCCGAGGGCATGCAGCTTTACTGTATGATTAAATGATGATGGCGTCCTCTTGGGTAAAATATTCCGGAGGTAAAATAGTCCCCCATTCGGATCTCCGGGCGGGGACTACTCAAGAGGATGTCGTTATCAGGAGAAAGAAAACTGGCGTTCTACGGATCGGAGCGTGGAATGTCAGATAACTTAATCGGGCAGGTAAGTTAGAAAATTTAAAAAGGGAAATGGATAGGTTAAAGTTAGATATAGTGGGAATTAGTGAAGTTCGGTGGCAGGAGGAACAAGACTTCTGATCAGGTGACTACAGGGTTATCAACACAAAGTCAAATAGGGGTAATGCAGGAGTAGGTTTAATAATGAATAGGAAAATAGGAATGCGGGTAAGCTACTACAAACAGCATAGTGAACGCATTATTGTGGCCAAGATAGATACGGAGCCCACACCTACTACAGTAGTACCAGTTTATATGCCAACTAGCTCTGCAGATGACGAAGAAATTGAAGAAATGTATGATGAAATAAAAGAAATGATTCAGATAGTGAAGGGAGACGAAAATTTAATAGTCATGGGTGACTGGAATTCGAGTGTAGGAAAAGGGAGAGAAGGAAACTTAGTAGGTGAATATGGATTGGGGCTAAGAAATGAAAGAGGAAGCCGCCTGATAGAATTTTGCACAGAGCACAACTTAATCATAGCTAACACTTGGTTTAAGAATCATGATAGAAGGTTGTATACGTGGAAGAAGCCTGGAGATACTAAAAGATATCAGATAGATGATATAATGGTAAGACAGAGATTTAGGAACCAGGTTTTAAATTGTAAGACATTTTCAGGGGCAGATGTGGACTCTGACCACAATCTATTGGTTATGAACTGTAGATTAAAACTGAAGAAACTGCAAAAAGGTGGGAATTTAAGGAGATGGGACCTGGATAAACTGAAAGAACCAGAGGTTGTACAGAGTTTCAGGGAGAGCATAAGGGAACAATTGACAAGAATGGGGGAAAGAAATACAGTAGAAGAGGAATGGGTAGCTTTGAGGGATGAAGTAGTGAAGGCAGCAGAGGATCAAATAGGTAAAAAGATAAGGGATAGTAGAAATCCTTGGGTAACAGAAGAAATATTGAATATAATTGATGAAAGGAGGAAATTTAAAAATGCAGTAAATGAAACAGGCAAAAAGGAATACAAACGTCTCAAAAATGAGATCGACAGGAAGTGCAGAATGGCTAAGCAGGGATGGCTAGAGGACAAATGTAAGGATGTAGAGGCTTATCTCACTAGAGGTAAGATAGATACTGCCTACAGGAAAATTAAAGAGACCTTTGGAGATAAGAGAACCACTTGTATGAACATCAAGAGCTCAGATGGAAACCCAGTTCTAAGCAAAGAAGGGAAAGTAGAAAGGTGGAAGGAGTATATAGAGGGTCTATACAAGGGCGATGTACTTGAGGACAATATTATGGAAATGGAAGAGGATGTAGATGAAGATGAAATGGGAGATACGATACTGCGTGAAGAGTTTGACAGAGCACTGAGAGACCTGAGTCGAAACAAAGCTCCGGGAGTAGACAACATTCCATTAGAACTACTGACAGCCTTGGGAGAGCCAGTCCTGACAAAACTCTACCATCTGGTGAGCAAGATGTATGAGACAGGTGAAAAACCCTCAGACTTCAGGAAGAATATAATAATTCCAATCCCAAAGAAAGCAGGTGTTGACAGATGTGAAAATTACCGAACTATCAGTTTAATAAGTCACAGCTGCAAAATACTTTACAGACGAATGGAAATACTGGTAGAAGCCGACCTCGGGGAAGATCAGTTTGGATTCCGTAGAAATTTTGGAACACGTGAGGCAATACTGACCCTACGACTTATCTTAGAAGCTAGATTGAGGAAAGGCAAACGTACTTTTCTAGCATTTGTAGACTTAGAGAAAGCTTTTGACAATGTTGACTGGAATACTCTCTTTCAAATTCTAAAGGTGGCAGGGGTAAAATACAGGGAGCGAAAAGCTATTTACAGTTTGTACAGAAACCAGATGGCAGTTATAAGAGTCGAGGGACATGAAAGGGAAGCTGTGGTTGGGAAGGGAGTGGGACAGGGTTGTAGCCTCTCCCCGATGTTATTCAATCTCTATATTGAGCAAGCAGTGAAGGAAACAAAAGAAAAATTTGGAGTAGGTATTAAAATCCATGGAGAAGAAATAAAAACTTTGAGGTTCGCTGATGACATTGTAATTCTGTCAGAAACAGCAAAGGACATGGAAGAGCAGTTGAACGGAATGGACAGTGTCTTGAAAGGAGGATATAAGATGAACATCAACAAAAGCAAAACGAGGATAATGGAATGTAGTCGAATTAAGTCGGGTGATGCTGAGGGAATTAGATTAGGAAATGAGACAATTAAAGTAGTAACGGAGTTTTGCTATTTGGGGAGCAAAATAACTGATGATGGTCGAAGTAGAGAGGATATTAAAATGTAGACTGGCAATGCCAAGGAAAGCATTTCTGAAGAAGAGAAATTTTTTAACATCGAGTATAGATTTAAGTGTCAGGAAGTCATTTCTGAAAGTATTTGTATGGAGTGTAGCCATGTATGGAAGTGAAACATGGACGGTAAATAGTTTGGACAAGAAGAGAATAGAAGCTTTCGAAATGTGGTGCTACAGAAGAATGCTGAAGATTAGATGGGTAGATCACATAACTAATGAGGAAGTATTGAATAGGATTGGGGAGAAGAGAAGTTTGTGGCACAACTTGACCAGAAGAAGGGATCGGTTGGTAGGACATGTTCTGAGGCATCAAGGGATCACAAATTTAGTATTGGAGGGCATCGTGGAGGGTAAAAATCTTAGGGGGAGACCAAGAGATGAATACACTAAGCAGATTCAGAAGGATGTAGGTTTGCAGTAGGTACTGGGAGATGAAGAAGCTTGCACAGGATAGAGTAGCATGGAGAGCTGCATCAAACCAGTCTCAGGACTGATGACCACAACAACAACAACCTTAGTCTATGACCCTTATCAGCTAGGGTTGATAGAGAAAAGTAGAGGAGATCCCTACACGAGCAACGCGTATCGTCGCAGTGTTAAGCGTTCACGGAGATATTCAGTCAACTTCAATAGCAGACGCTGCTACACAGACCATTTGCACCGCGTTGTGGTTTGCAGTTAATACTCGAAGAGCATACAGTCCTAGAAGAGACAGGCAACATACTGCTTCTCCCTACATACACTGATGAGAGAAAACGTTATAATCACCGTCCACCATCGGACTGAATGTCGCATTGTGGGCACGTAACTGCTGTAAGGAAAATATGTACACGCAGTAGAGACGAATGGGGGTCACCATAGCGACGTTCCGGACCGCACATGGGGAAATGTATTGACATTAACGACTTTGACAAACGGCAGTTTCTTATGGTCCGGGGCCTGGGAACGAGCATCTAAGTGAGGGCAGCTCTGGTCGGCTGTTAGCGTGCTACTATCGTGTGCATCTCAAGTGCTTGAGGAACCGTGAAATTAGGAGTAAGCGACAAGTTGTTATACGTACTTTACACGACGATTCATCATGAACGAAACATGTCTAGCGGCTGCCATCTGGCAGTAGAACGGATGGAACAAAGAGAATTAGCAGGCACATTATCGGTGAGCGGAAACAGACAGCAGGCCATCTATCGGTAGAACTGGGGGAACCAAGAGAATTAGCAGACTCATCGTCGGTGCGCGGAAATAGACCACTTTTAAACTGACATGAAACAGCGCATGCGCACTAGATGGTAATAACGCGCGCATGCGCGGAAGGGAGTACTCAGGGTATGGCTTCTGATTGATGTTGTTCACCTTTGCTTTTGACAACTATGGCCAGCGGCCTGTCTTCATGCTCGCTGATTGGAGTTTTTTTCGTATTTTTCAGTAAGGAAGTATTTAAAAATGGAGTAACAGAAGTGGCCTAGCGGTTCTAGGCGCTTCAGTCTGGAACCGCGACCGCTTCGGTCGCAGGTTCGAATCCTGCCTCGGGCACGGATGTGTGTCATGTCCTTAGGTTAGTTATGTTTAAGTAGTTCTAAGTTCTGGGGGACTGATGACCTCAGAAGTTAAGTCCCATAGTGCTCAGAGCCATTTGAACCATTTGAGTAATAAGAAAAATGCATTATTTGCAGGCAGATTTCCTTTTTTATGTATTGGTTTTGCGAGAAGCACTCTTCGTACTGATTGCCTCATATTTTAGGAATGGAATGGAACAAACAAGGCTTGAACATCCTAATCCAGGCATCTAGCTAGGAGACGTGTCTGTATGATCTTCACGACGTGTTGCATCATAATAACGTAGTTGGGCACTCATTTATTTCTCATGACACTTTATACATGTGATTTTCGTTTTGTATATGTAGCTCCTTTATTGATGTAAATTCACGTTTCATTTGATAGCGTTTTTTTTAATTTTATTACAGCATTCCAGAAAGGAGAAGCTGGGAATAGTCGGCGAAAGAGTCAGATCACGAAATATATACACAAAGAAGAAGACTACCTTTTCGCAATAGTTAATTCTTTCTTCATACTCCCGACAACGTGAAACTGCTTCCATCATTACTGTTTCACTTGAGCGAATCCCTTCCTATATCATAGACAACAGTTTGTCAAAAGTAGCCACGTCCATTCTTAGCTCCGAAATTCATGCGCATCTTCAGGCCTCAGCTCCTTCATTAAAAGTGGACGTATGTCCCTACCTTCGTCCCTTCTTCCTAGCCGGTGTTGAACCTAACTACATCCAGCTTTTCGTCCCCGACGTCGTTCTGCCCTTCTCCATTGTCCACTGCAGGGCAATAAGTGCAAAAATAACTGTGTCCACCATGTGCAAAATACTGCATAAAAATAAATTTAGATAAACAAATGTTTGCGTAGGCAACTGTCATGACATAAAGCGGACAGATAATCCCATAGTTCAATACAGTAATTACATAACTGCTTGAGAGCTCCACAAGAGAACAACAATTACTTGTTGTTGTTGTTGTGGTCTTCAGTCCTGAGACTGGTTTGATGCAGCTCTCCATGCTACTCTATCCTGTGCAAGATTTTTCATCTCCCAGTACCTACTGCAACCTACATCCTTCTGAATCTGCTTAGTGTATTCATCTCTTGGTCTCCCTCTACGATTTTTACCCTCCACGCTGCCCTCCAATACTAAACTGGAGATCCCTTGATGCCTCAGAACATGTCCTACGAACCGATCCCTTCTTCTAGTCAAGTTGTGCCACAAACTTCTCTTCTCCCCAATCCTATTCAATACTTCCTCATTAGTTATGTGATCTACCCATCTAATTTTCAGCATTCTTCTGTAGCACCACATTTCGAAAGCTTCTATTCCCTTCTTGTCCAAACTATTTATCGCCCACGTTTCACTTCCATACATGGCTACACTCCATACAAATACTTTCAGAAACGACTTCCTGACACTTAAACCTATACTCGATGTTAACAAATTTCTCTTCTTCAGAAATGCTTTCCTTGCCATTGCCAGTCTACATTTTATATCCTCTCTACTTCGACCATCATCAGTTATTTTGCTCCCCAAAGAGCAAAACTCCGTTACTACTTTAATTGTCTCATTTCCTAATCTAATTCCCTCAGCATCACCCGACTTAATTCGACTACATTCCATTATCCTCGTTTTGCTTTTGTTGATGTTCATCTTATATCCTCCTTTCAAGACACTGTCCATTTCGTTCAACTGCTCTTCCATGTCCTTTGCTGTTTGTGACAGAATTACAATGTCATCAGCGAACCTCAAAGTTTTACTTCATCCCTCAAAGCTACCCATTCTTCTTCTGCTGTATTTCTTTCCCCCATTCTTGTCAATTGTTCCCATATGCTCTCCCTGAAACTCTCTACAACCTCTGGTTTAGTCAGTTTATCCAGGTTCCATCTCCTTAAATTCCCACCTTTTTGCAGTTTCTTCAGTTTTAATCTACAGTTCATAACCAATAGATTGTGGTCAGAGTCCACATCTGCCCCTGGAAATGTCTTAAAATTACAACCTGGTTCCTAAATCTCTGTCTTAGCATTATATAGTCAATCTGATACCTTTTAGTATCTCCAGGCTTCTTCCATGTATACAATCTTCTTTTATGATTCTTGAACCAAGTGTTAGCTACGATTAATTTGTGCTCTGTGCAAAATTCTACCAAGCGGCTTCCTCTTTCGTTTCTTACCCCCAATCCATATTCACCTACTACGTTTCCTTCTCTCCCTTTTCCTACTGACGAATTCCAGTCACCCATGACTATTAAATTTTCGTCTCCCTTCACTATCTGAATAATTTCTTTATTTCATCATACATTTCTTCAATTTCTTCGTCATCTGCAGAGCTAGTTGGCATATAAACTTGTACTACTGTAGTAGGTGTGGGCTTCGTATCTATCTTGGCCACAACAATGCGTCCACTATGCTGTTTGTAGTAGCTTACCCGCATTCATATTTTCCTATTCATTAATAAACCTACTCCTGCATTACCCCTATTTGACTTTGTGTTGATAACCCTGTAGTCACCTGACCAGAAGTCTTGTTCCTCCTGCCACCGAACTTCACTAATTCCCACTATATCTAACTTTAACCTATCCATTTCCCTTTTTAAATTTTCTAACCTACCTGCCCGATTAAGGGATCTGACATTCCACGCTCCGATCCGTAGAACGCCAGTTTTCTTTCTCCTGATAATGACATCCTCTTGAGTAGTCCCCGCCCGGAGATCCGAATGGGGGACTATTTTACCTCCGGAATATTTTACCCAAGAGGACGCCATCATCATTTAACCATACAGTAAAGCTGCATGCCCTTGGGAAAAATTACGGCCGTAGTTTCCCCTTGCTTTGAGCCGTTCGCAGTACCAGAACAGCAAGGCCGTTTTGGTTAGTGTTACAAGGCCAGATCAGTCAATCATCCAGACTGTTGCCGCTGCAACTACTGAAAAGGCTGCTGCCCCTCTTCAGGAACCACACGTTTGTCTGGCCTCTCAACAGATACCCCTCCGTTGTGGTTGCACCTACGGTACGGCTATCTGTATCGCTGAGGCACGCAAGCCTCCCCACCAAGGTCCATGGTTTATTGGGGGGGGGGGGGGACAACAATTACTTAATAAATGGGAATAATGACTTCCAAGAAACTTTTAATATGAATGATCAACGACTATACCAAAAATCAGACCTCCCCATTAGAGTTTTCACTCCAAGATTATCCTGCGTGTATCGTGGAATCGGGAGAAGTGAACAAGTGTGCAGTTCCAAACACGTACGCTCGGGTCGCTGAGGAAAGGTGTGCACCTGAGGTGCATCGTATAATACGGCCTTGAAACGCCCACGCCTCGTCACAGAATAGTGACATTTTGAGGCTTGCCCATCCTGCAAAGCAGGGGATTTATGGCAGATCAGACGACAGAGAACGATCCTGGCTCAGGCACAAGTGTTTCGGTGCAGATCGTTCAGCGCACATTGTGGAACATGCGGCTCTTCAGCAGACGACCCGTTATTGTTACCATGTTGACCCAACGACATGGTCAATTACGGCTGAAGTGGGCACGGGACCATCAACGTCAGACCGCGGATCAATGGATACGTGTCGCCTGGTCGGATGAATCACATTTCGTGTTATACAGGTCGATGGTAATGTCCGGGTACGCCTCATCCAGGCGAAAGGATGCTCCAAACCTGCACTGCACCGTGAACACAGGGCAGTGTTGGCAGTATTTTGCTGGAGGGAGATTCACCTGTGAGCCCATGGAACCTATGGTAGTAATGACAGGCACTGTGACAGCTGTTGACTACGTGAACGTTATTACGGAACTCCTGCATCGGTTCGTGCTTGATGTCTTCCGCTACGGTGATGGCTTCTTCCAGCACGACAACCGCCGGTGTCACAAGGCAAGAATCGTGCTATAATGGTTTGAGGAGCATGGTAGTGAAATCACGTTGATGTCTTGGCCATTAAATTCGCCTTATCTGAGGCCAGTGCAGCAATTTGGGACACTATCGGGCACCAGCTTCACGCCCACAAACCACCGGCCTGTAATTTACGGAAACTGTGTGACCTGTGCATCAATAAATGGCTCTGAGCACTATGGGACGTAACATCTGAGGTCATCAGTCCCCTAGACTTAGAACTACTTAGACCTAAGGACATAACACACGTCCATGCCCGAGGCAGGATTCGAACCTGCGACCGTAGAGCAGCGCGGTTCCGGACTGAAGCGCCTAGAACCGCTCTGTGCATCAATACTTGGTACCAAATGACTCAGGAAACCTAGCAAGGACTTGTCGTGTACATGTTGCACAGAATTGCTGCTGTATTGGGTTCCAAAGTGGAGCAAAAAATTATTAATTAGATAGTCATAATGGTTTGGCTTACCACTGTAAATCTCACGAGCAGACCTTGAAGGTAAAATGACTGAGAATCGAACTCATGTGGAGGCTTACCAACAGCATTCCTGTCACGCATCATTCGCGCCTGGAACAGGAAAGTTGGGGGAAGGGGAGAGGGAGGTGGCAGTGGTACATGAAGGACCCTCCGCTACACAATGGAAGATGGCTTTTGGAGTATACATGTAGTTTTACATGTAGATGTAGAACTATGGTTGCTGGAAGACCGTGACGAGCACGTTGCGAATCAACTTCGATGGACGATATGTCAGGCGAACGTTTAGTTCAGCGAAACATTGATACTTTTTCTTCAAAAGGCTTGCATATTGCTCGGCACATGTACGCGAGAACTGCTCCGCTGAATCATGTCGGTTACTACCTTGAGCTCTATATCCTCCCTGATGTAGAGTTTGTGTTCAAATGGTCCTCAGAGGAATCGATGTGGCATGCTGTGTTTAATAACATTCAAAATTATTCACTCATCGTTTTTTCGCTATCTCGTTCAGTAATTCTGGCTGCAAGATACCGTCCATCGCTGTAGCGACCCTATAACAGGTTGAGAACACAACTTGCCACTCATCTTGCCGGTTATGGCGCTAACGTGTTCATTGCAGTCACCAAACTTTGTCGTTTCTGGACAGTTGCAACAGACACGCTGACATCTGGACCACCAGTATAGTCCGGAGAAGACTGTGTTCAACCGTCAACGCAAACAGTTCCACTCCTCTTGACATTCTCCAGGATGAAGCCAATGTTGTGGACTAAGTTTTACGGTTGGTTACGGCCGCGCTGACAACATAGTGGTCATGCCGTGATACGATTACCCTGAGCGGTACAGTATTCTCTCGTCGCTGCGGCTGCGTATGGCCTTCTTCTCTCCAGTGTGTCCACACCTCCATCCCTGCACGAGACGAAATGTCGGTTTACTAGTAACCCTACTTTCGAAGAACGATCATTATAGCTTAGCTGAACCGAGTTAAACGCTAATACAGCGCTCTTTGATGTCGAAGAGCCGTACAGGGACTCTCCGGTTTACTTCTTTTGTTGGCTATTCGCACACTGAGATTGGTGAAACACTGACCTTCCCAGTCACAGATGAGAGAAGACTTTTGGGCCTACATACATCCAACCCTGAGCGGGCTTAACCGTTTATTTCTGGTACACACTTATACGCATCCTCCAAGCTGGGATTCATTCCGGCAGCTCTTTCTGGGTGCTCCAATTTTCACAAACGGTGTAAAGGTATCACTTGTCTCTCTTGTAATCGGCCACCAGGAATAACGTTCTTACTCCTTTTCCCATCATCGGCCAGATCATGTTTAAGACCTTTCCAGTTCCCTCGCACGTGCAGAGCTGTCAGCAACGCGTGTATTTCATTCTCTTCCTCTTCGAAAGTTTTCGTGAAATCGTTCATGAATACTGGTTGTCGGTTAACAACAAGCACTGCGGTATTCTGTTGATTGTCGTGCGATCAGTAGCCGATCAAAAGACAAATAAACAACAATTGCTCGTCGTTTCTGGCTCTATAACTTCTGAACTAGTTGTTCGCTACTATCATATCTTCTCCACACCCGGCAAAAAGATCGACGAATGGAATAAATTTTCGGTATTTAAACTGAGCCTCTTTTTGAGCAGTTTTCGACTAACTCGAAGTGTTATTCAGCCAGAGTTCGAAATCCTCATATAAGGAGAAACTTACTGCAGTACTTCTGGCAGGTAAATAAGAAAATACTCTAACCCTCTATTTTAAATCACCGCAACGCATTTGCTTTCTGCATCCCGTATTGCATGAATCCCCTGTGGGTCGGCTACTGCGATATACCGTAGGAACCGGAACTCGGTTGATTATTCAGATGGGATGGGCCTGCTCGCAGAATTCCACGCTTTCGGCCAGCACGGGATTACAGACGTTTCATTTCACAGGCTAAGCTTCCCTCGCGGGTGTCGTAGCTATTAATGCTATAAAGACATGTTTAATAACGGTGGAAAAAGCGCCGGTGTTAATTGCACGCAAAATTCGCCTCGGCAGCAGAGGCTGCTAACGCACACTTGCGTGGTGGCGTTCGACTTGGGGGGAACCAGTTCTTCCTTGTGGTGGAAGAAATTTTCACTGCCATTCTTTAGTTGCCATGGGGAGGAGAGGTGGTGGTGTGAAGTTCTTGATCGCTAGACTTTGCGGAGAGGTTTCTAATTTAATACACAGTGTCGCGTGTAATGAGGCCATATGACACTGCTGATTGTGATCCGCGGGACAGTTTAAAGGTAGATTCACTCTTGATGCCACTTCAAAACATTCCACAATGTATTTGAAATGGCAGCACTCGTACCAACCGTCAATGGAATAAATCGGCACGGTACTTCATCGCCAGGGATTCTCTGGAAGAAAGTTTTGACATTGTCGGGCCGGTGGCTTCGCGTGACTGTGTGATCTAGTCCAGCCTGTAATCTGTTAACATCTTAAGTTAACCTCTTATCGTCACGCTTACTCATGCTATAGTAGTGGTTTTTGTAATTTTATGGTTTCTTTGCCTTTTTTTATTGCACGCTTTGTTTTCGTAAGTTTGCGTGTGTTGGCTCGCGAAGGAGACCCAATATCCGAAATCGAAATATTTTTTATATTTACAACACAACGACTAACAAAAAACCTAAACTAGACATAAATAATAATTTTAAATAAATATCCTGTAAATATAATTCTCATGAAAATTTCTTCAACAAGAGGCAGGCGGTTACGTTGATGAAGTAAAATAGACCGTTTGTGGCACCTTGGATTTTATTCCATGCACGGAAGAAATTACCTCGTAACTCAGAACAGGAAGGAAGGCAAGGTAGCGGTTAACTAACGTCGACACTGTCGTCATTACAGACGGAATATTATTACATTTGGGCAAAGACGCTCCAGGAAATATTATTTGGTGAAACTTCCGAACATCTAAGGCAGGACGGCACACGGCGATTTCAATTCCATTCAGTTTTCGAGTCCAATTTCTTATCTAAAAATGTTTAGTCTTAACGAGTAAGATGTTAGGAAGTACTTCATTTGAGAACATTTTTAATAGTAACCTACATGTGTGGAGATTACGATGAAGAAAAAACATGCCGTCTACCAGTCCGTAAACTACTGCCAATTTGAGACGTGGTTAACGGCATGGAGCCAACAAACAAAATGCTGTCTACATTATGGTCTTCAGAGATGAAGTAAAGAAACTTACTCGTACTCCTATACATTAAGTTACTGACATTAGTCTTAAGAATGAAATTCATTTGAAGCATACTGGGGCCAGTCACCATTACGTATTTGATAATTCACACAGTACCTATTCTTTTTTTTAAAAAAAAAAGAACAGCAGGTCATCTCGCACTATTATTGTGTGAATGCTTTACAAAACATCTCAGTATTTACGTGAATAAGCAAGATCTCCGATAGTGCTGGTCAAGAGGAAGCGCAGGAGATGAGGAAATAGTTGTCCATGACGAACCGGGAACATTTCAGCTCTGGAGACGCAACGGTCGTTCCTGGAAGGAGGAGTTTGTTAATAAAGTTCACGAACCTGAGATTCCGCCTTCTGGATGGGAACAGGTGAATGAACTCTTTCTACAACAATAAAAAAACATGTAACTTAATGAAATGCTTAAGATTTAAACAGTTCGAATTATGGTTTTTATATGTGTTGGTTTTTGGCCCCAGGTCATATAGTCATACAGAAAATGTAACGGACATTTGCTGGAAATCACCTGATGCAACAGTATTTCATAACCTGCGTTCGAATTGGCAAAGTACAAGAGTAAAATAATCCACCCGAAACAGACACCAAGGATATGTTCGCCGAATAATGGTGGAAAGAGGAGACTATCACAAGATCGATTGTATGATGGATTTCAACGTCGGATAGGCGTTCCCTTCTAGGCGGAGATCCTGATGGAGGCTACTGTACGAAGTTGTTACACTTGAAGTCACCACACATCCAACATGCGGGTGCCACAGTTCAAATTCTGGATACCGCAGCCACCACACAACGTATGTTAATCACGCCAGCAGCTGCTAGTAAGTTGATCTTCCGTGTTCCAGAGGTAAATCTCAAAGCTAAAGAGAATTAATGTAGCAAACCAAAGTGAAGTAATATGTCAACATCTATATCTACATCTATATTCCACAAGTGACCTTACGGTGTGTGGCAAAGGGTCTTCAGGTACAACTATATTTTCCTTGTTTTTCTGTTTCATTCGCTAATGGTGCGAAGCGGAAAAATGAGTGTAGGTAAACCTCAGTCAATCTATAATTTCTCTGATTTTCTCGTCGTGGCATTTCGCTGAATGTACATGGGAGTAAGTAATATGTTGCCCGATTCTTTTTGGAACGTATGTTCTCGAAATTTCAGCACTATGGTACAACGCCTCTCTTGTAGCTTTGCCACTAGAGTTTGTTGAGAATCTCCATCGCCGACCAAACGATCCCTTGACAGAAGGCCCTGCTCTACGTTCGATCTTACCGATAGATGTGGCGCAGTGGTTAGCACACTGGACTCGCATTCGGAAGGACAACGGCTGAAATCCTCGTAGGGGCCGCCAGATTTTGGTTGTCCGTGATTTCCCTAAATCACTCCAGGCAAAGACCGAGATGGTTCCTTTAAAAAGGGCACGGCCGATTTCCTTCTCCATCCTTTCGAAATACGAGCTCGTGCTTCGTCCCTACTGACCACGTTATCGACGGTATGTTAAACTATTTGCAACATTGATCATACATGCCAAGTAAAACTTGTCTTTGAAGGGATCTTGTCTGAAAATACGTGGTGTGGTCTTTATGGTTCGGGATTAGCGGTAATAATGAACGTGCACATTAGGTATCAAAATAGTCACACGTTTGATATTCACTATGGAAACTTAGAGAAATACTGAACAATTTAGATACTCAGACACATTACATCTTCTCCATGCACAGTGGTATTCCATCGTTGAGTAGAAAGAAGTAAGTTGGAGTTTATCGTTGTATTGAGATCAATGTTATCACACTAATCCGTACTCAGCTGATGGACTCTAACTACCTCGTTGCCGACGGAGCGCTGTGCACTAATCTTTCATTTCTTCCTTTAAATCAACTGAATACGGATGAAGGAAAGAACTAGCCATTGATGTGTATAAAGACCTATCTCATAATTCAGCTCAGATGTTTCAGGGAAGCCAAGAAAAACTTGAGTCTCGATAACTGCACGCAATTTTAAACCCCACTCCTCCCGAATATGAGCCCGATGCTTTACCTGCAGCATCTCCTCTCCCGGCGCTAGAGAAGGGCGGACAACTCCTTAAGTCCGGCTAGCTGCAGCGGAATCCCAAACACCTCATTGCCAGATGCTATCTGCGGAGAAAATTGCTCGCGCTGCCCCACAAAAATTTCTCGGCAGGCTGGGGACCCTATAGGAATGCTCTCTGGCTTCGAAGTTAATCGTGAACTTTCCAGAAGAACATTAATAAATTGCAGTCCAATCCTGTTTCGATAAAAAAATTGCTGCAGGTATGGGTAATAGGATCTGACTCGCAAAATATAGGGAAAGTTGCTTGCTCATTCTTACATTCTGAGTGAAAACGCCACTACATAAACGAAATGATTGTGGAAGACTCGGTACCGAGCGCAGTGTATATCTTCATTGCTTCTCGGCGACTCGATATGAACAACACGTTGAAACGTCCAACCATAAAAGTCAATGGTATTATTTGCGACGTTACAGATTTTAACATCATTTCTATTCAATCTTGCATGAATCTGCCAGGCGAAGACGTTATTTTCGTGATAAATTCCATGTTCTACGTTTACATCAACTATTTTCATTGTCCATCGGCAAATAATACTATTTAAAAAGAACATACCACAATAAAGTAATAACACTAGTTTATTGGTTATCGTTCCGACTATGTTAAGGCCATTACAGACGTTCCATAAGTTCCATAAGGACAGGGAGAAGATAAGAAACTGCCCCAGATTTTTTGAGAGAACAATCCTGGGTTTCTCCAAAAGTGATTCAGAGAGACGACGATCAACATAAATCGAGGTAGCTGGATGGAGATTTGAACTCGGTTCTCCCGAGTACGAGGCCAGTGTTTTAATTATCGTAAAGATTGTTCCACGTAGTGAGATCAGCCAGTGGTTGAAACATTGTACTAGAATTCTGGAGGGCCGGAGTTCGATTAATCTAGAGACAGATTTTCTATGATTTCCGTAAATCACTTAAAGCTACTGAAAACGACAAGTTCGATATTCTTCCCAGTTTTCTCTCAGTACGAACTTTTGCGCCTATCCAGATGACCTGTTCGACGACGAGACGTTATACCCTATTATTCCTTCCTTCGCCTTTGGCTATTCGTCCAGAAACAGAACAAATCGTTTCGTAGGGCACAGGAATTAGTTAAGCTTTACGTAGCGTCATATCTGATGAACATAGCCTCGTGTGAGTGTTCATGTTAGAAACCAACGCCGGCGCACCGACTTGACCGTACGGTGTGAGCCCTAATTTCTCGTACCTTATATTTGTAGTCCCTACACGAAATGTATGTTGGCGGCAGCAGGATCGTTCCGCAGTCAGCTTCAAATTCCGGTTCTCTAAAGTTTCTCAGTAGTGTTCTTCGAAATGAATGTCTTCTTTCCTCCAGGAATTTACACTTGAGCTCTCGAAGCATATCCGTAACACTTGTGTGCTGATCGAACCTACCGGTAAAAAATCTACTAGCTCGCCTCTGAATTGCTTGGATGTCTTCTGTCAATCTGGCCTGGTGCGGATCAAAAACACTAGAGCAGTACTCAAGAATAGGTCGCACTAACGTCCTATATGCGATCTCCTTTACAGATGAACCAAACTATCCTAAAATTCCCCCAAAAACCCGAAGTCGACCATTCGCCTTTCCTACCACAATCCTCACATGCTCGTTCCTTCTCATATCGCTTCACAACTTTACGCCCAAATATTTAAACTATTTGACTTGCGTCAAGCAGGACACTACCAACGCTGTATCCGAACATTAAGGGTTTGTTTTTCCTAGTCATCCTCATTAACTTACATTTTTCTACATTAAGAGGCAGCTGCCAATCATCACACCAACTAGAAATTTTGTCTACGTCATCTTGTATCAACCTACAGTCACTTATCTTCGACACTTTCCTGTACACCACAGCATCATCAGCGAGCAACCGCAGATTGCTGCCCACCCTGTCTGCCAAATCATTTATGTATACCAAAAATAGCGACGGTCTTATCACACTTCTGTGAGGCACTCCTGATGTTACCCCTGTCTCCGATGAACACTCGCCGTCGAGGACAACATACTGGGTTCTATTATTTAAGAAGTCTTCGAGTCAGTCACATATCTGGGAGCCTATTCCGCATCCGCGTACCTTCGATAGCAGTCAACAGTGTAGTACCGTGTCGAATGCTTTCGGAAATCTAGAAATGTAGAATCTGCCTGTTGCCCTTCATCCATAGTTCGCAGTATATTATGTGAGAAAAGAGCAAGCTGGGTTTCGCACGAGCGGTGCTTTCTAAAGCCGTGCTGGTTCGTGGACATGAGCTTTTCGATCTCTAGGAAATTTATTATATTTGAACTCAGAATATGCTCCAGAATTCTGCAGCAAATCGATGTTAAGGATATTGGTCTGTAATTTTGCGGGTCGGTTCTTTTACCTTTCTTATTTACAAGAGTCACCTGCGCTTTTTTCCTGTCGCTTGGAACTTTGCGCTGGGCGAGAGATTCGCGATAAATGTAAACTAAGGAAGGGGCCAATGTCGTAGAGTACTCTTTATAAAACCGAATTGGAATTCCATCCGGACCTGGCGGCTTATTTGTTTTTAACTCTTTCAGTTGTTTCTCTGCGCCAGGGACGCTTATTACGGTGTCATCCATTCGGGATGGTCAAACTACGGTACGTTTGTACGATTCTCCTGCGTGAACGATTTCTTAAACGTGGAATTTAAAATTTCGGCCTTCCTTTTACTATTTTCTACTGCCAAACCAGACTGGTCAGCGAGTCACTGGATGGAAGCTTACGCCCGCTTAGCGATTTTACATAGCACCAGAAATTTTTCGGGTTTCCCTCCCGATGTTTAGCCAAGATATGACGATGGTGGTTGTTGTATGCTTCACGCACAGGTATTTTCACAGACACAAGAATCTTTACTAATCTTTGCCGGTCGTCATTTAGGCGTCCTCTTTTAAATCGAAAGTGCAACAGTCTTTGCTTCCTCAAGATTTTCCGAATTTCGTTATTAAGCCACGGTGGGTTTTCTCCGTCCTTAATCCACTTACTAGGCACATACTTGGCTAAATGATTGCAGTTCACTGTCTGAGTGAGATGCTAACAGCTGCTTATCTGTTCAGAAACATTCTCCTAGCCCTCTTGACTGATTTATTAACTTTCGTAACCATAGTCGCTATGATATCATGATAACTAATCCCTGTTTTATACTGATATCGTCCATAAGGTCCGGCCTCTTTGTAGCTACAAGGTCCAAGATACTTCCACTGCGTGTGGGCTGCCGAACTAGCGGCTGAAGACAGTTTTCGGAAAACATGTTTCAAAGTACTTCACAAGACTGTCCAATCCACTGGAGCTCTAGTCACTCCATAAATAACAGATTCAGTCTGACTGCACGTCTCTTTATACAGTGTGCACTCCACTGTAGAGCGAAAGCTTACTTTTGAATGCCTTGTAAGCACACTGAACAAAAGAATAATTATCACACCCAGCAGACATCACACTCACACGCTTCCAGCCTTGATAGTGCGCACCACCAGCCTTAGCTACACTGTCCACAACTCCGGATTAAATGCCTCATTCGACTGTCGGTACACTTGACGCTTGGCACCGTTTGAAAAGAGGCCACATCATGACCCGTCGGACCACATTACACATCTCTATTCAGCTAGAGTCCAGTTTCTGTGTTGTCCCCTTGAAGACGCGCAATACTATGTGCCTCTGTGAGGAAGGGTCTCTTGCTACGTACCCGACTCCAAATGTGCATCGCGTGAAGTTCCCTTCACAATGCTCGCTGGAAAGCTCATTGAGATGACATTCACTGAAAGCAGCAGTCCCTGTCGGGTTTGAAACCCATTGTCATTGACAAGACGCGACATTCATCTCCAGTCCCTGTCGATTAGCATCTTTTTACAACCGCTCTTTTTGCGCCGTGTTATATGGCTGCTGGTGGCAGACCATTCCTTGTAGATAAGATGGACAGTCCACTCTAATATACAGACAAATAGGGCAATTTCATTCACGGTGTTGTCATGGGCACGTCTAAATACGATAGCTATTTTCTGTCATTCTCTCACGTCTCCACATCGATTAATCTTACTGCGCTGAGTTCATACAATCGAATGGCACACAACCTCACTACTATGACTTAATCAGCGGCTGAGAGTGACATAACTGCCTGGTACCAGTTCTACAGTATCTACAGCGCTCCCAAGTGACCAATGTCCTCTTTTAAGGGGGTAACTAATAGCCTGTCAGTGGGCTTGTATTTCAATCATATAATGACGTATTGATAGTTAATACGCACTCAGTTCCAGATTACACCACGGTTAAGACGACATAACTAAGACTGCCAATTCGCCGGCGTACTTGTCACGGAAGTCACGTGCTACACTTTTCACAATGTATGGGGCGTCCCAGAAATAATGCAACAAACTCCAAGGGGCTGCAGATGGTGTCTTGAGGAACAAATCGTGCATAGGAACCCATTTCATCCAACGACGCTTCAGAGCGCCGAAGGCGGCACCTGCCAGTAGGCAACCCCTTCGGCAGCAAACGTGACTTTGTACGCTGACGATCCGTAGGCGGAACGTTTCACATTTTTGTCTGTTATTAAGTGATCGTGACTGATTGCGATGAAAGCCATTGGAGAAGTGGAGATAACTGCTGCGTAGGAAGGCCTTGTCTCAGTGGATGACGATTTTGGACACAGGTTTCCATCCGCAGTTTATTTTTCTCATGGGACACTTTAAAATCTCCAATAATTTCCGATACACAGGAGAAAAATAAACAGCAGAGGAGGACTGTGTCAGAAACTGTCATCCAACAAGGAAACGCAACATCGCATTCATAGGAGACAAGGTTTTAAGGCCTATCTACGCAGCAGTTAACTACATCTACTCCATTGGCGATCATGGCAATCAGTCGTGATCACTAAATAACAGACAATATTGCGAGACGTTCCGCTTACGGTCCGTCCAGCTTATGAAGTCACATTTGTTGCCGAAGGAGTGGCCTAGTGGCAGGCCCCATCGCCTATAGCTTCGACGCTCTGTAGTGTCATTGGATGACGTTTCCAGACAAGGGTTCCTATCCTCGATTTTTTCATCAAGACACCTTCTACACGTCCTCCAAGTTTGCCGCAACATTTCTGGTACACCCTGTGTATAAATTGCCTAACAGATAACGCCAAGAGATCCATGAGCCTTTTTGCAGATGACACTTTTGCATAGGAAAATGTCGCAGTGCCAGAAAATTGTAGCGAAATGCAGGATGACCTGCAGACGATTGACGCTTGGTACAGGGACTGGCAATTGACGCTAAACATAAATGTAACGTACTGTGAATACGAAGACAGAAAGTCCTTTCATTGTATGACTACACGATTGCAGAACAATCACTGGAAGCAATTACTTCTATAAAGTACCCAGGAATACGTGTACGGAGCGATTTGAGGTGGAAAGGCCATATAAAATTAATCTTAGGTAAGGCAGGTGCCAGACTGAGATTTCCTGACAGTCAGTCTTATGGGATCCGCACAAGATAGAATTGCTAGAGAAAATTTTCGGGCTCCCCTTCCGATTCTTCGTCAAGGTATGACGGTCGTGGTTGTTGTATGCTACACGCACAGATATTTTCACAGACGCAAGAATCTCTACTAATCTTTGCCGGTCGTCATTTGGGCGTCCTCTTTTAAATCGAAAGTGCAACAGCCTTTGCTTCCTCAAGATTTTCCGAATTTCGTTATTGAACCACGGTGGGGTTTTTTCCGTTCTTAATCCACTTATTAGGCACATACTTGGCTAAATGATTGCAGTTCACTGTCTGAGTGAGATGCTAACAGCTGCTTATCTGTTCAGAAACATTCTCCTAGCCCTCTTGACTGATTTATTAATTTTCGTAACCATAGTCGCTATGATATCATGATAACTAACCCCTGTATTTGTACTGACATCGTCCATAAGGTCCGTCCTCTTTGTAGCTACAAGGTCCAAGATACTTCCATTGCGTGTGAGCTGCCGAACTAGCGGCCGAAGACAGTTTTCGGAAAACATGTTTCAAAGTACTTCACAAGACTGTCCAATCCACCAGAGCTCTAGTCACTCCACAAACAACAGAAGGGAATTCAAATAAACTATTGGCGCGCAGTAGGTTAACGCCAACAGTTATGTCTAGCTTAACAAGTTGAAAAAGAGGTTTTTGGCATCAACAAGGATTTGGCAAATTTTTTCTGTAGTGTAGCAAAATGGTGTGACGGCAGTCACAAAGCAATATTTACTGCCATGATTTTTAGTTACATTAAAATTATTTTAATAAACTAAGGTCACCGAGGAAGAATAGCGAGAATGAATCTAAACACAGAGATATATAGGTTGCGTATTGGTAAAGAATGACTGAGATTGTAGGGAGATCGAGTTTACGTGCGCCCAGCAGAACAAAACAAAACATAGCTCTCAATATTTATGCAAATGACTAGCTTCACGAACAGTGAACACAATACATTGGACAATTTATATCTAATTATCTTACATTCATGGAAAAAGTACTGGTAAAATATTTTCATACGTACAAATTAAACATACGCCTGAATGTGTTACACAATATACTATCATCTTTTGTTATGCGATGATGATCTAGGTGTAATAAGCTCTCATCTATCATGCAGGGGCAGCATCGTAACTTAATTATTACTGTAAATAACTGTGAAGCGTGCAGCCTCGGGAGCACAATGGCAGCGCTGATGCTTCAGCCGCGGTAATCCCAAAATCGATTATCTACACTATATTAATCAACGCTGGCCCCGCGTCATCAAGACAACTATAGAAGCACTGAAGCGAACCCCACAGGTCTCTGTACCAGATTAAGAGCGACCGAACGCGATACTTTGGCTTGATTGAAAATTCCGGCGGTTGAACAGATACCTTTCCCTAAATGTGTAATTGACTCTCCTCCATTTTTAAGCCTCATTTTTTTTACAAATACGTGGGAATCGTTCCGTGACATATATGGAATTATTGGAACTTGGTTGTTATTGCTACAAAATAACCACAAAAGTCGTAACAAGAATCTCCTTAATAGGGCAACTTAAGCCATTCTTTTCACATATCCTGTGCGCTAGAAAGCTATCTTCAACGTTGAACTATTCCACACGTTCCCTGCGCTTCGAATTCCATATCTTAATGGCAAGTGAGTAGGAATATGCAAAACGACGGACAGTCTACGGACAAGACGATGTCATAGTGAGTCAGAGATCCAAAGACTCTGTAGCAACCGTTATATCCCCTTCATTGCACGGAATTCCAAGTTTCCTACATAATAGTCCCTGTCACTTATGGCTGTCTTTCTGAACAGTATGCAGACGAACTCTTTACGTCAATTTTGATCTTAGTGTAGTATTTGTCCTTCTCTGTTGACATCGTCTTCGATGGGGTGTCAAAAGCTACTCCGCTTTGCTCAGTATCTTCAGTTAGATGAACGTAATTTGAAACAGATAAACTAAACTTTCAGGAAATAGACTTTCCTGTTAACTATCGCAAAGTGCGATGTAGAGGAAGCGCTTTCGAAAACCGGAAGACATTATTTCTGGTTTGCTAAGAAATGAAATCGCTTCAACGTTAGTTGTCGAATAAATCAGTATTGGAATCCGGGCTTTTGGAACCAGACGCATGACATCAGGCAAAGTTTCAATCGTAGTAGGAGACCCACCTCACATTTTTATAAATCTCTCTCTTGCCCCTGGCATTTATTTCGTCGCACGGTGGCCGCTGTTTTTATGAGTTGGAAATTCCTTTTATTTTAACATTGTGGCCCTTCTGTCCCCATTGTCCTAAGTTGATGTAAGACAGGGTAGTCTCTCTAAGGCAAGGCAGCGGCGTTCGACGTCTGTCGGTGAATGGTGTAAATTTTGTTCTGCGTGTTATCGCATTTTAACTGTTTGTGTATTGTATTTTATGAGGCGGAGATTGACCAGCATCCCAGCATTTATCTAAACGAGAATGGAAAACCTCACTCAGGTAGGCCAGTGTGCCAGATCAACAGGTCCGACACACCTTGTCTTGCAAGCTAGAGCGCTACGCGAAATGAGCTTATCACTATTACTACTGGCCATTAAAATTGCTACACCAAGAAGAAATGCAGATGATAAACGGGTATTCATTGGACAAATATATTATACTAGAACTGACATGTGATTACATTTTCACGCAGTTTGGGTGCATAGATCCTGAGAAACCAGTACACGAACAACCACCTCTGGCCGTAATAACTTCCTTGATACGCCTGGCCATTGAGTCAAACAGAGCTTGGATGGTGTGTACAGGTACAGCTGCCCATGCAGCTTCAACATAATACCACAGTTCATCAAGAGTACTGACTGGCGTATTGTGACGAGCCAGTTCTCGGCCACCATTGACCAGACGATTTCAATTGGTGAGAGATCTGGAGAATGTGCTGGCCAGGGCAGCAGTCGAACAGTTTCTGTATCCAGAAAGGCCCGTACAGGACCTGCAACATGCGGTCGTACATTATCCTGCTGAAATGTTGGGTTTCGCAAGGACGGAGTGAAGGGTAGAGCGACGGGTCGTAATACATCTGAAATGTAACGTCCACTGTTCAATGTGCCGTCAATGCGAACAAGATGTGACCGAGACGTGTAACCAATGACACCCCATACCATCACGCCGGCTGATACGCCAGTTTGGCGATGACGAATACACGCTTCCAATGTGCGTTCACCACGATGTCGCCAAACACGGATGCGACCATCATGATTCTGTAAACAGAACCTAGATTCATCCAAAAAAATGACGTTTTGCCATTCGTGCACTCAAGTTCGTCGTTGAGTACACCATCGCAGGCGCTCCAGTCTGTGATGCAGCGTCAAGGGTAATCGCAGCCATGGTCTCCGAGCTGATAGTCCATGCTGCTGAAAACGTCGTCCAACTGTTCGTGCAGATAGTTGATGTCTTCCAAACGTGCCCATCATTTGACTCAGGGATCGAGACGTGGCTGCACGATCCGTTACAGCCATGCGGATAAGATGCCTGTCATCTCGACTGCTAGTGATACGAGGCCGTTGGGATCCAGCACGGCGTTCCGTATTACCCTCCTGAACCCACCGATTCCATATTCTGCTAACAGTCTTTGAATCTCGACCAACGCGAGCAGCAATGTCGCGATACGATAAACTGCAATCGCTATAGGCTACAATCCGACCTTTATCAAAGTCGGAAACATGATGGTACGCATTTCTCCTCCTTACATGAGGCATCACAACAACGTTTTGCCAGGCAACGCCGGTCAACTGCTGTTTGTGTATGAGAAATCGGTTGGAAACTTTCCTCATGTCAGCACGTTGTAGGTGTCGCCACCGGCGCCAACCTTGTGTGAATGCTCTGAAAAGCTTATCATTTGCATATCACAGCATCTTCTTCCTGTCGGTTAAATTTCGCGTCTGTAGCACGTCATCTTCGTGGTGTAGTAATATTAATGACCAGTAGTGTATAAATTTCCGTAGCAGAAAATAAATGAAGTGTCATCATAACTGAAGATATGCGTAGGTACCATCAGTAGTAGATCTCATGGATAAAGTGGAGATTTCTGAAATTCCTGAAACTAATATCGTATTATACACTGACATTTCCTGAAGCAAGTACACTAGCTAACAAGTTTAAGATCCGATATACATTTTTCAGCAGCTTAATTTGAGAGAGGCTGAGATGTCGTCAGATCTTCTACTGGCCATCGGCGTAACAGTGGAGCGCAGGCTGCGGAAGACGAACGAGGTTGGGCAGATGCTGGACTGTACACGAGCCACACTGTCAACCTCACCTCCCTTTTGAAGAAAACTGCCGCCGCCGGCATCAGCTGCCGTGGGCCACAGGGCACAAAATCACTCGCCACTTCAGTGCTGGACGATTACGACCGGTGAGCAGTCACACCATGCAGAACCACCTCCCAGCTCTGGGGTGTAAGAGCCACCGCTCATGTGTACACCTCTGCTCACCGTACGTAACAAGGCGTGACGCTCGAAGCGTGGACAACATTGCTTCGACTTCAAAGCAGCATTAAACGTCGGTACACACAGTTCGTCGAAAGCAGCATGAGGTGATGCAATCCACTTGCCTACAGCGAACCGTTCGGTGGTATTATCGTGTCGGGGCCGTTTATATGGGATGAGATGGGGACCCGATTACTCCTGCCGTTACCTCATCGGCAAAAGATATAGCAACCCACTATCTGGTCGTGGGCATCTACATCTACAGCTACATCTACACCTACATAATACTCCGGAAATCACCTCATGCTGTGTGGTGGAGGGTACTTCATGTGAATATCAGCGATATTCTGTTCTACTCGCGAATGCTGCGTGGAAAGAACGATCGTCGGTAATCCTCTGTATTGGCTCTAATTTCTCGAATTTTCTCATTGTGGTTATTACGTGAGATGTTTGTGGGAGAATGTAATATGTTGTCCGACTCTTCCCGTAAAATGCTCTCTCGAAATTTTAGTGCTAAACCTCTCCGTGCCGCACAATGCCTCTCTTGTAACGTCTGCCAATGGACTTTGTTGAGCATTTGGATAATGCTCTTGTACCGACGAAACGCTCTTTTGACGAAACGCGCCGCTCTTCTTTGGCTCTTCTGTATCTATTCTATCATTTGTGCCTGGTAAGGATCCAATATTGATGGATAATACTCAAGAATCGGACGAACAAGCCTCTTAAAAGCACTTCCTTCGTGGATGAGTTACATTTCCATAAGTTTCTTCCTATGAATCTCAGTGTGGCATCTGATTTTCGCCCTACTTGTTTTATGTGGTCATTCCACTTAAAGTCGCTCTGGATAGTTACTCCTAGTTGTTTTGCTGTAGGTACTGTTTCCAGCAGCTTCTCGTCAATAGTGTAGTTGTACAATAGTGGCTTTCTTTTCCTATGTATGCGCAATATGTTAGATCTATTGACGTTCAGGGTCAACTGCCAGAGCTTGCACCATTAACCAGTCCTCTGCAGGTCGTTCTGCAAATCGATACTGTCTTCTGGCATTGCTACTTCCTTATTGACAAGAGTGTCATCTGCGAACAGTCTCTAGGAGCTTCCGAGGCTTTCTACTAAATTATTGAGATACAATGTAAACTGTGAGGGTCCTATCACACGACCGTGGGGTACTCCGGAAATTACCTCTACACATGTCGATTTGGTTCCGTTAAGAGCGACGTGTTGAGTTCTGTATGGAAGTCTCGAATGTAGTTGCAAATCTGGTCCGATACGCGGTAAGATCGTAATTTTTTTTCTCTAAACGGTAGTGCGGGACGGTGTGTTACGCTTCCCTGAAATCAAGGAAGACGGTATCAACCTGAGTTTCGTTGTCTACAGGCCTGTGTATCTCATGGCGAAACAGAGCGAGCTGAGTTTCGCAAGACCTCTGTTTGCGGAATCCTTGTTGATTTTTATGGAGGAGATTTTCGTTCTCCAATAACGTCATAATTCTTGAGCGTAAAGCATGTTCCATAATTCTAGAACAGATTGACGCAAACAGTATAGGTCTATAATTGTGTGCATCTGCTCTACGGACCTCCTTGGAAACTGGAATGACCTGCGGCTTTTTCCAGTCGTTAGGTATTCTTCGTTGCATCCACCGAATGAAGTGTTGCAGTGGTGCTTCTCAATTGTATTCGGAAATACGGTGGCTCAGATCCTCATCCGGCCATCCAGATTTAGGCTTTCCGTGATTTCCATAAATTAATTAAAGTAAATGCCATGATGGTTCGTTTGAAAGGGCATCGTCGATTTCCTTTGTCGTTCTTCCCCAATTCGAACTTGTGTTTTATCTATAACGACCCCGTTATTGGCGAGACATTAAGCACAGATCTTCCTTCCATTCGTGTGCAGCCCTTTGCTCGCCTGCAGCAACCCACATATGACTTGCACCTTCAGTAAGACAATAGAATACCACATCGCTTCACGAACGTTAGCATTCTTGCGTCGACGTCTAGATCACCGGATAACAAAAGTATGTAATATGTCTGGGGCGCCATCGAGCGAGATATACGCGCCTTCGACACAGATTAGGCTAATTACCTTGATTTGTAATAGATGGTAGAGCAGCCCCAACACTGTCAGTGCCTTTGTGCAGTCCATGGCGTTATGAGTCAGTACCTACCCCTGCTATCCTGGCATCTATTTCAGTTGGACACGAGTGTATGCTGCAAGAAGAAAGCTAGAGAGTCAAGCCACAAGCTATGAAGCAGTAGATCATTTAAAGTAGAACGAAAGAAATGACTGGCATGGTCTCTTACGCAATATAGTCTTGAATTCCCTTAAAGCGAATTACGAGAAACCACTGAAAATCGAAGCGAGCGTGTTGAGATAGGGATTCCTGACCGTTTCTCCAGATTACGACTTCAGATGCACTCAGAGATGCACCGGGATTAAAAGCACTTTGAAGTGCCTACAACAAGGAGATCCGTTCTAGCTGTGTGTGTGTGGGGGGGGGGGGGGAGGCTGTTACAGATTGCATGTAATGCTACTTGTTTCCTAACTAGATTCTGATGTGACCTACCGTACTCGACACCTCAAAAAAAAAAAAAAAAAAAAAAAATCTGCAATATGGAAACATTGGTATCGACAATATGGGTCATGGTTGTTTCACATTACATTGAGTCTTCGCTGTACTTGTCATTCGTCGGTGACCTGACGTTTGAAGATTCAGCATTTTCGCCAGTAACGCGGTATAGTGGCAGTTACGTATAAAAGGTTGAAGTACATATCAAGCACTTGTTTGCTTTACAACAATAGTTCACCGCAGATTTAAGTCACACATGCGAACATGACGGACAGCCCTGTTCCGTCAGTCAAGTTCGTTAGAATTCACACGGCAATGCAGACTTGCAGTTTCACTCTGGAATCTTTGAGGCTACGGCATTACCATTGCGTTATGCAACTGTTGCACTAATTGTAGCTCATCTCCTGACCTCTGACACTCATCCATCCCAGTCATATATTAGATACGAAAAGCAATTAAAGGTGTCTGTAAAGTAAAAACAACCTTCGTTTATTTACACATTTTCGTAAGTATAAATACTATGCGCAAATTACGAATTAAAGTCTTTTACAAATTAATTTTAATGTTAATTTAACACAAAACTTGATAACACATACTCTGCCTGAAAAAAAAAAAAAGAAAGAAAAGACACCCAGAAATCTTAGTCGGATATCGATGTAAGTTCGTACGCATACGCAGCATCGGCGGGTATGTAAATGAGTAGAGTTGCAGTTCTCTGTGGCAGGCAGAACGACCACCAGAGTCCGTTAGTGTTGTTCGTGTTTAGTGTTATTACCAGGCTTAGTAGGGTGGCATATAAGAGGCGCGAACAGTGTCATATGTTGAGTGATGACTGTGAAGGATGCGAAAATACCTAACTGCCGCCAACTTACGTAGGGAGAAACGCTCATCACAATAAAATAAGAGATCAGAGCTCGTACGGAAAAATTTAAGTGTTCGTTTATTCAATGCGCTGTCAGAGAGTGAAATGATAGAGAAATTGTCTGAAGGGAGTTCAAAGAACTATCTGCCAGGCACTTAAGCGTGCATTGCAGAGTAGACGTGTAGATGCAGAAGGACAAGAAGATGTCGCGTACACGTGTGAGACATAATTATCAGCACCTGACAGGTTTTTTGCGAGGTAGTTATTATTCTATGTACAAAATTCGGTTGAATTTGGTCCAAGCGTTTAGCGTTGTGCTTCCTAAGAATTAAATGTGATCAGGACTATTACCAGTCAGCTTAACGACCCCGAAAACCGTGGATTCACCACTAATACAAACTTTCCAACAAGGTGTCCACCACCTACATATTTGCGAACGTATGTGAGCTAAATTTCAACACAAACATGAATTACAGAATTATCTTTATGAAAATGACAAAACAGAAATAATAATCAAAATAAAGCCAGCCTGTTCAAAAGTGCACATCTTTGTAGAGCTGTCAAATGAATATCTTCTGCTGGGTGACACTCAATACAGTGTTCCTCCCACCGTCCCCTGCGACAAACTTGGAACCTCCTTGGCATGCTTTCCGCAAAGTGGCCCAGACATTCCTACTAAGGTGTGTTCCACTTGCTGACAACAACCCTCCTAAAGTCAGCCAATGTGTGCGTGCGATCCTACGACGCCGCGCTAATAGTTCAGACACGCTCAGTCGAGCCATACCACCAGATTCCATTCGGTTGCAGTGTGCTCGTGCATTATCTTCATGGAAAACAAACTCAGTACGTAAGTGTTGACTGTAGCGATGGACAGTTTACTGGAGAATCCTGTCCCGATGCTGTACAGATTTCAGACTATGCTCAATAGTAATGAATGACGTCTGACATTCGTCTATGATACCGGCGCATCTGTCTGCTGAATCCTATTGTCTGCATGTCTGAGAGACGCTTAGGTATCCGATCGTTTTCGCGCCCTTTTACGATTAATATCAGGCGTTAGAAAATCCTGCACTCGTCAGTAATGGAAGCCCAACGTCATCGATCCAGTTTCGATTCCAGGTCTTCCCTTGCCCACCCCTTTCGCACAACGCATTGGTGGTAGTATGTAATGTTGTTTCTGCTGAATACGTAGAGGCCAAATTGATCGTACTGTCTGTGTTGACACAGCCCTCGCGCTTGCCTCCATAAAAGATGCGCTCATTTCTGTTACCTCCTCGACGGCGTACCTACGAGCCTACGAGCCACAGTTACCTGTCATAAGCTGCTGCTGTTGACAACGGGAAACCATTACCGGCAGACCTTCAATATCATATGTCTCAAGACAGCGGCTGAATGTTCAGATGGCGTCGCTGTGGTGTACGCCAATTCGACAGCAGTTTTTCGTGCTGAAAACCGTTCTCGCTGTAAAGTGACAATGCGCGCAAGGGTTAAGCTTGAAATAGCCATCTGAGGTATTTTGACGGACTGAGCAGTGTATTGCACCGTTCAAGATTCGAGATACTACGTGCTCAACTGAACTATACATATTATGTAGGTTTACTTTTACCTCCATTATACGGGTGGCTGTTCATAGCGATTTCCTGTGGTCAAAATAATATCGAGAAAATGTTTCCGATTTTTTAAAAAAAAAGCACGCAAACTGTGGGTCGTGCAAAACTTTGAGTGGTTTAGTTTGTTTTCAGTTATTCTGACATGTGACACCTTCACACCTGCACCCGACCCTTAACGGTAACACAGACAAATATCCACATACAGGGTGGCAAAATAAAATTGGCATGGAAAATATTTTATGCACATTAAGCTAGGCAACGCCACTTACATCATCCGCAGCTTCGGCACATTTACTTTGTGCAACGGCGTGCAAAACTTACGCATGAAAGTGATATTCGCACGACGTGTCCCTGCCACATAACTTACCTCGATGAAACTTGGACGATACATAGTAAGAACTGCTACAATATAATGCAAAAGCGAACTGAAAGAAATTCGCAGTGAGATGAACAGAATTAACACTTTTATTCACAGACAATAATTAAACTGAAGCCCCACAATTTATGATGGCCCCCTGGACATTTCAAAATACGGGACGTGATTCTTAATACAGATTGTGATCACCACGCACAGCAGTGCATGCTCTTCAACGTGCTCCCATGCTGGCCCCAAGGTTAGCAAGTTCTTATGGTAGGACGTTCCATTCCTCCACCAGCACGGTTGACACCTGCTGGTGTGAACGCGCTGCGGTACGTCTCCCCAACGTATCACACACGTGCTCGATGGGATTTAAGTTGGGGGAACGGGCAGGCCGACCATTCGCCGAATATCCTCTCGTGCCAAGAGCTCCTACAGCCCCGTTGCTCGATGCGATCGCACATTGTTATCCATAAAAACGAAGTCAGAACCGAATGCACCCCTGAAAAGACGCACCCGGGGAAGTTGAACGGTGTCACAATAACGTTGGCCAATGAGTGTTACGTGGTCAAAGATTTGGATATCAGAAGGCCCACGCAAAATTATGTCTCCCCACATCATAAAACCTTGGGCCACCATAACTACACTACTGGCCATTAAAATTACTACACCAAGAAGAAATGCAAATGATAAACGGGTATTCATTGGACAAATATATTATACTAGAACTGACATGTGATTACATTTTCACGCAATTTGGGTGCATAGATCCTGAGCAATCAGTACCCAGAACAACAACCTCTGGCCGTAATAACGGCCTTGATACGCCTGGGCATTGAGTCAAACAGAGCTTGGATGGTGTGTACAGGTACAGCTGCCCATGCAGCTTCAACATAATACCACAGTTCATCAAGAGTACTGACTGGCGTATTGTGACGAGCCAGTTCTCGGCCACCATTGACCAGACGATTTCAATTGGTGAGAGATCTGGAGAATGTGCTGGCCAGGGCAGCAGTCGAACAGTTTCTGTATCCAGAAAGGCCCGTACAGGACCTGCAACATGCGGTCGTACATTATCCTGCTGAAATGTTGGGTTTCGCAGGGATCGAATGAAGGGTAGAGCCACTGGTCGTAACACATCTGAAATGTACCGTCCACTGTTCAAAGTGCCGTCAATGCGAACAAGAGGTGACCGAGACGTGTAACCAATGGCACCCCATACCATCACGCCGGCTGATACGCCAGTATGGCGATGACGAATACACGCTTCCATTGTGCGTTCACCACGATGTCGCCAAACACGGATGCGACCATCATGATTCTGTAAACAGAACCTGGATTCATCCAAAAAAATGACGTTTTGCCATTCGTGCACCCAGGTTCGTCGTTGAGTACACCATCGCAGGCGCTCCTGTCTGTGATGCAGCCTCAAGGGTAATCGCAGCCATGGTCTCCGAGCTGATAGTCCATGCTGCTGAAAACGTCGTCCAACTGTTCGTGCAGAGGGTTGTTGTCTTGCAAACATCCCCATCTGTTGACTCAGGGATCGAGACGTGGCTGCACGATCCGTTACAGCCGTGCGGATAAGATGCTTGTCATCTCGATTGCTAGTGATACGAGGCCGTTGGGATCCAGCACGGCGTTCCGTATTACCCTCCTGAACCCACCGATTCCATATTCTGCTAACAGTCATTGGATATCGACCAACGCGAGCAGCAATGTCGCGATACGATAAACCGAAATCGCGATAGGCTACAATCCGATCTTTATCAAAGTCGGAAACGTGATGGTGCGCATCTCTCCTTACACGAGGCATCACAACAACGTTTCACCAGGCAACACCGGTCAACTGCTGTTTGTGTATGAGAAATCGGTTGGAAACTTTCCTCATGTCAGCACGTTGTAGGAGTCGCCACCGGCGTCAACCTTGTGTAAATGCTCTGAAAAGCTAATCATTTGCATATCACAGCATCTTCTTCCTGCCGGTTAAATTTTACGTCTGTAACACGTCACATTCGTGGTGTAGCAATTTTAATGGCCAGCAGTGTATCATGTTCGGCAATGTTCCTATGTGCATTACGTGTTCTCACCTGTCGCCGTATGCGGGTACGTCCAGCATTGTCGAACATGGATCGTTTTGGTGGCCCAGGTGTGTCATAGTGTGTTGGGAGGCATAATGTTGCATGGGGGTACTGACCTCTTAATCTTTGAACACGGTACGCTCACCAGTCGTCATCATTGTGACACTGTTCTTCATCCCGTATGCGTCTTTGCAGAGGTGTATTCAGTTCTGCCTTCATTTTTATGGATGACAATGCGACCGCATCGAACAGCGCAGGAGCTGTTGGGACGAGAAGATATTCGGCGAATGGACTGGCCTGTCCGTTCCCCCGACTTAAATCCCACGGAGCACGTGTGGAATGCGTTGGGCAGACGTATTGCATGCAGCAACGACCGTTCGCCAGTTGTGAACCGCCGTGCTGGAGGAATGGCGCGCCCTGACACAAGAACTCGTCACCAGCCTTGTTGCCAGCATGCGAACACGTTGCTGAGCGGTGACCCCACCCTAAATATTGCC
This sequence comes from Schistocerca nitens, assembly GCF_023898315.1. NCBI lineage: Eukaryota > Metazoa > Arthropoda > Insecta > Orthoptera > Acrididae > Schistocerca > Schistocerca nitens. Next base: position 664,064,931 of record NC_064616.1, on the reverse strand, counting down.
TTTTAATACATGTGTTATTTCTGTTCGTCTCATTGTGTATTTCTTTCAAAAAAATGGTTCAAATGGCTCTGAGCACTATGCGACGTAACTTCTGAGGTCATCAGTCGCCTAGAACTTAGAACTAATTAAACCTAATTAACCTAAGGACATCACAGACATCCATGCCCGAAGCAGGATTCGAATCTGCGACCGTAGCGGTCACTCGGTTCCAGACTGTAGCGCCTAAAACCGCACGGCCACTCTGGCCGGCTATTTCTTTCATTTACCATCTGTACTATAATGTAGCTGTTCCTTCTACGTATGGTCCAAGTTTCATCGAGCTATGTCACTGAGTGCGACAATTAATGTGAAAGTTACTTTCGTCCTCAAACTTTGCGTACCAGTGTACAATATCAATCGATTACGGCTGGTTTTCTTACTAAACTAAGGAACAAAGAATTGAGAAGTGTCTAGAGACGGAACATTGTTCCATTGAAGAAAGACGGGCGTCAAATCGGCCACAGCGCTGTCGAAGCAACCTTGTCGGCATTTGCCGGATACGGTATAGAAAACATGAACGGCGTGTTCACATTGGCGTTAGATCGCTGCTGCTATGTCCCAATCATTTCGCAATTAGCTTCATTCCCAACCACAGGCGAGCTGTTCAGTCCTCCAAACATACCGAAACTTTTTAGAATAAACAGTAATTTAATAAATGTTACCTGTATTTGCGATCATTTTACATCTCTGTTAACTGTGACTTTTTAGAATATAAATTGAAATGCACAAATATCTATGACTAATCACTTTATTTTAACGTTTGTCGATACTTTTCCGAACATACATCCATCGTCAGGAGGAGTCAGTCAAAATGAATCTAACCTATCTGTTCATTTTATGTATATAATTTCGCTGTTCAAATGCAGACGTCGTCTCAGGTTGCTCGCAAAATCTCGCGTAGTCGTAAAATAAAGTAACTGATTACATATGGGTAAGAGGAATTCAATTACGAACGTTTCTCGATTCCATCTGTATGGCTGAGTGGAATGAACCTAATAAAGAAGTAATGGAAGTTCCTTAAGCTATCAAGAGAAACTTATTTAAGCATTTTACGATGCAGTTTGAAGTTTTCAGAGCCTCATCTTCAAATGCAACGAGTTTTATAATGTTCATTTCTTTCTGTGTGTTTTACTGTCGAAGTATACCTTCAGTCGGCACTCAGCTCGATTTGACTTCTAATGCATGTCATTGCCACGACTGCAGATGGACGTGTGAAAGGAATTAACGTAAATAGGGCGCGTAACCAAGTACAGAACGCAGGAAGTCTCGAAACGCTTCCTACAGTGGATGAGTAATGCGTTGTGACTGGTTGCAAGAATAGAAAAAAAAATTGAAAAAAAGAATTAACTGATAGTATCTGTTCATTTTATTTCTGCCGTTTCGCAGTCCACGTACAGGCATTACCACTGGCTATCCACAAAATTGCCGCAGAATCGTAAAATAAAGTGAACAGTTACAGACGAACAAAAAAATAATCGAATTCGAAACTCTTTGGATTCTATGTCTCACAAATAAGAACAAATTAATAAAAAAATATTCAAATTTTCATAATCTGTCAAGAGAGCTTTATTTATGCACTTTACGAATGGTGTCCATGTTTTCAGGGCCCCATATTCACGTGCACATTTGTTTTGTAGTGTTTACTTCTTTATGCATGTTTTTCAGTTTGATTGTACTTGTAATCGTCATGTATCTGTTTTTGGCTTTTAGAGCTTTCAGTTGTCACTGTTACAGACGGAAGGAATTAACGTAAGAAGAGTGCGTACCCGGAGATGGGATACAGAACGTTTGAAACGGTTTCTAGTCCGTTGTCGACGTTTAGGGATTGCCACAGGTTGTCCACAAATGGGTAATCGAAATCAGATTTGAAAAAAATTAAATTCCATCTCCAACGACTAGATGAGAGTAAATTTATAATGGAATGATCAGATTTCCTCAACTTGTCAAGAGAGCGTTGTTTATTCCATGTGCGAAGCGTTTCCATGTACCTAGGGTACCATCTTAAAGTGCACAGTCGTTTTAGAAAGTGTATTCCTGCTTCACGTCTAACTATTGTATGTACTTTCAATAGTCAGTTAGCAGTTTTTGAAAATAGAGCTTTTAGATTCGCGGTTATCGACGAACGCACGGAGCAGATTAACTTAAAAAAAGAGCGGATACGGGGCATAGGAAGTCCTGAAACGCTTCGCCAGTGCACGAGTAAAGCGTTTATGATTGGTTACAAGAAGAAAATTCTTCATCTTGAAAAAATAACATTTTTATGTGTTCCTTCTGTGTGTAAGAATTTACTCTCCAAATGTAGGGATTGCCACAAGTTAACCACAAAATCGTTGCGTAATCGTAGAATAATGTGAGTGATTACGGATTAGCTAGACGAACCAAACCAGATTTGAAAGTTTTTTCTATCGTTCTTCCAAAGCTGAATAAGATCAAATGTATAAATTAATAATCAGAGAGCTCTATTTATGCAGTATAAGACGCGTTTCCGTGTGTTTAGAGCCCCATCTTCAAGTGCACATTCGTTTTACCTCGTTTGCTTCTTTACGTTTGTTTAGCTGTTTACTTTCAATTGTCACTTTGCAGTTTTTGTCTCCTAGAGACTTTCGCCGTCGCCGTTACAGGCGAAGATGCGAAAAGCATTAATGTAAAGCGAGTGCGTACCCAAATGTGACTCACAGAAAGTCTCGAATTGCTTACGAGTTCATTGTCCACGTGCGACGATTGCTACAGGTTGCCCACAAATTCGTCGCGGGAACGTAAAATAAAGCGGCTGGTTACAGATCGACAAGAGTAATTCAAATTCGAAACTTTTAGAATTACAACTCCAGTAAGTGATTGAGTACAAATTAATAAAGGGAAGTTTTCCATAACCCGTCAAGAGAATTTTACGCATTGTAGGACGAGTTTCCAGGTTTTTAATGCCGCATTTTTTAGTGTACAGTCATTTTACAGTCTTTACTTGCTTTCGGGTGTTTAGCTGCCGGACTGTGCTGTCATTTATTACTTAGCTGTTTCTGGCTCCTCGAGATGTTCATTGCCGCCATTAGAGACGAACACACGGAGGGAATTATCGTAAAAAGGTCGCGTACTCGGATGTGGGTCACAGAAAGTCTCTAAACTGCACGAGTAAAGCGGTGTTGGCTGGTTACGGTAAATAAGTTATTCGTCTGGAAGGACTAAATGTAGAACGGCGACAGTGGAGCAGCGCAGCGCGGCCGCCACGCTCGAATTTGGCGCCGGCGGGCGGGCCGGGGCTGCCCCTCCCCTCCAGCCGTCCTGCTCGGTTGGTCGGATCAATCGGTGTACGTATGACGTAATTTCCGGGCGGGCGATGGCGGGAGGCGGCGGCGGCGAGAGGTCGATATGTAGCGGGGCCGGGCGCCGGCGCCGCACCGCCGCGCCAAGCCGCGCCGTGCCGCGCGCTTCCCGCCTCAGTCGACCTCAACTATGTGCGATAGAGGCGGCGCGGGATGTTTCTTTACGCGTAAGGTAAGCCTCCTGCAGCCGGCCGTGCGGCGGCGTGCGCTTCGGCGCGGGGGCGGCGGCGGCGGCGGGCGCGCCACCCGGCGTGCCGGCCCGCGGCTGCTGTCGCCTCCGCCCCTAATAAAAACCCTTATAAAAGCCGTGCCGTCCAATTTCGCGAATGCTGGGAGGGGGCGCTCCCCTCTCGGTCGGCCGCCGCCGGCGGGTCATTCACCCCGGCCGGCCACTCGGCTGCTGTGCTCCCTATCCCCTCCACGCTGTCGTACACCCTCTCCTTTTGCTCGAGATTTTTGCGAGTGTCTGTTACTCGTCTCGTAGCTCGCCGACGTGGAATAACAGCCGAGTACGGAATGAGACGATTTTTATTCTGTGGCGAGAAAGCGTGCCACGGCCGTGGGAGCGGAGTGGCGCGCGTACGCTACGCACGGCACGGCGCTACTACCGTATTACGGCCCCGTGGACGAAGCCGCGGCGCAGTTTTTGAAAACCGGCGCACGCCGGGCCGCCGCACGCAGCCCGGCCAACTTTTCCCGCGTCCAATATTTGCTGTTTTAACTATATTACGATAACCATTTATTTAAGTACGTGTTATCATTGTTGTTATATTGCCTTCTCCCGTTTGCCAAAAATATTAGAATTCGTCTGTTCACTGCATGATGTTGAAACTGACGTATGTGTATTTCGAGATTCTTTTTTTATTTACTTAATCCCACACGCTATTTTATATAAAGTACAATGATATTTTTTCGGCAGTTTGCTAATTTAATTTCTTGCCGAAAACATGTTCGGTGCAATTTTAAGCGTATCGTCTTCGGACCGTTTCTCTGGTTTGTCCTGTGACATGTATTCTCTTAGGCCCAGGACAATACGTACGTTTTTTTTTCTTGTCGATTATTAGATAACTAATAAACTATATATTACACGGCGTAAAATTAGAACATAGACTTCAAGAGGCATACAAATTATGTTCATCACCTTGTTCCGTGTTGAACGTCTATAGTATATTTAAATTTGAAGAATAGAATAGATTTTTACGCTAGTGACATTTTGTAATAAAATGTTCTGACTTTTAATTATTTTATCCCGGAAACTATAGATACGTTTCTCGGGTAGCATTCGTGACTCGAGTGTCATTTCGGAGCTTTGTAAATAAATAAACTGTGCCTGACCATGAAGTCTTGAGTATTGTAGCTAAAATTTCGAGACGAATCCGAAATAATCATTTCATTTTATCGTTAACCACTGACCTCCTCCGCTTTTTCTTTCTTTTTTTTTTTCTAGCTACTTGGGACCAAATATCTGTTCTGTTGCCCTGATTAACGGTCATGTTCGTACCTTTATATGCCTTTCACGCACCCACAGTCATGACGTTGGAAAAACACAGCGAAAAATATCGGAGCAAAAATCATCTGTTTCGGTATAACGTTTTTAATATTATTTCGGTATAACGTTTTTAATATTATTTCCAGCTATAATGGCTATGTTTGTCAACCGTGACTGGATGGGATAAAAACGCCTGAAGATGAATAAAACATGTTCGAAACGCGTTGCATTTTGTTAGATTAAGCATAAAATAAAAAGTGACCGGTAGCAGAAACTTTTTTCATAAGATGGAGATAGGAAATAAAATTATCGTAAGATAGCCGAAGAAATTTGTGTTTCTGATTTCGATTATTCATTTGCGCACGTAGTATACGTCAGATGAATTGTTAATTTTCATAGGAATAGCGAAGGCTCGCAGAAATGATAGGCATTAACTTAGGTATGAAGCTGGTGGCGAGACTGCTACTGTAAGAATTGTTTATGTCATTATTTTCCGGGTGTTGTTTCTCGGATCTATAAATTTTGTGTAGAAAGACTGATGCATTAGTTGTTGTTAACAGTCCGTCAGCAATAAATTAGTAAAACTGTTAACACCAGAGTGTTTTCTAGGTCACACAAAAACATTCTGTATTTTTTTATGTTGACAGTTATATCTGTCTTCCTCCCTGCCGTATTGTGAGTCGTCCCTGATCGAACTTGACTAATGACGTACCGCCATGCGAAGTAAGCTGCTCTTTATGCTGTCCACTACATTAAAATCGATTTCTTGCACAGCTAACATTTTTCACCGCGTTATTGATAGCGCGTGAGGTAAGGAAAACTGAATTTTCTCGTCTGGTCAGATTGAGTTTAGCTTTCAGAAGGATCGCTTCGGTGAGTTCCTAATGTGTGATAGAAAGTGTTCGGGCAGATCAGCGATTGTCCCCATCTAGTCACCTGTGCGCACTTTTATGCCGTTTTGCTAACACCGTCCCCATGCAGTATCCACGTTCCACGCTTTTCTGGCATGTTAACCATTATAGAAACTATTGTGCCATTGATCACACTTAACAATTCAATATTGTGTGTCGGGAAAGGGCTCAAACCAGAAAGAAATCTTTTGCAGGAATAGAAAGGTACACACCTCCTGGACTGCCTCAAAGCCCTTAGCATTGGCGCCTACCGTTCCGGGACCAATGTCAGAACTCATCGTCGTGTCTTAACCTTTAACGAGATCGAGGCAACTGCACCTAATATCGTGCCATTGATTATTCATCGAAGACTGTACGTTAGGACGCATGTAAACCAAACAGACGAGTGACCTGTTGTGTGCCTCGGTGAGCGCGCTTCCTTACTCCGGCGCTTGTGTCACGGACCCTGCCTTGTGCCATTCAGCAAATTCCACTCTCCACAGTCCTTTTCTCGTAACGTCCATTCCTATATAACGGCCACTGTTTCTAAATAAGTGAACAGCCGTCGTCCCTCTTCTCCTCGTAACCTTTCGTCACGAGCCCTCTTTTCACCTGCTGTGCTCATTTCACGAGACCTCCGTACTTCCACCTGCCTCCCCTACTGTGAGTTGTAACTCATCCTGTATCTCGTGTATGTTTCGGTCTAATTTCCGTATATTAGCCTTGTAATCTGCCGCTGTTTCAAATGCCCGCATTAAACCGACATCGAGAAGAGTTGTCGGCGTAATGAAACCTTCCTCGCTTGCACGGAATATTTTCGCCTTTGGCCACTATTCCTACATTTACGCTCGCGAACTTGGTACGCTCAGTTGCTCTGCCAGGTTTTACGACTGCTTGTATCGAATGCGAATAGGACACACAAAAAATGGTTCAAATGGTTCTGAGCACTATGGGACTCAACATCTTAGGTCATAAGTCCCCTAGAACCTAGAACTACTTAAACCTAACTAACCTAAGGACATCACACACACCCATGCCTGAGGCAGGATTCGAACCTGCGACCGTAGCAGTCCCGCGGTTCCGGACTGCAGCGCCAGAACCGCACGGCCACCGCGGCCGGCTAGGACACACAGACTGAAGTCATTGTGTAAAGAGGAAAACTGAACGGATTCAACGCGTGCCGCTAATTCACCCCCGGCTCGTTATTTTTAGATTTTGTTTATTTTTTCCCATTTTTTTTCTTTAGGAAAAGACAAACAGAGGTAATCAATGTGCGTTAAACGAGCCCGAGGCCGGCAGTTGCTGGTCAGAGCAGGCGCTGGAAGCCACGGACAAGCTAAAGCGTGCTGGCTGTAGCGGGTCGCGCATTTGATGCGAACGTGAATCAGTGCGGCCGTATCGAGCCGCGCGCCAGCAACAGGCGCCGTGGCCGTCCCGTCGTCATAGCGACTCTGCCGCGCGGAGCAACACGTGAGCCGCCGTCGGCGCCCCGCCCCGCTCACGGCCTTCCTTTCCGTGTCAGTCCTTCTCTTCCACCCTGACACGGCACACCTTAACTGTCCTAACCTTCAGACTTCTCCTCACAAGTCACGTGCCTTTCACCTCTAGTTAGGGATCGGAAAAACCGACCGGTTAAAACCAGTACAGGTATTTTACGTCCGAATAACAGACATTTTTCGGTATTTGTTTGGCCTCCGTTATAACAGGCGTTTCTTTTTAATTTCTACTAATAACCGAGTAAAAAACCGAAATATCAAATAGCCATAACAGTAGTTCAAAAATTTCTCGTTTTTAAATAAACTTTTTTTTAAAAAAAATGAGTAATTTTAATTCGTAAAATCGTGCGGTAGCGTTCTCGCTTCCCACGCCCGGGTTCCCGGGTTCGATTCCCGGCGGGGTCAGGGATTTTCTCTGCCTCGTGATGGCTGGGTGTTGTGTGCTGTTCTTAGGTTAGTTAGGTTTAAGTAGTTCTAAGTTCTAGGGGACTTATGACCACAGCAGCTGAGTCCCATAGTGCGCAGAGCCATTTGAATTCGTAAAATCTGTATTGGTTTGAAATATTCAGTTATCATAAAAAATGGAAAAACCGATCAGTGTTTAATAACAATGCCGACAGAAATGAGCAACAACCGCAAGGCAGAAGAACTGGTACAGCGTTGCTGAGACAATACTATCCATGTTGCCGTGTGTTGTGGCTAAGGTACGCGTGTGCGTGCAGCGTGAAAGACATCCCCAACCTGGCCTATACGCCAGTGGTTTAACAATGGACTCGCATTCGGGAGGATGACGGTTCAATCCCGCGTCCGGCCATCCTCATTTAGGTTTTCCGCGATTTCCCTAAATCGCTCCAGGCAAATGCCGGGATGGTTCCTTTCAAAGGGCACGGCCGACTTCCATCCCCATCCTTCCCTAATCCGATGAGACCGATGACCTCGCTGTCTGGTCTCCTTCCCCAAAACAACCCAACCCTGGCCTATACGCCAGTTTTTCGCTGTCGTCGCCGGACTTCCGTTGTGTTGCAGAATGGTCCCAAAGCTAGTCTAGAAATATATTTACGAAGTGACGTACACATAAATTACAATGCTTCATTTGTTTTAAAAGATTAAAGATTTGTCTGTCATTTCTATGCCGGCCGTGGTGGCCGAGCGGTTCTAGGCGCTACAGCCTAGAGCCGCGCGACCGCTGCGGTCGCAGGTTCGAATCCTGCCTCGCGCATGGATGTATGTGATGTTCTTATGTTTGTTAGGTTTAAGTAGTTCTAAGTTCTAGGGGACTGATGACCTCAGAAGTTAAGTCCCATAGTGCTCAGAGCCATTGGTACCATTTTTTGTCATTTCTATGAAATAACAAAAGAGGGAGGAAATGGCGGTAACAGTAATAAATCAATAACTTACAACAGTTGATTCATAGTACACAATAAAATCAGAAAGTAGCTGATCTACTGCCTGTGTCTACATAACATGCCTTTATCTGCTTGAAAACGGACAAATTAACACGAAAAACAAGAGTTCTTCGAGCTCAGTTTTCATCCTTTAACACTAACGATTCGTAATGCCCAAATAGAGGAGTGATCCCCGCTTCCGACATGACTTTTGAGCAAAGTTTCAAGAAATTAGAATCAACAGGAGAATGCTGGTGATTTTTGTAGTATTCAACCACTTATCACTTTTCGTGAAAAGCAGCAAAACGGTTGACGGATTAAGTTTTCTTTTATTTGCCTGCTATATTAATATTTTGATTCCATGTATCTTGAAACTGAGAGCGACAGAATGTTTCAACCTCTGATCAATTTCTAAATTTATTACAGGAAGTATCTGGAATAAAAAACAGTTTATTTCGAGAGGTTTTAACTGTCAGGATAAACTGATGTGGAAAAAACAAGTATAACCTGAAACTGTTGCTTCAGCGATAACCGCCATTCCTACCTCTAATTCGGTTTTCGCACTAAGCACTCCGTCTTCAGACCACAAGCGGCCCATCGGGACCCTCCGACCGCAGTGTCATCCTCACTGAGGATGCCGATAGGAGGGGTGTGTGGTCAGCACACCGCTCTCCCGGTCGTTATGATGGTTTTCTTCGACCGGAGCCGCTGCTATTCGGTCGAGTAGCTCCTCAACTGGCATCACGAGGCTGAGAGCACCCCGAAAAAGCTTAGGGGCCCGGACGGTCACCCATCGAAGTGCCGACCACGCCCGACAGCGCTTAACTTCGGTGATCTGACGGGAACCGGTGTATTCACTGCTGCAAGGCCGTTGCCAATTCGTGTTTCGGGTTATCCGTTAAGTTTTGTATATCCCGTAACAAGCTTCTATAACTGTCTCGCTGCATTTCCTACCGACCAACCCGCTCCAGTGTCACAGTTTTTCTCGCAAGACTTTTTTGCCACTAATTTTATTTAAAGCTTACGATAGAATTTAAATAGTAGATACAGTGGAAAAGTTAATAATAAAATCCGTCCAGTATCTTTTCAATAGCGTTTTTAATTCACCATTGTACATTAGATGTCACAATTTCATTAACAGGGTGTAAATTGTAATGTAACAACGTTCCTTTCAATTTCAACACGCCAGAAACGCGTATCTGCTAATTTTGTTTGTGGAATTTACTTCACTGTTTTGTCACATACAACAGATATCAGCAAAACTCGAAGATACACGTTTTTGATGTGAAGATATCGTATTAAAAATATTCACATAGCAACGTAAACCCTGATGATGAAGCTGTGATTCTGAAATGTACAATGGCGAAGTAGAAACGCTATTGAAATGAGAACAGACTAATTTTATTATTAAGTTCGCTATCATGTCCAGTATATTCTGCCAAGAATCGTCAGTACGTCTACCATGAAAGAATTAAACGCAGTTTATATCTTTTCGTAACTGACCCGCTGTTCTTTCGGAAGTTCAGTTACTATTTATTTTAAATCACGGCATTTTGTACTTCACCAAACGGCTTCTTTGTTGAAAGCGTTGCTTTATCTTTTTGTGTTGCAAAGAGTATCCGGAAAACAACTTCCGTTTTCTGGAAGCATGGGAATTGTCGCCACACTGCCTTACACGGCAGGTCACTGTGCTTAGAGCGATAATAGCGAGATGGATACGCTGCTTTTCCCTCGCTTACAGTTACCATACAATACGAGCCATGCAATAGAAAATTACGGACTATATGAACTCCATTCTATAATACAGTTTTCAGCTTTAGAAAACTTGAAACGTAATTTATTAATTAAAATTTCCGTCAGAGTTGCAAATAATATTTTTATTAGTGACTTGATTCGAACATGAAAAAACCGGCGTATTATGTACAGTGAAACATTACAAATGCAGGTATGTCATAAGAGATTTATTGTTCTGCTGTAATCTATACACACAAACTGTTTGAAAATGTATTTCATGTTTCGTTGATAACATTGTATCTTCTCAAGTAGGTAAGGGTTTGAGAATGAAAGTGTTCGAAACTAGTCACAAATAAAAATATTATTTTCAACTCTGACGGAAACTTTAATTAATAAATTAGAAATATGAGTTGCTTACACTGTTACCAACACAATGTTGGAATTATGTAAATTTGAGACGTGTTGACATTCGTCGCAAAATTTGTGCTGCATTGGACTGAATATGATGAGGGAAGGTGTTATGTGTCATTGACGCCGTCACTTTTAGAGTGGGTGGACTCATAATATTCATTATGAAAACAAAAGTGACCGTCAGTCCGTAACCACCAACGGACCGGTGCAAAAAATTGGCGAAAAACTTAGTGAAAAATAATGTTTTACGGTATCTCAAAATTTTCAGAGCTATCCCACAGTGAGGGTACCACAAGTTCCGTGCTCAGTGGGTTCCAGAACGTTCGGCCACACTCTGCTTGTCAAGGGGAAAAAAAAAGCCGGCTTGTGTGGGCGAGCGGTTCTAGGTGCTTCAGTCTGGAACCGCGCGACCGCTACGGTCGCAGGTTCGAATCCTGCCTCGGGCATGGATGTGTGTGATGTCCTTAGGTTAGTTAGGTTTAAGTAGTTCTAAGTTCTAGGGGACTGATGACCTCAGATGTTAAGTCCCATAGTGCTCAGAGTCATTTGAACCATTTTTTTAAGGAAAAAAACCGTTGCGTCAGTTCAAATGGGACGTATTTTGACATCCGTCCTACAGTCTAGACTCGGCTCCGAGTGATTTCCACCTCTCTGTGCGCGCATCAACCCTCCGCTAGCCATGTTATCGTGTGTGGCAGAGGGTACTTTGTGCGCCACTTCTTTCACATCCATTCTATTTAACGTTTCATTGTTTCTTACTTTTTCTTCTCATGAAATTCTTGCTGATCTCTTCCGACAGCCCATCTCTAATATTTTCAGCTGACTAAAGTGTTTCGCTATGGGCTGACTGGAATCTCAGGTGACAGAATTTTATGCAGATGGGATTTATCAACTCGTTAAGAGTAATGCTAAATATTTATTCCTGAATGTTGATTATGTAGAGAGCTAATAAAAAAATGTTTTAATATTGAACTAATAAATTTCACCGGTAGATGTATTTATTTATTTTTTGTTCCATAAGCATAGAAGTGTTGGCAATAAATGAATGTATATCAAGAACCGTGATTTAAAATTCGTCACAATAACAATGAAGGAAAACGATTAGCAAATTGCAGATATTGTGCTGCTTGAAATGGTATAGTGAGTTGTGAAATAAGATTAAAAGAGGAGATGATTAATAACTGATTGGTCTGTTGCAATTACCAGTACCTACCGATACTGCAAGCAACATTGAAGATTGTTAAACACCTTGTACGAATTACTCAGAACTTGAAACTCGTGCATGAATTTAAATACTCTCTGCTGGTAACCTGAAATAGAAAACGTAAATATAATGTTAAGGTAAATTATACATTAGTATTAGAATTAGCTACCTTGGTTTTATAGATTTTTATTTCCCTGCCTCGATCTTCTGTGCTCAGAACCATAAAACTACCGCAGACTACCATAGACTATCATAAATAGGCGTAGATTACGGTAGTTTTCCTTGTAGCTGTGTTCACTTAAGTTACGTACGTTAGGTACGCTGCATGCCTCTCGGTCGTTATCTCATTTTGATCGATTTGTTTGCGTATGTAATCAGTGTCTTACTAGAGCCAACTAGAAAACGGAATTGTCTAGAAACGGCATGAAGGTATGCAAAGGACTGCGTAACCTACAGAACATTTTTGTTCTGCTTACAATTAGTTATAATCCCGTCTGTTTCTTAAAAATCAACAGTATTTATAGTGAAACTGAAATTGTCGAAGTTGAATTCAGGTTTTATTCGAAAATAGTTGATTTTTAACGTGAAACAGATGGATTTTTCCGTAAAAGTAACAAGCAATACAGATCTATCGTATAGCGCTAGAAATAACAATTTCATCAAAAAAGATAAAACTAAAGAAAAAGCGCAAAACAAAAAATTATCAAACATCACTTCAATACTTCCTCGAGCATATATTAAAATATGCTTCTGTTATTCGTAAACAACGATCATACAAATCGATAATAACAGAAAACGCTTACCTTTGCTTATAATGAGGAATAGTCTGTTGAGTACGAAATAACAACAATAATTATATACATTTTTTATGTTTATGCATATAAATTGTATTTGCAGGAAAAGTAATTGCCTGCATAAAAGCGGAGAAGTTACGCGTTCAAGTAATTTTTACTACTCATGGAGCGCTATTTATATTTTGTAAGGATATAAAATACGCAATGGACTAACACTGAACGACGAGCAATTGTAATTATGTAAAAACAAATAAACAATCAAAAAATAGAGAAGTCTTCGGCTTCCACTGTCTCACTCTCACATCATCTATGTTTCTCTCCCTACGAACGCTACCACCATTACCGGTAATCCTACCATTTACTACTTCATTTATGTACTGTACCAAAACTACAGAACCATCGTTTTGATAGAGCGCAACTCTAGCTGTGCTTGTATTGAGGAACACGGAAGTGAGGTAGACGTGGTTCGAATGCGCTCCTCGGTTTACCGACTGAGGGTGTGCGTCACTGGCTAGCCTGAATAAAGTACTGGATAATTCCATATTTCTGTTTCACATCTCCAATCCGCAAACTGTTGAATATGAAAAGTCACAGAACAGATGTTACTCTTTCACAAAAAGAATGTTTTCAGAATTCACTCTAGAGTTTTTCTAGAAACGTTTAATATATGTGCAGGATGACTCAGTTGCTCCTGTCGCTGTCGTTTTATGTAACCCACAATGTTTTATCTGGCCTTCAAAAGCCACGCGCGAGATTTTCATTTTCTCTCGCTTGCTAAGTGTTTGCCTATTAGTCCTACAGAAAAAAATTAACATGATCTTTTTTTGTAGGAAACTTAATGCTGTTAAATTTTGTACCGGCCTACGTTTTCACTAGAGCCTGTAGTTTTCGAGTTATTCAAGAAAAACGTACAAAAGGGACTTCAAAACCACATCTACGCCCACACTCAGCCCCAACCAGTCAGGATTTCTAGTGTGTTGTTCATGGCACTGTACGAAAATATGCGACTGCACCAGCTATTTCCCAAATTCGACCTTTTTTGTCTTCGCCGGCCGGAGTGGCCGTGCGGTTCTAGGCGCTACAGTCTGGAGCCGAGCAACCGCTACGGTCGCAGGTTCGAATCCTGCCTCGGGCATGGATGTGTGTGATGTCCTTAGGTTAGTTAGGTTTAATTAGTTCTAAATTCTAGGCGACTGATGACCTCAGATGTTGAGTCGCATAGTGCTCAGAGCCATTTGAACCATTTGTCTTCAGTGACTGGCCTTATTGCCCCGCCGGCTTAGTCGAGCACTTACAAATTGTAAAATTGACTTTGCCGGCCGGGGTGGCCGAGCGGTTATAGGCGCTACAGTCTGGAACCTCACGACCGCTCCGGTCGCAGGTTCGAATCCTGCCTCGGGCATGAATGTGTGTGATGTCCTTAGGTTAGTTAGGTTTAAGTAGTTCTAAGTTCTAGGGGACTGATGACCTCAGCAATTAAGTCCCATAGTGCTCAGAGCCATTTGACCCTAAAATTGACTTTCGTGTAAATTTTATCTAAGAGTTTAGTGAATTTTAACAGCATAAAATAAACTGTTACAACGTTATATTCGTCAGGATTCTGACTTCGAAACTACTGTGCTTGTAAGGGTTAAGTTTGGATCGAATTGTCAACGTAATTACTTTTAGCGTAAGGTTTACAAAAGTCTTTTCCTTTCATTACCCTCGCCGGCACGTTTAAATTAATAAAGTTAACGAAACAGCCGACTATTCTGGTGGCGTAATAGCCCAGTCAATAGAGACGAAAAAAAGATCGAATATCGGAAATAGTTCGTGTAGTCGGAAATTTTTGTACGTTAATGGGGGGAGTGCCACGGACAACGCAGTAGAAATCCGGACTGTGATGAGTGTGGGATGGAGGTACGTTTGAAGATCACTTTTATACTTGTTTCCTGAATAACTCGAAAACTGTAGCCGGCCGGAGTGGCCAGCAGTTCTAGGCGCTACAGTCTGGAGCCGAGCGACCGCTACGGTCGCAAGTTCGAATCCTGCCTCGGGCATGGATGTGTGTGATGTCCTTAGGTTAGTTAGGTTTAATTAGTTCTAAGTTCTAGGCGACTGATGACCTTAGAAGTTGAGTCGCATAGTGCTCAGAGCCATTTTTGAAAACTGTAGCCTCCAGCGAATACTTATCCCACTATAAAACTTAATTACATTAAATTTCCTAAAAAAAGTCTTGTTCACTTTTTCTGAAGGACTAATAGTTTGCGCATAGCGAGCGAGAGAATGTTGATTAATGGTGTGCTTTTGGATATTCAGCCGAGTTGTTAATTCCATTTCACTGGAAGATAGTTCGACGACCCACACAATCACCTTCTTCAGGTGCTGCGATTTGTCTTATTACGCGTAATAACACTGCTTGCAGCATCTGAAGAATACGACTGGGCCGGTCTTCGAAATATCGTGCGGAAAAGTGGAATCAGCAAATCGGCTGAACATCCGAAAGATTAAGCTGTAAAAAACTACTGACCCCCAAGATAGTCTGACCTATCATCCTATGATTTTAATTAATGGAGAAAATTGAAGGGCTATCAGTACTAAAATAATTCTCACACAATGAAACAGCTACACCAGGACATCGGAAACGCTACTGATGCTCTCTTCTAGGTTGAGTTGCTATGCGTGTTTCACAGCTAGGTAAATCCTATGATTTTATTTAATGGGGAACATTGAAGGGCTATCTGTACTGAAATAATTCTCACATAATGGAACATTTACAGTATCTTCTCTACAATAGTATTTCTCCTTTTCACTAACTGCAGTAAATTACAAACATTTTCTGGGGCATTTCAATTTTATTTTTGCCACCCTGTAATTTTTGCTGTTTGTACGTTTGTTTTGCTGTTGTAGACACTCATCTGTAAGTGTACATTTCGTACCTGTAAAGAAAGAAATTTCTTAAATGTCCCCATTCGATATGACGCCAGTATTTGTATAGGGCGCGGATGATTTATGGAACGTGTGAACTAAACAACTGACGATTCTACATTTTCCGAGCGCTTCGCTGTCTTCTTGGCTAAAGGCTGCTGGATTTTCCCTTCGATCCACTCTGACACGTGGGGATCTCCACTTTTATTACGAGCTATAGCACTTCAGTGGCTGTAATTGGTTTTACTTATTGCATCATCGTTTGTCTCTGTACCTATCAAAACCTATTATGTAACCAATTGAATCGCGACGGGAACAATGTAATTACTGCGAGTGACAGGTGCCCGATTGCTACATCGTGTGATAGACAGATTATTAGACCCGTGCTGTGGACGTTCTTATTATATGATACATTTAGAAGGAAATTCTGGACCTCTGTTCACATACGGTCGTTTAAGAGACAGGCACCACACTTTCCACCCTACTTTTCGGAAGTACGTATTACTGCAACTCAGACTGAGTAATATGAACAGAAATTAGGTAATAAGCTTCAGATTCAGGGAAAGAAGGTGGAAGTTTTATGTCCCGCCGGCGGCTGAGCATAAGATCAAATATGGACAGGATAGCAAAGGAATTGGGCTGTGTACGTTTGAAAGGAACAGTCGCGGTATTAGACTTAAGTAAATCTCGGAAAACATAAATCAGGATACCTGGACGAGGATTAAAACTTCCATCCTCTGGAATACGAAGCCAGTATCGTACCACTGCGCCACTTGGCCCGGTGAACATCAAATTTAGTCAAGTGATAGACCCTCTCATGAATTGCTCCTTTTATCGTTTGTGTCGAATACAGATCATAGAAAGTCGTTCGGCGTGCGCGTCGTCACCCCTACAAATCCTAGAGAAAAGGTTGCAAAAACCTTATTGTGGAAGCGACTTAAATGTTATTGTGTTCATACTCGAAATGGAAGAACACCTTTACGCAGGTTTTACAACCTAAATGCTGCTGTTGGCACAAAAAAAATGTTTCATTTACATGGCGAATGTATAAAAACAAATGTTCTGAATAGTTAACTTGGAACGGTTATTTTACATACTAAGGGAACGCGAGACTTACTTTCCGTTAGACCCGTTCTGTGTATTGACGACATGCCGAACTGTATTCTAGGTGACCAGCTTTGTAGTAAGCGCATTTGACAAAATGGTTCAAATGCCTCTGAGCACTATGGGACTCAACATCTTAGGTCATAAGTCCCCTAGAACTTAGAACTACTTAAACCTAACTAACCTAAGGACATCACACACACCCATGCCCGAGGCAGGATTCGAACCTGCGACCGTAGCAGTCCCGCGGTTCCGGACTGCAGCACCAGAACCGCTAGACCACCGCGGCCGGCCGCGCTTTTCACCTTCAGTATAATGGCAAAGGCAATTACAACCTGTCGGAATAAGACTTACCTTGCGTCAACGACTCTTTTATTTAAAGGTGAAATGGTAACCAAGGCATACAGTCGTCCGAGCAGACCTGTTGTCCGGGCTTTCGTCAACATTCTGTATCTCAGTTCTATTGCTACAAAAAACATTCAGTGATATGTCTGCATAACTTATACAGACTGCAGCGTGTAAAATGAGAGAGGTTAAGGCACGTACAGATCTACAGAGACAGTCATTACTCCAACACCATTCTCAAACAGGCTAGGAAAAGCCTGACTGGTCAAGGCATGAAGAAAACTCAGCAAAACACACTGTTCAGTTTGGGAACGACAACGAAAGCTACAAGAACTGTGCTGTTTGTGAAATGTGTAACGCCATAAATGACGAGTAAAATTTATAATAACTTGAAGAACATTCAAATCAAAGTACGTCATGTAAATATTAGAATTTCAAAGTGACAGCATTCCTGTGGGTTCAGTAGAAGTAATATCCGTGCACATAAACAGTTGAGAAGATTGTCTTAAGAAGAAAGAGAGAAAGGGTGTAACGCTGGAGTGTCTAACTTTTTGCATAGTCATCTTTTAGATGGTAAAATTTGTATACGGCATCGCTACGCTTTAATGTTACGGGAGTTAGACGGGGAAGAATTGCCGTTCTTTAGAGAAAGTTGTTAATCGTAGATTGAACTTACGTATCACACAACGTATAACGTACCTACAGTAATATCTGTCTCGATGAGGTTAGCGAATAGCACACAAGAAGTCATAAGCCCGGAAGTGGTCAGCCGGCCGGGGTGGCCCAGCGGTTCTAGGCGCTACAGTCTGGAACTGCGCGACCGCTACGGTCGCAGGTTCGAATCCTGCCTCGGCCATAGATGTGTGTGATGTCCTTAGGTTAGTTACGTTTAAGTAGTTCTAAGTTCTAGGGGACTGTTGACCTCAGAAGTTAAGTCCCATAGTGCTCAGAGCCATTTGAACCATTTGAACCATATTTATCATAAAGCGCCAGAAAAAGCAATTTCCTCAAAAAAAAAGATAAATTAAAGAAAAACCGCAAACTTGTCAAACATAGCTTCAGTACTTCGTCGAGATTATACAAAACATGTTTCGGTTATTCATAAACAACTATCAAGAGAATCAGTAACAACAAGAAACGCTTGACTTCGATCATGATGAAGAGCGTTCTACTGAGTACAACATAACAATAATGATATAGACCTTTTTATGTTTATGCATGTAAAATGTATTTGTATCAAAGGTAATTGCTTGCATAAAAGCGCAGAAGCTACGCAATCAACTATTTTTTTTTTTTTGCTTACCAAACGCAATTTATATTAACTATTTTTTTTTTTTTTTTGCTTACCAAACGCAATTTATATTTTGTAAGGATATAAAATACACAAGGGACTAACACTGAACAACATGCGGTTGTAACAATGTGCTAAACAAATAAAAAACAATGAGAAGTCTTCGGCTCCCACTTTCTCACACACACATTTGTTTATGTTTCTTTCCCTCCCAATGCTACCAGTGCTACTGATAATCCTATCATTTACTACGCCATTTATATATTGTGCCAAAACTAGCGAATCGTAGTTTTGGTACAGCGCAACTCTAGTTTCCACACATCAACTTTAGATTACGGTCTGAAGATGGTTTGCCTTTTGGTTGTACTGGTCACCAATAAATGCGATTTTTGCAGTGTAGACTGTTTTTCTAAATAAAATTGTGAAAATCAATCGATATTTCCAAAATTTTTTTGAAAATATTAGTCTTTCTTTAATTTTATGGTGATGAATCTAAACTCGTCAGCCTAGTACATTCTGCTTATTTTCTTGAATTATCCACAAATAATTCACAGATATGGCTTAAATAGATGTCATCTTGTTGAAATATACTCAAGAATCCGGAATGAGATTTTCACTCTGCAGCGGAGTGTGCGCTGATATGAAACTTCCTGGCAGATTAAAACTGTGTGCCCGACCGAGACTCGAACTCGGGACCTTTGCCTTTCGCGGGCAAGTGCTCTACCGAGTTCGAGTCTCGGTCGGGCACACAGTTTTAATCTGCCAGGAAGTTTCATATCAGCGCACACTCCGCTGCAGAGTGAAAATCTCATTCTGGAAACATCCCCCAGGCTGTGGCTAAGCCATGTCTCCGCAGTATCCTTTCTTTCAGGAGTGCTAGTTCTGCAAGGTTCGCAGGAGAGCTTCTGTAAAGTTTGGAAGGTAGGAGACGAGATACTGGCAGAAGTAAAGCTGTGAGTACCGGGCCTGAGTCGTGCTTCGGTAGCTCAGATGGTAGAGCACTTGCCCGCGAAAGGCAAAGGTCCCGAGTTCGAGTCTCGGTCGGGCACACAGTTTTAATCTGCCAGGAAGTTTTATACTCAAGAAATTTATATATGCTCTCAATTATTCCATAAGTAACTTTGCGTATGTCTGAGCTAGGTAGATATATTCATCGACTTGTGTCTTCATAAAAAATGTAATTATTTATTATTTGTTTATGAATAACCGAAACATGTTTTGTATAATCTCGACGAAGTACTGAAGCTATGTTTGACAAGTTTGCGGTTTTTCTTTAATTTATCTTTTTTTGAGGAAATTGCGTTTTCTGGCGCTTTATGATAAATATGGTTCAAATGGTTCAAATGGCTCTGAGCACTATGGAACTTAACTTCTGAGGTCATCAGTCCCCTAGAACTTAGAACTACTTAAACCTAACCAACCCAAGGACATCATACACATCCATGCCCGAGGCAGGATTCGAACCTGCGACCGTTGCGGTCGCGCGGTTCCAGACTGTAGCGCCTATAACCGCTCGGCCACCCCAGCCGGCTATGATAAATATGTATTGCTTTTATTTTTGCTGCAAAATCAGTGTTTCACGTTACAGGTCAACAATTTTCAACCTGAATTAAACATTGACAGTTTCAATTTTGCTAAAATACTGTTTATTTTTAAGTAACAGTCAGGAGGATAGCTACGTAAAACTAAAATGATCAGTATGTTACGTGACCCTTTACATACCCTGACTCAGTTTCTAGACGGTCCCAGTTTCTTGTGGAATCTGGTAAGACACTGATCACATACGCGAACTAAGTTATCGATAGGTATCTGACAATACCTACGTACAGGTAATGTAGTTACGAACTTAACTGACCATGCTACCAGGAAAGGTACCGTAGTCTACGCTTACTTGTGATATTATACGGTAGCCTACGGTACTTTTACGACTCTGTTGGAGACGGTTACATGAACTGCAGAAGCCTCCAGATGTTGTCAACTGCTGCCAGAAACTTATCTCGATCAAACTTGGGCCATATAGAGAAAGAACTGCCACAATATAGTACAAAAGTTAACTGGAAGAAATACGCAAAGAGAGGAAAAGAAATGACATCTTTATTTAAAGGGAGGACGACGCTTCAATCCCGCATCCGGCCATCCTGATTTAGGTTTTCCGTGATTTCCCTAAATCACTCCAGGCAAATGCCGGGATGGTTCCTCTGAAAGGGCACGGCCGACTTCCTTCCCCATCCTTCCCTAATCCGATGAGACCGATGACCTCGCTGTCTCGTCTCCTTCCCCAAACAACCCAACCCAACCCGTTATTTAAAGACATTAATTACACTAA
Organism: Schistocerca nitens; assembly: GCF_023898315.1. Classification (NCBI taxonomy): domain Eukaryota; kingdom Metazoa; phylum Arthropoda; class Insecta; order Orthoptera; family Acrididae; genus Schistocerca; species Schistocerca nitens. The sequence goes on along the minus strand of NC_064616.1, from coordinate 664,044,199 downwards.
AGTCACCGCGATTTATGACCATCACATGGGCATTACAAAAGGCGGGAGTGTGATAACCACCGAGGGCAGTGCATTCCCTTCAGCGTGCTCCCATGCTAGCCACAAGTTTGGTAACGGGTCCTTGTGGTGGGAGGTTCCATTTCTCCACCAGCGTGGTTGATAGTTGCCGGGTGGACGTTGGTGCCTGTGGAGGTCCTGCGATACGTCTCCCCAAGGCATACAACACGTGCTTCGTGGGATCTAAGTCGGGGGCAACGGGTAGACCAGTCCATTCGTCGAATATCCTCTCGTTTCAAAAGTTCCTCCACCTGTGCTCTCCGATACGGTCGCGAATTGTCACCCATAAAAATGAAGTTCGGGCCCAATGCACCCATGAAATGACGCAACAACGTTGACCGCTGAGTGTACCGTCTTGAAATATTTGGAGGTCAGTATCCCGGTGTGACATTGTGCCTTCCTACACCATGATACTTGGACCACCAAATCGATGTTGTTGTGTGTATTACGTGTTCCCACCTCATGCCGTAATAAGGTACCTGCAGAATCATTACTTAGACTGAATCTGCTCTCATCCAGGAAGAACACACGACTCCACCCCTCGTTGGTGCAGTCCCTGTGCTCTCGGCACCATTCCGAACAGTGCCGGTGTCAACGGAGCACAAAGTATAGGTCGTCTGGGAAAGTGACCAGCCCCATGCAGTCGCCGTACCACTGCGACTCGTCAGACTGCGTGCCTTGCAGTCCTGTTAAATGTGGTTGCAATTGCACCCGCTGTTTGACATGTGTCCATTACTGTGTGTTGCACAATTTAGCTGCTGATCGACCTGTGGTTCGAAACGCTCACCATGCGCTTGAAACAATACGGTGAGCATTACCAAACTCCTGGGCTACACTCGTCACACCTCATCATTCTTCAGATTTCCCGATGATTCTTCTCCGTGGGAAGTCATCCAAATGCTGTCTCTGGGCCATGTTGTATTGTCACACACTTTTTCCCGTTTCTTTAACTGCCTCGTGTTGCAGGGTCAGCGCCATTTTGTGCTATAATCACGCCGACCTCACGCCCTGTGATGCTCAGCCATCTCACCCCTGGCAACATGCTTCCAGACTTTCATTCATTTCCAACGAGTTGTTAATACGTTATAACAAGTTTGTTTGCGTGGCCATCCTCCGCAGCAAGCACATCTATCTCATCCTTGCGTTTTGCAGAGCAGTGTATTTTAGGAGGTTTTCCTACTGCCCCTTGTGTACCACACGTTCGGCGGACCCTGCTCGTGTGGGAGTCTTGTGACAGTGCCGGGCTTTTAGGCAGCCAACGCCTCCGCGTCCGCCTCCGCCTTGCGCGCTGACCTTTCCTCCCCGCTACGCGTGATCCGCCGCTGTGCGTAGCTGACCGGTGTTTACTCTGCTGTAACGTGTCAGCGCTCCACAAAGGCTGGCCGTCCACTTTGGCAATTTTTGGCCAAATAACCTCGTCTTACTGTGATGCAGCGTTCCTGGAACGTCACTGTGTCAACTGTACATGACTCCTAAGCGTGATGTCTCGAACGACACTACCTGCCTTCCCTCTTAGCACAACCTCGAGTAACGTTGCTTGTCATTAAAATTATAACACCGTGATGGGTTATAAACAGCGAAATTTTACTTCTTGTGCTTATACGGCACGTCAGGACGAGAGTTCTTACTTTCTTCGCCGCGACACTAGCACGAAGAGGGTGCTGACCCATCGCCCCAGTTAGGGGTGGCAGTTATCACTGAAACAACCGGTTTACGGTTCTACCGGTTTTTTCATTTCCATTTTAACACGGCTGTTGAAACCTTTCAAAATAACCGTTTCTGGCCGGCCGAAGTGACCGCGCGGTTCTGGCGCTGCAGTCTGGAACCGCGAGACCACTACGGTCGCAGGTTCGAATCCTGCCTCGGGCATGGATGTGTGTGATGTCCTTAGGTTAGTTAGGTTTAACTGGTTCTAAGTTCTAGGGGACTAATGACCGCAGCAGTTGAGTCCCATAGTGCTCAGAGCCATTTGAACCATAACCGTTTCTGAAATAACCAGTTTTCTTTTGAATGTTGGGCTCCATAAGGTTCCCTTTCCGTGCAGCGACAGTGGAATATAAAATTATAGAGATAGCAGTCGAAATCGATCTGCTACAAGATAAATAAATTATGTTTCCGCGACTGGTTGCTACATTCTTTATAATTTTATAACCAGTTTTCTGTTTTTTATTGCTGTTATTTCCAAAAATAAACGCAGACATCGAATAAACCCAGAAAAATTCTATAAGACTTGCTTAGACTTTTACATTATAAGTTCCAAGACACACAGAAACAAAACACCAAATAAATTGGTAAATATAGGAAAAATTAGTCTGATCATCGTTCGCCCTTCTCTAGAAAAGTAGTGAGGAGATGAATACTACAAAGAAATCCATAGCATTCTCCCGCTGATTCTAATTTTTTTAAATCTCTTCTAAAAAACCATGTTGTAATCAAAGATAATACCACTATTTCGTCTTTACGAATAGTCAGCGCTAAAGACTGAAAACTGAGGTTGGAGAACTATGTTTATCACGTTAGGTTTGGCGTTGCCAAGCGTTACAAGCAGATAAAGTCATATGATGTAGACACAGGCAGCAGATCATCTGCCTTCTACTTTTATTGTAGTCTACAATGAATTATTAGGTTTTTAATTTATTATTGTTGCCATAGCTTCCTTTCTGTTTTAATATTTCATGGAAATGACAGACAAATAATAAGCATTTTTGCGAAATTTATACCGTTCTTTTTCTTTAATTATTTCGTATCAAAAACGCGTATAAGTTAAATATATATCTTTAATTTTTAATGGGAATTTAAATGCAATGGTATTTTATTGACAAAACCAAAATTGCTCTTCCAAAAATTCCAATGAACAATTCAGGTAGTAGACAAAATATAGCATTTACCAGGAACAATTAAACATCAATAGTTAAAATTTCAATAGTGAGTCAATACAGTGGCCAATGTTTAGGGCCCATTCTGTTCATAAATAATCGTTTTATCATGTGTTGATCTGCAAGTTGACTGCTTTCACGAATATCATTCAAAGACGATACCAATCTTTCAGAAGCAGCAGAACTTCCTGTCAAACTCATTTTAAAAAAAATATATTTAAAAACCAAAAATTTTAATACCATTGCTATGGCAAATTGATATATTAGTTATATACCAAGTTACAGCATAAAATTAAAATACCTTTATAACCGAGATCAAACATATACCAAAAGGTACCAGTTATTCATAAACAAAATACCGGTATCGGTTTTAACTGGTCGGTTCTTCCCATCCCTCTACCCAGCCGCCTTTTATCCGCGGAAAAGATCCCCGGTGCTCATTTGATAGTAGGTTGAGTGGACCTGGGGCCGTCCTGGAAGGACTGGAACGAGGAAAAATTCCCGGTTCTACACGGGATTGAACCTGGAACCATGAGGACCTGAGTATAATGCTCTACCCGCTAGACCACTACTGCCAATATGATAGGAAGAAAACATAATTTAATTGGTAGGTGATTTGAAGCCGGCCGGAGTGGCCGTGCGGTTCTAGGTGCTACAGTCTGGAACCGAGCGACCGCTACGGTCCCAGGTTCGAATCCTGCCTCGGGCGTGGATGTGTGTGATGTCCTTAGGTTGGTTAGGTTTAATTAGTTCTAAGTTCTAGACGACTGATGACCTCAGAAGTTAAGTCGCATAGTGCTCAGAGCCATTTGAACCAATTGGTGATTTGAAGGTATATATAGGGCGCACAGAGGCAGCGACAAGGACTCTAGCACGGCCGGATATCGAGTCGAACTGAAACTCCATCACATATACGAGTAAACCATTTCATCTGCTTCAGCTCGATGCTATTGTTCAACTGTAGTGGCTGGCAAGTGGAAGCATGCTAGACACTAGAAAATCCAAGACTAGATGTTTTCAGTGGGTGAAAGGCCAAGAGAAGGTGCTGGCCATGACAACATTCGAACATCCCCTGTAGCGAGGTACGTCAGGACAGAACGATAAACATGCTGTCTTCCTTTATCACGTTGAAAATAATGTCACGAAGATCTCGACGGCACGGCACAGACACTGGCGTTATAACGTTAAATGGTTCAAATGGCTCTAAGCACTATGGGACTTAACATCTGAGGTCATCAGTCCCCTAGAACTTAGAACTACTTAGACCTAACTAACCTAAGGACATCACACATCCATGCCCGAGGCAGGATTCGAACTTGCTACCGTAGCGGTAGCAAGTAACTGAATATGGCGCCTTGCTAGGTCGTAGCAAATGTCGTAGCTGAAGGCTATGCTAAACTGTCGTCTCTGCAAATGAGAGCGTATGTAGTCAGTGAACCATCGCTAGCAAAGTCGGCCGTACAACTGGGTCGAGTGCTAGGGAGTCTCTCTAGACTAGACCTTCCGTGTGGCGGCGCTCAGTCTGCAATCACTGACAGTGGCGACACGCGGGTCCGACGTATACTAACGGACCGCGGCCTATTTAAAGGCTACCACCTAGCAAGTGTGGTATCTGGCGGTGACACCACACTCACGATCCAGACACATTAATGTGACCACCGTCTAAGTTGGACGTCAACGTGCAATAACAACTCGCAGACGGCAGGTTGCTGCACTAGCAGAGGAGGGTGTATAGAGCGTGACGAGGGACACGGAAAAAAGTGCAGTCGCTGTCGTAATGTGGAAACGGAGCGATGTATCTGACGTCCAAAATGGCATGATCATTGTCTTTCGGGACAAGGGTGGAAGCATTTCCAAAACGGCTACGTTTGTAAACTTTTTGCGTGCTCCCTTGTCTAAAGTACACTGTGCATGGCAAAATGGCGCTATCCAAAAACAGGTTCCGAGGCATCTGAGGTGGATCACGGGCCACAGATAATATGAGATGATAGAAATGAACGACGGCTGCAAGAGATGCGTACAGACTAACAGACGTCCAACTGTTGAGCAACTGGCCGCCCAGATGAACTAAGGAGGTGTTAACTGTGTCTCCTCGACGACAGTTCAACGAACGTTGCTGCGTACAAGACCCCTCAGCACATGCCTGGTTCATGCACCCATGTTGACTGCTGTTCATCGGCGACGAAGGCTGGAATTTTCACGCCAGTAACACAACTGGATGTCCACTGAGTGGCGACAGGTGGCCTTTTCAGATGAATCACGTTTTATGGTCCGTCGGATAGATTGCCGCAGGCTCGTACGGCGTGAACGTCTGAAAATATTCAGGGAGGCACAATAGATCAACACAAGTATGCATCTATCCTTGGGGACCATGTCCATCCCTACATGCAGTTTCTTTTTTCTTCGGCATGATAGCATCCACCAGCAGGAGAATGCAGCGTGTCACACAGCTCGTAGTATACGTGCGTAGTGTGAAGAGCACCAGGATGTGTTAGCCGGCCGTGGTGGGCGAGCGGTTCTAGGCGCTTCAGTCTGGAACCGCGCAACCGCTACGGTCGCAGGTTCGAATCCTGCCTCGGGCATGGATGTGTGTGATGTCCTTAGGTTAGTTAGGTTTAAGTACTAAGTTCTAGGGGACTTATGACCTCAGATGTTACGTCCCATAGTGCTCAGAGCCATTTGAACCATTTTTGAACCAGGATGTGTTAACTGTGCTATCAACAGCATTTCCTCAACGGCCGTTCAGTAAACGTTGCTACGTAGGGCCTGCACGGCAGACGCCAGGTTCATGCACCCACACTGACTGCTGTTCATCGGTGACGAATCGACGCGCAAGTCGCCGAGTAGCGTGAAATCGAAAGACTCGCACCCGGCGAACGGTGTGCCCGACTGGATGCCCTAGTCACACAACATTTACATTTTATTTATCGGTGACGAAGGCTAGAAGTTGCACGCTAGTTCCACAGCTGGTCGTCAGCTGAGTGGCGACAGATGGCCTTTTCATATGAATTAGGTTGTATGCTCCTTCAGATAGATGCCTGTTAGCATGTACGGCGTGAAACGCCTGAAAGCAGAGAGTCCACGACGGAAGAGAGAGCGTTGACATTCTCAGGATGATCTCGTCATTTGGAAAGACATAATGGATGAAAACAATACTGCATATAACGTTGCGGACAATATCCATCGTTGCATGCAGTTTGTTTCGCCACGATGGCATCTACCAGCAGGACAATGCAACATGTCACAAAGTTCGCATGTACGTGCGTGGTCCGAAGAGCACCAGGATGAGTATACTGTACTCCTCCGCCCACCAAACTCCCCGGATTTTAGCCAAATCGAAAATCTGTGGGATTACTACGATCGGGGCGTTTGCGCTACGGATCCTTAACCGAGAAACCTAGCGCAGCTGGCCACAGCACTGGAGTCGGAATGGCCCCACATCCTCGTCGGGGACCTTCCACACTCCCACTGACTCTCTTCCTGAACATCTCGCGCTGCAAAAGTGGTACCCAGGCTTTTGACTGGTGGTCACATTGATGTGAGTGGTTCAAAAGGGTTCAAATGGCTCTGAGCACTATGGGACTTAACATCTGAGGTCATCAGTCCCCTAGAACTCAGAACTACTAAACCCTAACTAACCTAAGGACATCACACACATCCATGCCCGAGGCAGGATTCGAACCTGCGACCGTATCAGTCGCGCGGTTCCGGACTGAAGGGCCTAGAACAGCTCGGCCACCGCGGCCGGCGATGTATACTGGATACTGTGGTTGTATAAGCTTTGTACATGAGTAAATAACCGGTAATATGCAAGTCAATTATCATTAATGCTTGTCTATACAAATAGCCCGTACTAGACTATCCACGTCAGTATTTCAGTTCACACCGAGGTTGCTGTTTACAAATATTACACAGCTAACCGCGGTATACGTCATAATGGTATGCAGAACCCTCTATGCATATATATTACAGAATTTACTGGCCTTGTGCGTACAGTGTTGGCTGATATTTGGAAAACATTAAACACAACGTACAAAAACATTTCTAAAAGTAGCTAAGAAAGGCACTACTTAAAAGGCAGTCTCTAACCATTTGGTGATCGATCTGCGTGGTAACTGCTCCGTAAAACTAACAGTAGTTTGTACCTTTTGCTGTTTAAAACCGCAAATAAATGTTGAAAAAATATAATATTATTCTTGATTATCAGAATAACACTTAATTAAAAATTATTTATTGAAACACAATTGGCTCTATTTTAAAAACAGCTCCATTTAAAAATATACACCAGAAGTTTCAGGCACTTGTGTGCTAGCAGGGGTCCGTTGTAAGAAACAAGATACATTACACTTTACAATGCATTCACATTCACATTTCCCATAGGACCATAAATTATTGATTCAGTTTGGTGTTAAATTCATTAAGCTTTAGTATTCGCTGGTTATTGATGTAGAAAAAAACAGAACCGGGGCTTGTCTGGAAACATGTGGTGCCATACGTGTATCCATCGTTGTCGTTGGGCCAACTCTGTTGCTGCGTCAAAGTCACAGTAATGGCCCCAGTGCCGAGAAACCGTGCTGCTCCACACATCGTAACACTGCCCATTTGGATATTTATCTTGCTGCGTACAAATCTGTTCGGTGACTAAGGTATGGGACGTAATGTGGCTGTACGATCCTATACGGCTGAGTGAACAATACTTCCAATCTCTCAGGTGGTAGTATTGTGGGAACGCTGAGATCTTGCGTGGCACCGAATATAACCCTCCTATACCAATCGATTCTATATTCGCATGACTGTCATGTGATCGCAACAAACACGGACAACAGTATACTGGGACGATAAACTGCGGTCTCTGCGGTCTCAAAACGACCTTCTCACGAAAAAAAAGAGTCAAATGCGATTTCTGAAAGAGAAATCTGCTGCGTAATCTTGACCTGTATACAAAATGTAAGCACTCAGTCTTCAGGCCACGAGTGGCCTACCAGGACCATCCGACAGCCGTGTCATCCTCGGTGGAGGATGCGGATAGAAGGGGCGTGGCGTCAGCACACTGCTCTCCCGGTCGTAAGATGGTATTCTTGACTGAAGCCGCTACTATTCGGTCGAGTAGCTCCTCAATTGGCACCACGAGGCCGAGTGCACCCCGAAAAATGGCAACAGCGCATGGCGGCCTGGATGGTCAGCCATCCAAGTGCCGACCACGCCCGACAGCGCTTAACTTCGGTGATCTCACAGGAACCGGTGTACCCACTGCGGCAAGGCCGTTGCCGTATACTAAATATAGATGACGCTATTATTACGGTACTGCTTTGTGCATATGCGTTGAACTACTAATAAATTGCATATCCTTGCACGCTGTACACTTCATAATAATTTGACGTTTGTTGCATGCCGTCATCCCATTGTTGCAATTTTAATGGCCAGGAGTGTAATTATTAGAGACAGACCGTACATATGGACAATACGGTAACTAACTTTACACCACTGTGGCGTCCGAGGCAGAGATAGCCAGTTGTGATCTTCATGGTAGTAGAAATTGTCATTGAGTGTATTTGGCCAGCAGGAGGAAGGCACATGGTGTGCAGCGTTCGTGATTAAACCGCTGTCCGGGACGTCTCCAGACACGTCTTGAGCCTAGAATCTCATTGTCTAGAGTAGAATTGTCTTCAGTGATGAGTCGCGCTTCGAAATGAGCCCCGATGGCCAGTGAAGATGTGTCTGGAGACGTGCCGGACAGCAGTGGGACATCAACCTGACTCGCCCGCCGTACAGCCCGACAACCAGGAGGGATGGTCTAGGGAGCCCTTTTTATTCATGGCACGACCACTTTGTTTGTCATCTGCGGCACCCTTACAGCACTGTTTTCACTGTTTTGTTGCCCTTCACGGCAAGCCATCCTAGTGTTACATTTCAGCAAGATAACGCCCGCCCGCACACTGCGAGAGTTTCTACTGCTTGTCCTCGTGCGTGCCAAACGCCACGATGACCAGCAAGAGCGCCGAATCTCGCCCCTATTGAGCATTATCCCAGCTCGGAATTTTGACGTTGTGACGCGCCAGTTGTACAGAATTTGGCACGATTTCCTTTAGAAGGCATCTAACAGCTCCATCAATGAATGCCAAGCCGAATAACTGCTTGGATAAGGGCCAGAGGTAGACCAACACGTTTTTGACTTACTCAATTTGTAAAGTTCTTTCTCTTGAATGAATCATCTAATTTTTCTGAAATTTAATATTTTGTTTGTCTGTGCATGTACATCACATATACCGTTCCCATTCAGATAATTCCTACGTTGTGCGGCTTTCCTTTTTTTTTTTTTTTCTTCTTAAAGTGTACAAAAGTAATGAGAAATAGCAGAAATGAAATTGGCTGTAAACTTCACATTACAGCTAGGGACGACGAAGTAGGCGAAGTGAGGGAAGTCTGCCACCTTGAGAGGAAGATAACCTATGACGGACGAAGCAAGGAGGTCACAAAAAATAGACTAGTAATGGCAAATAGGTCGTCCCTGGACAAAAAATGTCTACTACGACCAAACAGCGCCTTTAATTTAAGGAAGAAATTTCTGAGAATGCACTCTTGGAGCACAGCATTGTATGGAAGTTAATCATGAACTGCTGTAAAACTGAATAAGAAGAGAATCCAAGCGTTCGTGTCGTAGTGCTATAGAGGATACTGAAAATTATATGGATGATAAGATAGAAATTTAGGAGGTTCTACGCAGAATCGGCGAGGAGAGGAACATGACCCTGGTACTTGAGGGAGTGAGACGGTAAAAACTGTAGGGGAAGACAGAGATGGGAATATATCCAACAAATAATGGAAGACTTTAGGTGCAAGTGCTACTCTGAGCTGAAGAGTTTGACACAAGAGAGGATTTCGTGGCGGGCTGCATCAAACCAGTCAGAAGACTGACAACCCAATCGAAAAGGGAAGGAAAAAAAAACTTCCTTAGAATATGCCTGCTTCCGTAACCCAGATCGCTAACGTACGCTTGTGCAGTGAGAGTAGGGTCAGATGTAACCTGTCTCAGTTTGGACTGAAGCCCCGACAGTTCCCGCTGCCGGCAAAAATTTGGTGCCGATAGTTCTATCATTACCACGATCCAATCGGCTGCATTAGAGTCGAAAGCCATGCTAATGGTGAGATAAGAATTAGCAGTCGTTTCATCATCTGCATCTCTGGAGTCAAGACGAACTTAATTTATTATATGAGATGAAAATAAATAGCACCTACTCCCTTTGGAACGACTTTCTGAGTACTGGAAAAAATTCTCGTTAATACGGCGAAAGGCATATTCGAAAATGTCACGCACACATTTTAAAATAATTTGTCGCAGCCGCTGGAACACGTCAAGTTTGTTTTGGAATAGGTATCCTTTGAAATAATTTGATATACTCTAAAGACATCATTACCACAGAATTTATTTCCCCAGTTTTTCATAATACTGCACAAAATCTTTATTTATTCACTTGCGGTGTTTGATATTGTATCAAGCAGAGCTTAACACATCAAATGTTATTGGTCGTTGAGAAAATGTCGCAAAAGATGGAAACAAACTGTCTGCAAATTCAGCCACACTTCGGACTCATTTTTGTGTATGTATTGTGGCAAAGCTTGTGGTGTAGTGTCATTCTAAAAATTCCAGAGACAGACACTCACAAAATATATATTTATTGAAAGTGCAGAAAGGAATGTTACATGTAATCTCCTTTCTTGCAGTTTATCGTTGAAAAATTGTAAATCATACACAGGAGGAAATACAGCCGGATGTTATTGAGAAACTTCTTCTTGTGTTTATTTCAGGAGTTCTTGCTCATAAGAAATAGTAAAGAGCAAAACGTGCGATTACTGTAGACAGCGCAGATTAAAAGCGAGATTATTTGAGCGCGCCCCATTCACGAGCCGCTCCGTCATTTCGGGCCCGCGGCGCGCCTTTGGGCTCGTTGACAGCCAGGTCATTACGTACGCCGTCCTTGTGAGCTCATTTCCAAGATAAATTTCACCGTCGCTTTCTTTAACACTCATTCTTGTAGACTGTTTTGCTGTGACTGTTTGCAAAATGAATCAGAGCAGTAGTTACATTTACCGAGTTTTACGTCTAGTTTGAATACGTCTAACTACGTTCTTCCCGGGGCACACATTTGCCTCAGGGGCACAATTCTTCCTTCAGCAAGGCCACAGTTGGATTTCTCTTCCTCATGCTGACCCGATCAAACTAATATTTCGCCTTCCCTATTCTCGTCGTCGACGGGAAAATAAGTTTTCGAACAGTCATAAAGTAATAGTTTGAAGACTTGAGAAAAATCAAATGTTTTAGCTGTTGTAGATCACAGGCTATCACTACATAACCTTTGACATTAAAAATATTTTGATATTTGTAAAGAAAGTTTTCTGTCAGTAAATTTTGTAAACGTCTAAAAAGAGACGATAACAAAGCATGGTATACCACTTCCTACGTAAGTTAATGTCACAGACGTTAACTGTACATTTCGAAGGGAAATCGTACCCTTTCTTTATTGTGGGACCAGCAGCATGTATTATGGCACAGTAGAACATTATCCAAAGACTTGGTGGACAATATGCTACTTGATTTTTATTTTAGTATATAAGCTTATTTCTACTTTATTACCCTCATCAGTACATCTCGAAACAACCGCATTTATTTATATTTTACATGATACATAATTTATAATGGTTTTTTTACATTGCTTGTTGTGCTCACGTCCTGACGTTGTAGATCGACATATGTCAGCTTTCAACAAACTATTACTGCTGTCTGTAGTTCTTGGATGTAACATTTTTTCAGGGACGTTTTAATGTTGTTCGACAATCTGATGTTGCACGTATAACATTTTTTTTATTATTTTGAAACTCGTAGAAATTCAAGTTTGACAACAAGTTGTTTACTCCCCAAACACTCAAGCCATGGAATCTACAAAATTAACTGAAATAACTGTACCATATTTTATATAGGACACACTGGAAGAAATTTCAGCTTCCAATTCAGAGCACACACGAAAGAAACAAATAACAACCAATCCACCTTCCTTACACATATCAGAAATGAAAAACAGAGAGTTGACAACGTTGGAACGACACTACAAATCCTGCACAAAATCCCAACAGGTCCATGAATTGGAAGAATTTGAAATACGCATACACACTAGGGATTATCCCTACGACACACTAAATGAAAAAACCGATTTCAAGCACATACAGTTTTTAAAAAATTATTGAAATTTTATATCGGGATAACATGTAACCAAAACACCAGAGATTACAAACACATCGATAACAGTTCCATAAATACATGACCCACAACAAAACAAATAACCTTGAGTAAAGAACTAGCTGTCAAACTTGAATTTATAAGACTGACCTAATAATAAATAACGTATTATAATATACGTGCAACATCTAATTATCGAACATCTTTAAAACGGTACTGGAAAAAAATATTACATCCAACAATTACAGACAGCATAATAGTTTACTCAGAGCTGACAAATGTCCATCGGCAAAGACAAGACGTGAGTGCAACAAGAAATGTAAATAACCTATATAATAAGAATAATGGCTCTGAGCACTATGGGACTCAACTGCTGAGGTCATTAGTCCCCTAGAACTTAGAACTAGTTAAACCTAACTAACCCAAGGACATCACAAACATCCATGCCCGAGGCAGGATTCGAACCTGCGACCGTAGCGGTCTCGCGGTTCCAGACTGCAGCGCCTTTAACCGCACGGCCACTTCGGCCGGCTAACCTATATAAAGTACACTTTATGTAAAATATAAATAAAAGCGATTGTTTGTACAACGACTGATGAAGGCAATAAAGCCGAAATAAGCTTATATACTAAAATAAAATATCAAGCAGCATATTGTCTACCAATTTTCTGCAAATCGTATCAGTACTGAAGTTTGTAAAAACAATGTTTCAGTCAAGATGTGCGACCATATAATTTTTTTTATATAGCCTCAATTTTCTAGTAGATAAAATGTAACTCACTGGAAGCAAAAGGCACAGAAATTGCTAAAACGTGTAAGGATAAAGAAAAACTGAAGAACTGTGCCTAGCATGAGTCTAAATTTTGGTAGTAAAGCAAAAGCCGCCTTAGTTCCCCAGAAAGTAGACTGTGGAGCCAGCAGTTATAGAATTGTACACTGCTTGACTCATGAGTTCTAAGACAATGACGTTTTTAACAACTGCAGTACTGCAAATGTCAGACGACCAAGCCGGGCTTGTTATTGCCACGGAAGGTACGGAATCCAGTTACCTTTGGCCCACTGCACACGATTCTATTCATTGTACATGAAAACGGTTGTGGATGGAAGGTTGCGCTAGGGGCGTGGAGATGACACAGTGTGGTGTCGAAACTGGTAGCATGGTTTAAAAAGAATAAACGACATTAGATTAAAATACAGCTGCTGGTTTTGTCATCGTTATTCAAGTAATACGTGTTCAGCTGCAGTCCCACTTGAAATTCTTGGAAATATGTGTCTCTAAAGACACGTCGGTTTTCGTCGGACCACCGATACGTGCAGAAATTCTGCGTGTGCTTATTGAAGCACTACGTTCCACCAACTGAATAATATCTACTGCTTCTATCACACGTTCTGATGAAATATGACTGCTAGGCACTGCATCAGTCTCACACAGTTCAGTAAACACTCTTGAATCTGCTACTCTGCTGTTAGCAAATCGTCTACAATGTTTCCATTCCAAAGCCGCATACAAGTGCCACATCGGAAATTTCAGTATTTCTAAATACTTGCGACATGCTTAAACAACACAGTAGAATTAGCCAACAAATCACAGTCACAGTTGAAAAATTCAGTTATGTAAATTTAAGCAATACTTCACAACTTTAACTTCAAATCAAAAATTACACTCGGTAAATAAACCCACAGCAATTGGAGTACTAACGATGAAACTGAAGAATTATCGCAGCTGCATCTCTGTACAATAAGACTAGGACACATGTGGTATACGCCCGGGTTCGATTCCCGGCGGGGTCAGGGATTTTCTCTGCCTCGTGATGGCTGGGTGTTGTGTGCTGTCCTTAGGTTAGTTAGGTTTAAGTAGTTCTAAATTCTAGGGGACTTATGACCACAGCAGTTGAGTCCCATAGTGCTCAGAGCCACATGTGGTATGGAATATTATATTCGAATTAGTATAGACTACCACCTCCTGAAATATTTACTGCTTGTCATGAAACAGCGTGTATAGTACACAAAATCGTAGTCGGAAAAAGTTTTGCAGCCTGACTTCAGGCACGATTGTGTAGTTCAAACCTGTCGAGTGTGGCTTAGCCTTGAGGTTTCGCGAGATCTGCGGGTGTTATCTGTTATCAGCGAATTTCGTAATGTTTCCTTGATTCTTGCAAGAATTTATCTAAACGAACGGGTTTGAACCTTTCCTTTTTCAGACAAGGTGTAAAGAATATACGATAAAATAAGAAAGACAGATATACAACACCATTAACGAAAATTAAGGAGAGTGAATCGAGTAACACGAAAGACATCTTGTATTTATAGCTTCAAAACAGCATGCAAGCTGAAGAGTAGTGCAATATTTGGATCAATAGGTGCTCCTAACGGTCATGGAATTAAAAAAAAAAAAAATCCGTGGTCAGGAAGATAAACTTGTTTTAACAGCAAAATCATCGCCTTGACATTAAGAAGTCATTCAAAATAGCAAATGCTCGTAGCTGAAAAACTGCTTAGTGAGACTTTGCTTAAAGCTGAAGCCGACTGCTTAAATGTATCCCAAAGGCTACACAGTAAGTGTTGGGCACATGAATAGCAAGTGATCCACTAGAGATATCTCTACTTGCTCTTCCAGCCCAAGACCAATACACGCACAAATTCACCAGCATTGTCAACTGAAATTCATATGCAACCGTTGAGACAGCTGCATGTTTTATACTAAATTTTGACGAGTGCATGTAACTGATATTTTATACGTTAAGTGGCAGTATATGAATGAGCAGTAGTTTTAAATTAAATGTATTTGTACCGATGTTTATTTAATACATACTAACAATTTCTTTGTGATTGGTACATTAATACACTAAATATATGCATACCGCACAGCATTACGATGATTTGATTAAATAAATGTTATTATTATAATAGTGTATTAACATTGAAACAGTTACTTTATTACCTTCATATGATCATTAAAGAGAGACTCAAAACCAGCCTCGTATCTTTCCTAGTATTATGTAAATGAGAGCTGCAGGAGAAATATTTGTTAAAAACTTAAGATCTTTTTTATTGTCTCTCCGAGAAGCCATGCCTCTCAACGTTCAATCTCATCGACGGAAATGGCTGCCACATAATAGTTTCTTTCCTTTTTTTTTCACAATACATGGAGTGACCAATAATATGAGATGAAATCAGTTATCTCCTCCTACTCTCAAAGAATTATGAAATCTTTCAGTTCTGAGAGAAGGTTAGTTTCGCAGACTTTTCTTCTCTTTAGTAGCCATTTCTTGCAACTTACACGTGAAGGCTCGACCTATAAAGTTTCAGTTAGTGTGAAGCTACGAGATGTGGGTGCCACAACATTAGCACGGTTAGTGTATTCTTAGAACCCCGTTGAAAATACGCTAATGAGAATATTAACTAGACGAAGTTGCTATATTGGAAGGAATGCGTTTCTATCATCAGAGCGAATGAAACGGTATATTAAGTCACTGATCTGTCGTTAGATCATATAGTAGCGTTCGGCATCACAGTCAAGCTCAGTATGGACAAGATGCGATACCAGAGCATTCAATGGCCGTCAGATCGAGGCTGCGGTATGGACCTTTCATGGGCTTGGGTGTCAAGGGTGTACCGTGGTAAGTACAGCAAATCGCTCGCCAATCCATTTCTCTAAAAGAACAGCCGACGAGCAGAGATGCCACCCAGAACAACTTCCTCGCTACGAGATACACAGATCCGCCTTGATAGGCATGCACGTTAAAGTTTCCGCTTCCGCAACGGGGAGGAGCGTCGGCCTTTGTTGGAATTCGCCCGGCGGATTAACGACTAGTGCCGATGTGCCGCCCACCCTGGAAGTGGTAGTGGTTTCCCACACTCCAGTAGGTGAATACCGAGCTGGTAACCACGCCCCACGTCAGATACCAGCTACGCTCAAATTTAGAAAATTTTCTCACTCTTGCACATAGAATTTACTCTACACGTAGACAGATGGAGTTGAGAAGCAACTGAAAGAGTTGAAAGTAAATAAATCACCAGGTCCTGATGGAAGCCCAATTTGGTTTATAGAGAGAACTTCATGGCGTTGGCCGCTTCCTTAACTTGCTTTTATCGCGAAATTCTTCCGTAGTGCATAGTCTGCATTTATCGCGAAACTTCCACCCAGCGAAAACTGGAAAGAAGCGCAGGTGACTCCTGTATATAAGAAGGGAAAAAGAACTGATCCGTAAAATTACCGACCAATATCCTTAACATCGGTCTTGCTACAGAATCCATGAACATATCTTAGTCCGAATATAAGAAATTTCCTTGAGAGAGAGAAACTCCTGTCTTCAAATCAGGACGGATTTAAAAAACATTGCTCACGCGAAACTCAGCTTGCCCTTTTCTCACATGATATACTGAGAACTATGGATGAAGGGCAACAAACAGATTCCATATTTCTAGATTTCCAGAAACCATCTGACACGGTGATCCATTGCAGCCTGTTAACGAAGGTACGAGCATACGCATTTGTAACTGGCCCGAAGAGATCTTAAGTAATACATTGGAGAGCCAAAGAAACTGGTATACCTGCCTAATAACGTGTAGGGCCCCCGCGAGCACGCAGAAGTGCCTCAACACGACGTAGCATGGACTCCACTAATGTCTGAAGTGGTGCTGGAGGGAATTGACACCATGAATCCTGATGGCCAGCGGAAGTATTTAAACTCAAAAGAGTGTTCCTGAAGTCATTCTGTAGCAATTCTGGACATGTGAGGTGTCGCATTGACCTGCTGAAATTGCTCAAGTCCGTCGGAATGCACAATGGACATGAAACGATGCAGGTGACCAGACAGGATGATTACGTACGTGTTACCTCTCAGAATCGTATATAGACGTATCAGGGGTCCCATGTCACTCCAACTGCACAAGCCTCACACCATTACAGCCTCTACCAGCCGGAGCAGTTCCCCGATGACATGTGGGGTCCATGGATTCATGAGGTTGTCTCCATACCGGGTACATGTCTATCCGCTCGATACAATTTGCAACGAGACTCGTCCGACCAGGCAACATGTTTCCAGTCATCAGCAGTCCAATGTTGGTGTTGACGGGCCCAGGCGAGGCGCAAAGCTTTGTGTCGTGCAGTCATCAAGGGGGCCTTCGGCTCCGAAAGCCTATATCGATGATGTTTCGTTGAATGGTTTGCACGCTGATACTTGTTGATGGCCCAGCATTGAAATATGCAGAAATTTGAGGAAGGGTTGCACTTCTGTCATGTTGAACGATTCTCTTTAGTCGTCGTTGGTCCCGTTTTTGCAGGATCTTTTTCCGGTCGCAGCGATGTCGGGGAATGATGTTTCACCGTATTCCTAATATTCACGGTACACTCGTGAAATGGTCGTACGGGAAAATCCCCACGCCATCGCTACCTCGGATATGCTGTGTCCCATCGCTCGTGCGCCGACTATAACACCACGTTCAAACTCACCTAAATCTTGATAACCTGCCATGGTAACAGCAGTAACCGATCTAACAACTGCGCCAGACACTTGTCGTCTTACATAGGCGTTGTCGACCGCAGAGCCGTGCTTGCTTGTTTACATATCTCTGTATTTGAATACCCATGCCTATACCAGTTTCTTTGGCGCTTCAGTGTAGAACCTAGTACGTTGTACTCGGTGTAAGAAAACGCACGTGAGTGGGAAAAACAATCCCGTAATTTTCGAATACAGCATTAGTAGTGTACTGGATGACACAGTGACGTCGATTAAATATGTAGGATATCTAGGCATAACGTTGAAACGCGTTATGAAATGGGACGCGTACGTGAGGATGGTAGTAGGTTAGGCGAATTGTCGGCTTCGGTTTATTGGGAGAATTTTAGGAAAGTGTGGCTCACCCGTAAAGGAGACCGCGTATAGAAACTAGTGCAACCCAGTCTTGAGAAATGCTCGAGTGTTTGAATCACCATAAGGTCAGATTCAAGAAAGACATCGGCGAAATTCGGAAGCCAGCTGCTAGATTTGTTACCGGTAGGTTCGATCAACACGCGAGTATTATGGTGATGTTTCGTCGACTCAGACGGAAATCCCTGGAAGGAAGGCGACGTTCTTTTCGCGCAGTACTATTGAGAAAAGTTAGAGAACCGGCAGTTTACTGTAGAACGATTCTACTGCCGCCAACTTATACGGAGCGGTCAAAAAGTTTCCGTCTGAGGGCGTTGCTGCAGTGTACATGCCACGTAGCGCTGCTCCCACGTGGGAATGTAAGCTCACACAGGCAGGCAAGGGAGTAGTATGACAGTTGTGTCTTTATGACCTGTGTGCGGTAAATGCGGAAACATGAACTATAGCGACGTTATTAACTAATGCGTCCAAACAGGAACAACGTGATGTTATTCCTTTCTTGGCTGTTAAAGGACAAACACCGGAACCCACCCATCGGAGAATAAAAAATGTATTCCAGACAGCATTTCCGTCGAAAATCACTGTTGTGGAATGGTGCGACAAGAGAAGATGCTGCTGCTTCACAAACATCTACGACGGTATCAACAAAATGGTCTGTTGTAGGGAGAAATGTGCTTGTCACCAGGGTGACTTTGTTGAGCAGTACATGTGTAGGCATGCAGACTAAAGATGTAGAATGTTAATAAAGTCTGTTTTATTTAAAAATGTTTAAGAGTTTTTCACATAAAAAGATTCAGAGGCATAACTTTTCACGGTCCAGTCAGATCAATGTGACCACCGTCTATGTTCGACGTCAACGTGCTATAACGGTAGGTGGCAGCACCGGCAGAGGAGAGGGAACGCGGAAAACAGTGCAGCTGTTGTCGTAGTGCGGATACAGTGCAATTTATCTCACGTCCAAAAGGGCGTGATGATTGGCTTTCGTAAAAAGGGTGTGAGCATTTCTGAAACACCGTAGTTTGTAAATCGTTCGAGTGCCGCCATGGTTTAAGTATATCACGCATGGCAAAATGGCGCTATCCAATACCAGCGCCGAGGCAACTGTGGTGAGCTACGTGCCCTTGATGACAGGGGTGAACAACGGCTCCGGAGATGTGTACTGGAGAACAGACGTCCAACTGTTGAGCAACTGACCGCCCAGATGAACCAACAGGCTATCAACAGTGTCTCCTCAAGGACAGTTCAAAAAAATGGCTCTAAGCACTATGGGACTTAACATATGAGGTCATCAGTCCGCTAGAACTTAGAACTACTTAAACCTAACTAACCTAAGGACATCACACACATCCATGCCCGAGGCAGGATTCCAACCTGCGACCGTAGCGGTCGCGCGATTCCAGACTGAAGCGCCTAGAAACGCTCGGCCACAGCGGCCGGCAACGACAGTTCAGCGAACGTTGCTGCGTATGGGGATTCGCAGCTGGTTCATGCACCCATGTTGACAACTGTTCATCGGCGACGAAGACTGGAATTTGCACTCCAATACCAAAACTGGACGTCCACTGAGTGGCGATAGGTGGCCTTTTCAAATGAATCACGTTTTATGCTCTATCGGACTTGGCCGTTGGCGTGTACGGCGTGAAAAGTCTGAAAGCACACTCCATGCAATCAGGAGGGAGCGTTATGGTCTGGGAAATGTTTTTGTGGTATTCCCCGGATGATCTCGTCACTCGGAAAGGTGCACTGGTTCTGCATAATTGCGCATTTATCATTGGGGACCAAGTCCACCCCTAAATCCAGTTTGTTTTTCCGTTGCACGATGGCATCTACCAGCAAGACAACGCAACGTGTCACACAGCTCGCAGTGTACGTGCGCTATTCGAAGAGCACCAAGATGAGTTTACCGTACTCCCCCGGCCACCAAGCCGGCCGGTGTGGTCGAGCGGTTCTAGGCGCTACAGTCTGGAACCGCGTGACCTTTGCGGTCGCAGGTTCGAATCCTGCGTCGGGCATGGATGTGTGTGATGTCCTTAGGTTAGTTAGGTTTAAGTAGTTCTAAGTTCTAGGGGACTGATGACCTCAGAATTTAAGTCCCATAGTGCTCAGAGCCATTTTTGAAGCGGCCACCAAACTCCCCGGATTTAAACCCAAACGAGAATCTGTGGGACCACCTCGATCAGGCTGTTCGCGCTTTGGATCCTGAATCAAGAAAGCTAGCGCGGCTGGCAACGGTACTAGTCAGCAATGCTCCCATCCCTATCGGTACCTTCCAGAACATCATTGACTCTCTACCTGCACGTCGCACAGCGGCTAACACTTAATGCATTCTAAGACAGTTTTGTGTTATAAATAATGTTATCGTGTGGCTTGTTATGCTGTCGCCTGCACTAAACGTTTACTGATATAACTGTGAATTAACCTTTAAACATATATTACAATTTAATGCATCATGTAAAGTAATAAATATGCAGATTCACGATAGGATCTTGTAACTCCTCTGGATCATGGTGCCAGGACTGTTGGGAACGAATTTTGCGCCTTTGGAGCACAATTTATTGTAATAGAAGCTATTGAAGCTAGGATATACATATGTCGTGGATTGACTGCAGGTGTTGCAAAAATTTCGAGGATATTGAGAGCAATATGAAAGTGTAGCGGATAGGATACAGTGAAGTTGTATTAAGGGATATTTCTACTACTTGTTCCCATATTTCCTAAATATAAATACCATGACTGTTGTGAAGTATGTCTTTGCACCGCAATGCTACCAGTCGCTTTATTGTACACTTTACGTTTAATTTCAGTGAATAGCTACGCGATTCTAACTAGTTTTTCTCCTCTTCAGGCCTGACCACTTACAGATTACAAGTTGTACAAAAATAAAAGTTAGTTAAATGAAGTACGCCTAACTGGGACACTGTGGACGATAAGCTATTACGGACGATCTCTTCTCGATGAGTGAAGAAGGGGCACACTGAGGGATGGTGGGTGCATAAAAGCTAGGATTACAGGTGCGAGCGGTGGTGGTGCGGCCAGAGTGCTGCTTCTATTCGCTTGTAGATTTGCACGACACACCCACGGTGGCTCGGAGTAAAGAATGAGGCGGAGCAGTGGCTAAGAGACTGCAAGCGCATTCAGAACAGGCAACGTTCAAATAATTGGCCATCCATTCCGTTTTAGGCATTTTCATTATTTCACAAATATAATAAGGCGAATGCGGAGGTGACTCCTTTGAAAAATAAAGGATCCAATTCTCTTCTCTACCCATCTCCAGACGGAACTTGACCTCTGACTCTAATGACCTCATTATCGACGCAGCATTAAATCCTAAACTTCCTGTTCTGTATGGACAGCATAAAGGTGCTTCTGTACGGTGCGCATAATAAAAATGGACGGAAAATATTTCTTGCACTTTGAGATAAGCAACCTAACATCATTCGCAGCGGGGATGGCTCATGTAAGTTAGATTGCCTATCTTAAGGCGTATGAAATATTTTCCGAGCCAACGTATTTGCACATCGTGTATACTAGATACTATCATACAGTACTCGTGTAGCGGATTCTTAACATGACAAATGTATCGCTTAATGTACTGGCGTTTCCCTGATTCATTTGCGTCGTACTTCTTCCTAGTAACTCCACAATAGAGCCCGCTCGCGGAACGTGTGCGCCCGGAAGGACAGAGGTGCATTCTGGAACGAAGTGAAATGCAGTATATTCACTGAGTCTTTTGTTCCTTATTATGTTTGTTTTCCATCTACCGTGAAAAGAATGATGCAGAATGTAAAACGACATAGTTTGTGTTTTATTTTCCATTTGGTCTGATGCACAAAAAGCTCCGTCTGCTTCCGTCGGAAGCACGTCAAAGCACAATGGTGCTCTTATCGCCGGGCACACATTTCGCTTGGTCGAGTTATACACTTGTATGCAACACTACACCACATCACTGAACAGCTCACCACTGACGCGAAAGAATTACTTCGCACACACGTCGGTCGTTGCGTTGTGACTGTATGTGAACACTGTAGCAAAATAAGACAGACATACTGTTTGCGATCGGACTACAGACTAATGATTCTGTCATCATCTATGAGAACAAAAGTGATAGCTGAACTGTCTTAGGTTTTTTGCTGATGCACCGCAAATCTATTATGTTAGAATTAACTTAAAGGTAATATGAAACGTTGCTCGTAAACTCTGTTATTTTGTTGAGAATACTCTGTCCATGCATTATAATGTGCCATGATGTACATCATTTCACTTTTTTTCCAATTTTATGGGTCTCTATTTTATTTTCAGCTAGTAGATATATTTCTTACACCAACAACTGCTACTGCTCATCTGTTTTATTTCTCTAGTCTTTAGCAGTCCTTATTTGTAACATTTGTAGCACATGCTGAAGACGTAAAAATGCAACCACAGTTTACAATCTGCGAACTCCACTTACGCCCCCCCCCCCCCCCAACCTCTCCGTTCCCTCCCCAGTCTACCTCCTCCATACTCCCTTATCCCTCTTTTACTGTCACTCTATCGACAGAAGCTCCATCATAGTTCACGTTCTATAATATCTAGGTTAATTGTAGTTTATTAATGTAGTTGTCATTTTCGTGTATCTTGTAATCTGTGTGGAATCACCCACAATGATACGCGAGACATGCTGAAGACGTATCACCATGTATTCAAACGAAACATAACAAAAAATAACTTATATGATAACAGTGGAATACAAAATAAAATGGAATATTATCACTACAAACAGCATTATAAGACTTGCAAAGACCCTGCTTGCTCCTAATAAGGGTCCGAATCAGCTAGCGTAGTGTCTAGTTTTGTCTTTAAAGAGCAGTTTCTAGGATTAATGGAAAATGGAGAAGACCAGGCAGGAATCTAGATTTCCTCGTGTTGTCGATACAGCACAAGGTCTGGAAACGTTGCTACTCAGTTCGTTTGATATTCTTCTCCTCGGAGAACTGCCCATAAATACTCAATACTATCGTCTTGGAGGATCATTTTTCCGCCCCACTTATATACGAATTTTTCGGCATAACGACCGAAAAAGCGTCCCCCCCCCCCCCAACCCCTCCTCAATGGGAATCACATCGCGTTTCTCTGTATTAATCTCTTCCGATGATTCTGGGCAAATGATTACGTGTCCTTCGTTGCCTTCTGATGAGCAGCCGTCTAGATTGACTGTCTAGGCAGAATACTTTTGACACATGTATTAAGGAGACTGGCTGCTACTTCTCGTGGGCATGGTCCGATTCACGTGTCCCCAGTCCAAGAGTGAAAACCGTGTAATGTGGTAAGTGCATTACTTATCTCCATATAAACAGAGATACATACACGAGGTAAAATTGCTTCGATTCCAAACTAAATATGGCTAGTTTCGGCTAGAGAATTTGCACTGATATGGTTAGTTTTCGTGTGCATATTTCTCGAGCAGTGTCGGTAATTTAAATTAACAGCTGCCGTACTGAAAATAACCACTGAAGAACCGTGGGTAATCGTTCAACGTTGGCGATTCTTCGCTTTGCACTGAGTGACCCTTTTTGCTCGCCAAGAGCTACATTTGCACTATTTACGCAATTTTTCATTGTCCATGATCAAAAGAATATCAGTCTTTTTTATAAAACTCTATGAGGCTATCTCATTCAACGTTATTGACCATTGACCGAGTCTCTGCATGAGGAATGGTCAACATTCAGGGATGTGACAGGAACGCTAATCTGAAGCAAAGAATTTCATATGGACATATGCCCTATTCCTAATGGTTTCCGAGATAGAACACATTTGATGTACATTTGTTTTCGGGCTAGTGGCACGCAAGTCTGTGTCTTACCCACCCGATCTCTCTCGCATTTTATTGTGGTCTAACTTACCTCGTTGCTTTATACCGCTTTGCTCTGGATGTCTTTTTGACATTAAACTAGCCCGTTGAATGCGCAGTTGTCCATGGTGAGTTGTAAGTGAAGTAGTGCGAGGGACCGAGAGTGTGTCAGAGAGAAGCATCGGCTAGTAGTCTGTGTATACGCGCTGGTACAATGCCACACATGTATACTTGAATATGCAGATTTGGTATATGTTTACCGCTTGTGCGATGATAGTGCTCCTGCTACTGTCGGAAAACAGCGTCGGCGCTTTCCGGCACGTTGAATTCCTGATAAAAAGGTAAAGTAAAATCGTATACCATGAATGGCTGGGAGACACCGAAGGGCAGCTTCAGCTACCTAACTAGGAAGGTTTTCCCTATCACCAGCAGGCAGCTTTCCTTGGAGACATATGAGAACTGTGTGCGTAAGTGTACTGTTAAGGGTGGGTGACGGTAATGTAGTGCAGTGTCATCTTCGTGTTGCAGATGATGAGAAAATGGTAGAAGGTGAAACCTGGCGCCGGCACATAACTTACACCTCTCGAAGAGCACCATGGGACCGCCGAGCTTCACGTACCTATCCGAAAGACGAATCGCCATCGACAGTGACACATGGCCTCTCTTCATGAGACACTGCGGAGAGGTTTGGAAGAGAATCCATGACATTGGCGCAAAGACTGGTGGTCAGAAACTTCGTGCCACCACCTGTACTCCCCTTGCCAGCCAAATACTGGCAGTGAAAATTCCATCCACCACCAAGATTCGAACCGGGTCGGGCGCCATCGTACAGGCGTGCGCTAGCGACCTCAGCAACGGAGGCGGGTCAGTTCCTGATCGTAGAGTGTTTATCAGTGTTTTATGCACATTGCGTGAAACAGATATTCTTTCAAGTTCCCATTTTTCTTCGGAACGCGTAGTTCAGCAACCTGTGCAGTAGTTGAAATGGTGTAGCATAGTCCTACTAACAGCACACGACGGCTTCCTGCACGTAACAGTGTCCCACGAACACGGGAAAAACTTGTACCCAATTCGCATACAGCGTGTCCACAATCTTCACATTGGCAACATTGCCAAACGACTTGAATTTAGTCACCCGTTAAATGACAGTCGTCATTTGCTTCCATTTACACTGTTCACTGATGAAGCTACGTTTACACGGAATGGAATCAACAACGCACGTAATAAATATCGACGGTCGCCAGAAAATCCACACACTAAAGTGGAAACAAATTTTCAAGTTCGTCTTTCGATCAATGTTGGTGCGGCATAATCAGTAACTTGTTGATAGGTCCTGTTAGTTAAGAAGAGCTAATGAAGTGACAGCATTACTCGCAATTTTTGGAAATTTCCTGCACGTACATCTTGAGCACGTTCCTTTAGCCATGTGAACTGCAAATTACTTCCAGCATGACGGAGATCCTCCACATTTTACCATGTGTGTGAGGGAAGATTTCAATCGCACTTATCCTAATCGCTGCATTTTTCGTGGCAGTACAGTTCACTGGCCACCAAGATATCCAGACGTTACGCCATTAGATTTTTGTTTATGGCGTTGGATAAAGCATAAAGTGTACAAACGAAAGGTGTATTAGCGAGATGCACTACTTGGTCGCCTCGTGGACACTGCTGTTCAAATGGTTCAAATGGCTCTGAGCACTATGGGACTCAACTGCTGTGGTCATCAGTCCCCTAGAACTTAGAACTACTTAAACCTAACTAACCTAAGGACATCACACACATCCATGCCCGAGGCAGGATTCGAACCTGCGACCGTATCAGTCGCACGGTTCCGGACTGCGCGCCTAGAACCGCGAGACCACTGCGGCCGGCGACACTGCTGTCCCCATTGGGGAACGTGCAGAGTTACGCAGACAAGCAACACACCGTGTCCTGCCAAGAGTGCACAAATGCGCTGAAGTTGACGGTGGGATATTCGAACATTTATTGTGAACTGTGCAACACCTGTAATGTGACTTGTACGATAATTCTTAAAGGGGAATGTGATAAAAATACGGTTTTTTCAGTTGATACTTCGTAAGACGCATGTTTTAATGTTGGCTAACAGTTGTACATGTATAAACCTGACAATGTCTTGAATAATACAGAAAATAAATAACAATGTACATTAAATGTGTTCTATCTCGGGAACAATTCGGTATAAGGCGTATATACATATCAAGTTTTATGCTTCAAGTGGTTGTTCCTGTGGGCTGACCTCGCAACACGAGGCAACTGCAGAAACGGGAAGAAACAGTATACAGTGTATATCAATCAGCCGAGCAGTTACGGTGCACTGTGGTGGTTTTCTTCATTACGACATGGCCAAGAATGGTTCAAAATGGCTCTGAGCACTATGGGACTCAACTGCTGTGGTCATCAGTCCCCTAGAACTTAGAACTACTTAAACCTAACTAACCTAAGGACATCACACACATCCATGCCCGAGGCAGGATTCGAACCTGCGACCGTACATGGCCAAGAGACAACATTTGAATGGTTTCATACTAGGAAGAATCATCGGGAAACTGGACGAATGACGAACTGCGACGAGTGTAGTCCAGGAATTTGGTATCGCGCGCAGAATTGTTTCACGTGCATGCGGTGCGTTCCAAACCACATACACTGCTGGCCGAATGAGAGGACGTAGTCGATCATGGCCAACTATAGCAGCAGATGACCGTTACATTGTGGGACAGGCAAAAAGGGATCTGGGTCAAATAACGGGTGCAGTTGCAACCATAGTTAACAGGAATGCAAGGCGCGCAACTGCATGGGGGTGGTATCTTTGCCCGACGACCAGTACATTGTTTTGTATCCCGCCTGGAAGGCGGCGCGTGGGTAGGAGCAGGAGCAGGAAAATTACGTCGGTACTGCAGTGAGTAAAAATGGTTCACTAATGCAAGAAAGAATACATAACTTTGTACAGATGCGAAGTCTTAGACCCGTCGCATATAGAGCAAAGCTGAAGCGAAGTTTCCGGGCTGGCTGCACCTGATGAAATGGGGCGAATCTGTGGCGGAGCTCGTAGAGCTCTCCAGCTCCGGCTAGAGGGCGCTGTCATCGGTGTCGGTGTCGTAGTGCCAACTTAACTGGTACGTAAGCCGTGCCATCGTAGCTATCATTGTATTCCGTTGACATCCGCAACATCCGCAGCGCCATCTGCAATGGTACCAGCAGCATAGAAACTCTCGGATGAGAGGAGATTCAATCTCAGTAGTGATTTTTGACGTACCCTCATATGGTGAGAGGTTGGAACACGTAATGCACCGAGGAACACTGGGGAATATGGGATCGTTTTGGTGGTCCAGATATTACGGTGTGGGAGGCACAATGTTGCCTAGCATACCAGTCTCCAAATCTCTGAAAGAGTTCCACTGATTGGTCAACGTTATTGTAACATTGTACTTCTTACCTATGAGCGTCTTTTCAGGAGTGAATTCGGCCCTGACTTCATTTTTGTGGATGACCCCTTCGAACAGCACAGGTGCAGGAGATCATGGAACGAGAGGATATTTGGCGAATGAGCCCGCATCTCGTGGTCGTGCGGTAGCGTTCTCGCTTCCCACGCCCGGGTTCCCGGGTTCGATTCCCGGCGGGGTCAGGGATTTTCTCTGCCTCGTGATGGCTGGGTGTTATGTGCTGTCCTTAGGTTAGTTAGGTTTAAGTAGTTCTAAGTTCTAGGGGACTTATGACCACAGCAGTCGAGTCCCATAGTGCTCAGAGCCATTTGAACCATTTGGCGAATGGATTGGACTTTCCGTTTCCTCGACTTAAATTCCATCGTGTGGAATGCGTTGGGAAGCATGCGCCGACGACCATCTACCAGTTGTCAACAGCACTGGTGGAGGAATAGAGCACCCTACCAACAGAACTCTTTATGAACCTTGAGGAACAGGCATGGGAGAACGTTGCACAGCATGCAGTGCCGTTCGTTGTGATCACGCACCCTATTAAGAGCCGTGCCTCATCTTTTTTAATGGCCGGAAGACCATAAAAGATCGCGCTGATGTCAGTATAATTACTATCTTTTAATAAAAGTGTCATTTCAGTTCGCCTCATTCCGTATTTCTTGCAATGATTTTCAGTACTATACTGCAGTGCACCAGTGTAGTTCACAGAATGCATTCCCGTGGAATTCATATTCAAAACACACAACTCATTCATAGCGGGCAGCACTGTCGTAAGTTTACGTAGTGCAATCGTCAGCCTTCTTTCATTCAATTTAGGATGTGTGCCGTTTGATTTAAAGAAATTCAGTGACTCTTTTTGTGTCTCTTTTGTTTGTGATCCCCGATTAACGATTCGCAATAAATAGCGTTAGATACGCTTACGAAGAAGGAATTTGGATTAATTCCAGAATTCTGGCAGGTGAAGGTGGTAACCTTATCGCATGACAGACCGGAAGAAGAAGATGGTGCGGCATTTAAGAGAATTGTCCTGCGTCCAGCAGGGGATGGTTTCAAATCATCGCCTGGCTATCCTAATTTGTGATCTCCGAGGCTTCCATAAATCGTTTAAGCGGCTGCTAAAGTGGGTTTTCAAATAAGGACATAAGCGATTCACTCACACAACCTCGTCCATCCGAGCTAGAGCTCTGTTTCAAAGGAACTGAAATCAATGGGGCGTTAAAACTCTGAGCTTCGTACCTTTGGCAGGCCGACGATCCATCAGATTCGAAACATCTGTGGGAGGGCGAGCACATAACGTGGGTAATCACTGAAGCAGAAGGCAGCGGCGTGGCAGGGCGGCCGCCTGTCAGCTTACCAGTAAGCCCTGCCCTTGTTGCGGCGCGCCGTCCTAACTTGCACTTAGGGCAGGCCCACGCTCCAGCGGCCGAAGCGGCTTACCACCTCTGTTTATACGTAGGCCAGTGCTGAAGACCGATGCCTCCGCTGCATACTGGGGCGCAGCCATCCCTAGCGCGTGTATTCTCTCTGCCTAAACTATTCCAAATCATCCTCTGACTTTGTTACAGCGACGAATATACTGTTGCAACGCTTTCAAACCACGAAAAGCGAAAATTCTACACTGCCTGACAAGAAAATCACAGAACACAAAAATGCAGAGGAGGGAACGAAATGAAACTACGTGGGTACGAGTGGTATGTGCTGTTGTTTTAGTGATTACAACATCGAGTCAAATTTACAAAGAACTTGGCAATATACGCCCACTTATCAGTTTGACGTTGCAACCCTCTGGCCTGGATGCATGCAGTGTTTCGAATGGGAAGGATGTCATAAAGCCACTGTATCCTCTCCTGAGACGAGCTGGCCTGCAACTGTTGTAACTGGTCACTGATATCCGGGACGGACTTAACGTCCGACGTCACATATTCTCTCTGGGACTGATATGAAGATCTTACCGTCCATGGAAGTACCTCATCACCTCGTAGACAGTTCTTAGAGACACGTGCTATGTGTGGATGATCATTATCCTGCTGAAAAACGACACCTCGATACTGTCGCATAATGTCCGTGAGATACCGTTGTGCCATCAGAGTTCCCTCAGTCATTACAAGCCGTGACTTTAACAGAGTACGATGTGAGTGTTGGACAAAACGGCGATCGTCCCGTGTGGTCAGACATGGTGACCGGAACCTTGAAGACGAGTATGCCTGCCACCCCATCAGTTTCGCATGCAGTCCAACTGCAGGAGAGTGTCACATCCGAATGCCCCAGAAATCTGGAAACTACCCGATTCGATGAGCCGGCCAAATGAAGAACTACAATAAGCCCCCTTTTAAACTCTGTCGTATGCTGATAACACTGTCTCACACGATTACGTGACATCTCCGTGTCCTTCACAGTAATGACTCAACATGTGATGTTATTCACGCTCCTTATATATACCCCACCAGTTCTGGTCACGACAGTAAACACGAATAGCACTAACGCAGTCTGTTGCCCGTTCTACCTGTCACAGAGAATAGCAACTCTGGTCATTTACGTATCAGCCAATGATGTGTATGTGTACGAAGTAACGTTGATATTCGACCATATCTTCTGGGTGTTTTTCTTTTTTTGTCCGGCAGTGTAAATTCCGGAACCTTATATCGTTCTTACCGTTTCAGCATCACCGTCAATGGTAGATCCATATCTCGACGGATCAGAAACTAAAACCTACTACATTGCAAGCAAATACATTAACAGCACTCAATGAGATTCAATGTATACAGTTGTGCAATTTACAGGCGTGGAAGCAAGAGAGCGAGGGTCATGGGAGTCTTGAGTAACCCCCCCCCCTTCTTTTTTCAGTTATCTTTTGAAGAATGAAGAACACGAAAACTTCAGAACACCGAAAATGGCAAGGAATTCTATAAAATTGTAATCTGTGTTTAACGCCGGATATTTTTCAGTTTCTTGCCTATGTGCATGGGTCTGCGCACTGACTGCTCTCGCAGAATATTCGTGCCGGGTAAAGGAGCCCCTGACAGCCTGATCAAGCCTGCTGCCGTCAACAAATCCGACAGGGTTCCAGAATCTGAAGGCAACACCAGCAAACCATAGGAAGCTGAGTAAGCCAAGACAGAAGGGAAAGATCCCTCCCCCCGTCCACATCCCGTAACAACTGAGAAAAATACACCAGGAAGCATGTTTCCCCGACGGTAACGGGAAACTACTGAAAGAAACAATAATCACATCACTTACCAGTCGTATAGCAGTAATCTGCAGACTGTGTTCACAGTGATAGTGGTGTAAACTTTGATGATTTGTCAAACGTGAAAAAGCATGTTGCTAATACATTTCTTAAACTGATTATATGACACATGTCCTCCTCCAGTTTTCGGACTTGTGCTCTTCAAACGAAATATTTCTCTTAATTATAATTGCATATAAGTTATATTTAAGCGATGTACTATGTACTTGAGTAAAGAAATTTCTTTTATAATTATTATTGTATTGAAACAATTATATATTTTAAAGTCACTATTATTATATTTTTAGCGTTCTGACGCCCATTAAAATCGGGTGTGACAATAAGGAAATTTGAGGGAACGGGATGGAGGATTAGAGTCTATTGCAGCATGCCCCCATAACAAACTGTGACCTTCACCCTCTCCACCCTGACAGCCATTACTGCACTGATATTTCAGCTGCATACCTTCCAAAAACCCTCGGAGTGACAATGCTTCGAAAACCAGACCAATGTTGCTTGGACAGATGCCTTTAGTTGTCAATGTGTTCATGGTGTACCTTTAGGAAAAGGCTCAACGTTCTGCTTTATTAAAACCGATACTATTCTGGAGATACGCTACTGCTATTACATTGCGTGACCGAAAACGTGAGAAGCACCCTGAAGAGATGGTCGGATGTCAATGAAACTACGTACCCATAAACACACACAATAGGCAGGTACACTATGTGATCAAAAGTATCCGGACACCTGGCTCAAAATGACTTACAAGTTCGTGATGCCCTCCATCGGTAACGCTGGAATTCAGTATGGTGTTGGCTCACCCTTAGCTTTGATGACACCTTCCACTGTCGCAGGCATACGTTCAATCAGGTGCTGGAAGGTTTCTTGGGGAATGGCAGCTCATTCTTCACGGAGTGCTGCACTGAGGAGAGGTGTCGATGTCGGTCGGTGATGCCTGGCACGAAGTCGGCGTTCCAAAACATCTCAAAGGTGTTCTCTAGGATTCAGGTCAAGACTGTGCAGGCCAGTCCATTGCAGGGATGTTAGTGTCGTGTAACCACTCCGCCACAGGCCGTGAATTATGAACAGGTGATCGATCGTGTAGAAAGATGCAATCGCCATCCCCGAATTGCTCTCCAACAATGGGAAGCAAGAAGATGCTTAAAACATCAGTGTAGGCCTGTGCTGTGATAGTGCCACGCAAAATAACAAGGGGTGCAAGCCCTCTCCATGAAAAACTCGACCACACAATAAAACCACCGCCTCCGTATTGTACTGTTGGCACTACACACGCGGGCAGATGACGTTCACCGGGCATTCGTCATACCCACATCCTGCCATCCGATCGCCACATTGTGTACCGTGATTCGTCACTCCATACAACGTTTCTATCGTCCAATGTTTACGCTCCTTACACCAAGCGAGGCGTCGTTTGACATTACCCGGCGTGATGTGTGGCTTATGAGCAGCCGCTCGACGATGAAATCCAAGTTTTCTCTCCTTCCACGTAACTGTCATGGTACTTGCAGTGGATCCTGGTACAGTTTGGAATTCCTGTGTGATAGTCTGGATAGATGTCTGCCTATTACACATTACGACCGTCTTCAACTGTCGGTGGTCTCTGTCAGTCAACAGACGAGGTCGGCCTGTAGGCTTTTGTGCTGTGCTTGTCCCTTCACGTTTGCACTTCACTATCACCTCGGCAACAGTAGACCTATGGATGTTTAGGAGTCTGGAAATCTCGCGTACAGCCGTATGACACAAGTGAGACCCAATCATCTGACCCCGTTCGAATTCCGTGAGTTCCACGGAGCGCCCCATTCTGCTCTCTCACGATGTCTAATGACTACTGAGGTCGCTGATATGGAGTACCTGGCAGTAGGTGGCAGCACAATGCACCTAATATGAAAAACGTATGTTTTTGGGGATGTCCAGATACTTTTGATGACATAGTGTATGTAAAAGATTAGAGTTTAAATTCTCTGTGGAGAGGTAGAACGGCCACAAGAATGCTTTAGTGTTCTTACCAGCCCAGATAGGGTACAGAAAGGGCATGAAGAGCGTCAGATGTTGGGTGATCCCTGTGAGGGACAAGAAATGCCCCACACTTGTGTGAGACAGCGTTAACAGCACCTGACAGAGTTTGAAATGGACCTTATTGTGAGTCTCCATTTGGTCGGCTGGTCGAATCGTGCAATATCTAGATATGTGATGCACTTGGATGTGTCAGTGGCCTGGTGTTGGACTGCGTGGGGATGTGAGGGCAGGCACACTCGTCTTCAGGTTTCCCGTCGACCACATGTAACCAAGACAAGGGAGGATCGCAGTATTGTGCACCAGGCACATCGTAACACTTTCATTTCTGCACCCGCCATACGACGACAAATAATGGACTCCCTGCTTCATTTTGTTCATTCCGCATCATTGGGCGCAGATAAGCAGCAGACGGACTACAGATTTATCGTCCCATGCATAGCCTGCTGCTAATACCACACCATAAACGGCTGCGTATGGAGTAGTAGCATCGCGCATCTGCACAACCCCAGATGACCATTGTCGGCGAATATGCGACTTGGAGAGAGGTAGCATTCTTGCTATGTGCTGGCGAGGCACAGCGGTTACTCCTTGCGACATGGTTTGGGGTACATTCGAGTTACGTGGTTTGGGGTACATTCGGGTTACTACTTCAGGTCACGGCTGGTAGTGACTGATGGAACTCTGCTCTTTTAAAACAGCACACACTATGTGCTCAGAACTATCAGTGTACACCTTAGTGGTAATTAATGTGGGATGTGCCTTCATGACAGCTTGAACTCTGCAGGGTACACTTTCATTGACGTGTCTGAATGTTTGTGGAGGAATAGTAGCCCATTCTTTCTCAAGAGCAGAAACCAGACGAGGTAGTGATGTTGGACGCTGGAATCTGGTTCAAATGGCTCTGAGCACTATGGGACTTAACATCTGAGGTCATCAGTCCCGCAGAACTTAGAACTACTTGAACCTAACTAACCTAGGGACATCACACACATCCATGCCCGAGGCAAGATTCGAACCTGCGACCGTAGTGGTCCGCGCGGTTCCAGACTGAAGCGCCTAGAAACGCTCGGCCACACCGGCCGGCGCTGGAATCTGGAGCAATGTCGCAGTACTAACTCGTCCCAAAAGTTTTCTGTTGGGTTCAGGTCAGAACACCGAGAGAGGTGGCGCTGTGGTTAGCACACTGGACTCGCATTCGGGAGGACGACGGTTCAAACCCGCGTCTGACCAGCCAGATTTAGGTTTTCCGTGATTTCTCTAAATCGGTCCTGGCAAATGGCCGATTTCCTTCCCATCCTTGGCACAATCCAAGCTTCTGCTCCGTCTCTAATGACCTCGATGTTGACGCGACGTTAAATCCAATCTTCTTTTTCCTTTTCAGGTCAGAACTCTGGGCAGGTCACGCCATATCCGGAACGTTATTGACCAGTAATCATTATCTAACAGATACTGCTTTAGGGGCGAGTGCACAGAATGCTGATGTAAGCAACCGTCGTCTCCGAACTGTTCCTCTACCGTACACAATGGTGTAAAATGTGATCATATACTTACGCATTTAGTGTTTTCTTAAGAGCGATAAGGTGATCACACGCTAACCACAAAAAAGCACTCTCATACTGCAACACCACCTTTTCCCTACTTCACTGTTGGCACTGTACATGATGGAAGGTAATGTTTTCCAGGTATTCACCAAAACCCAAACCCTTAAGTCGGATTGCCACACGGCATAGCGTGATTCATCACTCCAAATCACTCGCTTCCTGCCATCGACTGTCCATTGCCGTCGCTCTTTACATTACATCGAACATCACTTAGCATTGACTACAGAAAAGTTTGGGTTATGAGGAGGTACTCGTTCATTGTACCCCATTTTTTTAACTACATGCGCCCCTTCATTTTGCTTGGTGGACTCCTGGAAACACTTTTGAACTCGCAAATGATTCTTCCCACTGGCTTCTTACAACCACACTCCGCAGTGTTCGACGGTCTATGTCCATCATTACATGACGTCTGCCAGGTGGTGTTTAGGTGTGTCTGTTCGTTCGAGTTTCCATTTCATAATCACAGCACTAACAATAGATTTGGGTAGCTTTAGAAGCGTTGAAGTGCCTCTGATGGATTTATTACTAAGGTGACTTCCGATGACTAGTCCACGCTCGAAGCCGCTGAGCTCTCCTGAATGACCCAGTCTGCAGTTAATGCTTCTCTACTGACAACAGAATACTCCCCGCCTCCTTTTATACTGGCGGGTCCGCCCGTCGTGACATCTAGTGGTCAATCTGCATTACGTAAGAGTATCCGGATACTTTTTACCACAGAGTGTATTTAGGGGGCTCCGAATACAAACCATAAATTTCGCCCTCTAGGATGGAGTGAGGAAATCACCACTTATGGATTATTTCACCTGCGTAGGACCGCGAGAATTCTGCCTTCATGATCCTAGACTATGTTATTAAAATGCATGCTTACTGTTTCTGAGTCTGTATTTGTGGCCGGGATCTGCTGCTAGATATCCTACTATCGGCGTTTGGGGAATATGTTCGTCTATCAGGGCATCTTGACGGTCATTCGAAGGTAGTCACTATAATATGGACTAATTCCAAGGAAGAGAGTTTATCTCTATATATATAGTCTACACTTTACCAATAGGAGAAAGACATTCCCACATGGCCGTTGGGTCACCATTAACAGGCTCATGTCATGACTCCATAGATATTGTGGAGACGTCAAATCTTTGATGCAGTATGCTGACATATGCTGATATGTCCAACCTGCTATCTACAATAATTTATGTGAAGCCACTCATTTTGTATTGGCGAGACTTAAGTGCCTCGTGGAATTATCCCACACCTAAACATCATTGCTGGAAACAGAATGATCTTTTAACTCATTTATTTTCAATTTTGCAGTAATAAAATGCAAACTATATGCTACACTTTCGTGATTTCAACATAATTTTACGGCATTATACTGTCAAATTTCTGTATAGCCGCCGTTAAGCATATTAATGAAAATCATAAGATTCAAACATTAGACACCTTGATGTTAACCGTAAATCTTATCTAAATACTACAGCTTGTGTTGGAAAGAAACAAAAACATGAGGGAAACTACTGAGAAGATGGCGAAGCTTAAATCTATAAAAATACCACATTGGAGCTGGAGGAATGGAGGAAAGTGCAATTATTGAAGAAGATGTCTTCTTATGTTAGTATGCTGATGGTAGAACTTTGTGAATGAAGAGACATTGCAATGCAGAAACTACAAGTTCTGAAGTTCATGAGATCTTTCATTCCATCAGTTTACCATACGTTTCGCGATGTTTTAACAGCACCAGACGGGGCAGAGTCCTAAGAACATGCTGAAAAAGTTAATATTGCATATGTTATTTAACAGTCAGTATTTTCAACTATTTTGATGATTTTGTCTCGATATTGTCACTTTGTAACACTGATTTCGCTCTTAAAAACAGGCTTGGTTTGAAAAAGTACAAGTAATAATTCTTTCTGATTTATTGTACGTTATGGTTAAATGGAATGTGGAGGACATACCGAATACAAAAAATGAGTAAGAATGTAACATTTCTTTACAAAAATAAATTCTTGTAAAACAGTGTTTTTTTGACTTTAGGTCACTTGAGAGATAGCTCCTTCCGTATTAGGTACCTCATTTGTCTATTATGAACTACGCCTACTGAGCGCGGTGCCCCATTATAACCATAAATAAATGTCGTTCGTGGATTAACAAAGACATCCTATCATACATGACCGCAATACTTCACTCTCTGCAGACCATTTATTCGACAGATGTTAAACACCAAACTCTTTTTGCTTGCGTGATGAAGAGACGCACGCTTGGCAATAATTTGTAATTGGATCTCGCAGTAGTTGGTTCTAAATATTACTTACGATGCACTGGACTGGAACGCGGGAAGGTATCTGGACGGATTGGACGCTATACGAAGAAAAAGAGTTCCTGAAAATCAGCACATCGGATAATTTGTTCGTTAAACCAAGCGACGGAATGCGCTGAGCCGCTCGAAGATTTGGACCAAGCGGATGCGTGCCGTGCTGTTTTTGCAGCGCTCCGTTTCTTCACACGATGCGTGTTTCTTATCTGAGATGCCACGAAGGGAACGAGAAAGCTTTTCGTAGCGGACAGACGACCACACGAAGCTGCCTCGGGCTGCTGGCGGCCTTGCTGCGGCGTCCGGCGAAATCTGTAGAGAGATGGAACGAACACTCTCTGATCAAAATTATCTGGACGTTAATACCGGGTGTGCCCACAGTTCGCCTCTATGGCGCCTTGAACTCTTGTGGAATATTTTCAAAGAGGTGTCTGAATGTCTGTGGAGGAATGGCAGCCCATTCTTTCTCAAAAGCCTAAACCCTGGAGTCTAGAGCGAAGTCGACGTTCTAACTCATCTCAAAGGTGTTCCATTGGGTTCACTTCGGAGCTCTCGGCAGACCAGTCAATTTCGGCAACGTTATTGTCCACTAACCATTGCTCAAGGATGCTGCTTTATGACAGGGTGTTTTTCCATGATGATACAAACAAAGCAGCTTAAATCACTTAATAAAGGTAAGGCCTCCGGTCCAGATTGTATACCAGTCAGGTTCCTCTCAGAGTACGCTGATAAAATAGGTCCATATTTAGCAATTATATACAACCACTCGCTCACAGAAAGATCCGTACCTAAAGACTGTAAAATTGCTCAAGTCACACCAATACCCAAAAAGAGACGTAGGAGTAATCCGCTGAATTACAAGCCTATATCGTTAACGTCGATTTGGAGTAGGGTTTTGGAACATGTATTGCATTCGAACATTATGAAGTACCTCGAAGAAAACGATTTATTGATATATAGTCAGTACGGATTCAGAAAATATCGTTCTTGTGAAAAACAACTAGCTCTTTATACTCATGAAGTAAGAAGTACTATCGACAGGAGATGTCAAACTGATTCCGTATTTTTAGATTTCCAGAAGGCTTTCGACACCGTTCCTCTTCTTACCAAACTGCGTGCCTACGGAGTATCGCCTCAGTTGTGCGACTGAATTCGTGATTTCCTGTCAGAAATAGACGGAAAGTCATCGAGTAAAACAGAAGTAGTATCCGGCGTTCCCCAAGGAAGTGTTATAGGCCCTCTATTGTTCCTGATCCATATTAACGACATAGCAGACAACCTGAGTAGCCGTTTTAGATTGTTTGCAGATGATGCTGTCATTTACCGTCTTGTAAAGTCATCAGATGATCAAAACGACTTGCAAAATTATTTAGATGAGATATCTGTATGGTGCGAAAAGTGGCAATTGACCCTGACTAAAGAAAAATGTGAAGTTATTCACATGAGTACTAAAAGAAATCAGCTAAATTTCGATTACGGGGTAAGTCAAACAAATCTGAAGGCTGTAAATTCAGCTAAATACTTAGGAATTACAATTACAAATAACCCAAATTGGAACGATCACATAGATAATATTGTGGGTAGAGCAAACCAAAGACTGCGATTCATTGGCAGAACACTTAAAAGGTGTAACAGGTCTACTAAAGAGACTGCTTACACCACACTTGTCCGGCCTATTCTGGAGTATTGCTGTGCGGTGTGGGACCCGCATCAGGTGGGACTGACGGATGACACCGAAAAAGTACAAAGCAGGGCAGCTCGCTTTGTTTTATCGCGAAATAGGGGAGATAGTGTCACAGGCATGATACGTGAATTGGAGTGGCAGTCATTGAAACAAAGGCGTTTTTCGTTGCGACGGGATCTTCTCATGA
Source organism: Schistocerca nitens (assembly GCF_023898315.1). Lineage (NCBI taxonomy): Eukaryota > Metazoa > Arthropoda > Insecta > Orthoptera > Acrididae > Schistocerca > Schistocerca nitens. The sequence goes on along the minus strand of NC_064616.1, from coordinate 664,005,842 downwards.
AATATCAATCACCAGTTTTCTCCTCCGATTGCGAAAACATTCTGTTGATACTCACCTGCATAGGGAGAAATGAACATCACAATAAAATAAGATAAATCAGGGCTGGCACAGAAAAATTTAAGTGCTCGTTTTTCCTGCGTGCCGTTCGAGAGTGTAACGGTAGAGAGATAGCTTGAAGGTGGTTCATTGAACACTCTGCCAGGTACTTTATTGTTAATAGCAGAATAATCACGTAGATGTAGGTGTAGATGTAGATGTAGACAGTCCTCACTTCCGCACTGTTCCTCTAGTGCACGCTATACACAATGCTGTAAACTGTGACCATATCCTTCCGCATTTAGCGTTCTCTTAAGCGCAATAAATCGATCACCGTGACTACAGAAAACACTCTCATACCTTAACACCGCCTGCCCCATACTTCACTACTAACAATACGCATGATGACAGGTAGTTGGCCGGCCGAAGTGGCCGTGCGGTTAAAGGCGCTGCAGTCTGGAACCGCAAGACCGCTACGGTCGCAGGTTCGAATCCTGCCTCGGGCATGGATGTTTGTGATGTCCTTAGGTTAGTTGGGTTTAACTAGTTCTAAGTTCTAGGGGACTAATGACCTCAGCAGTTGAGTCCCATAGTGCTCAGAGCCATTTGAACCATTTTGAACAGGTAGTTGAGCCATTCGCCTACTCAAAACCCTTCCATTGGATTGCCATACGGTATAGCGCGATTCATCACTCCAGATCACTCATTTCCTGTTATCCACTGCCCTAGAGCTCCTATATAATAGGCTGAAACGTCCGCCATGTTTTCCCCAGCTCTCAGCATTCGGCAGTGTTTACGTTGTAGGTTCAAATGGCTCTGAGCACTATGGGACTCAACTGCTGAGGTCACTAGTCCCCTAGAACTTAGAACTAGTTAAACCTAACTAACCTAAGGACATCACAAACATCCATGCCCGAGGCAGGATTCGAACCTGCGACCGTAGCGGTCTTGCGGTTCCAGACTGCAGCGCCTTTAACCGCACGGCCACTTCGGCCGGCTTACGTTGTAGGTGGTAACATATTCACGCGACTTTTACAATGCTTCTTATAAAATATTTCATATTGCAAGTATGAAGTGTACCGAATAGAAATTAATGTGTATATTTAGAATGCCCTTTTCATACAACAGAAAAATTGAAATGTAACATTATACGGCAATTGGCTCGAAACTTACGTAGCTCGAAACTTACGTGGTAGGCCGTAAATTTTAAATGTAATGAGTTAAGAACTCGATACTAATGTCTACAAATATGGCTGTTATGCAGTAACAACCTGTGCCTATTTATTAGTTTTTGCCCGTATATAGGAACTTGCGAAAGTGGTGTTTATTTTTCAATCATAAGTAGGCACTTCAAGAAATGCGACAGTTTTATTGTACAAAGGGAGGGGGGAGTATAGTTTCATGTTACAGTGAAACTAATTTTTATTAATAGTTTCACCCGTCATTTAACCAGTATTCATTTTGTGTACTGCATGATAGGTTAGTATAACTCAGCAAAGAAGCGATAGAGAAGTGTTTCAGCTCTATCTTCTGTCTAGGTGTAATATAAGCAAGTAATACGGGTTCTGAAACAAACACTGCCTAAGTGGACATGTCTGCCGCATCATAAAAGCACTCAAGCCTGTCTCATGCATACCTCCAAGAATAGTAGTTTATGAAACTTCCTGACAGATTAAAACTGTGTACCGGACCGAGACTCGAATTTTGCCTATCGCGGGCAAGTGCTCTACCATCTGAGCTACCCAATCACGACTCACGCCACGTCCTCACAGCTTTAATTCCGCCAGTACTCCGTCTCCTACCTCCCAAACTTCACAGAAGCTCTTCTGCGAACCTGGCAGAACTAGCACTCCTGGAAGAAAGGATATTGTGGAGACAAGGCTTAGCCACAGCCTTGGGGATGTTTCGAGAATTCTGGAAATATCCCTTCAATACACTGTGTACCCCCCCCCCTCCCCCCCCCCCTCCATCCATTTTTAACGGCAACTAAGGCGTATATTCTCGCATGTCAGCAATCGATCACAAAAGTGCTGAATGTCATCAGACGATAAATTGTCCCAAGCGTCTTGAGACATTTGTTGCAGTTCGGCACTGGTTCTTGCAGGCCTTGCTGAGCAAGTAAGTTTCTACTTCATCATGTCCCATACGTGTTCAATTGGCGAGAGATCTGGTGATCTTGTTGGTCAGACCAGTTGTTGTACACCAGGAAGAGCGGCAGCCGTATGTGGATGTGCATTGTACAGCTGAAAAAGCACATCACCTTCCTGTTGAAGAAATGGCAGTAGCAAATGGGATAAGAGCCTGTGCATTGTAGCGGGCACTGTTTAGTTTACCTGCAGAAACACCAAATGTGACCACGAGTTGCAACTGATGGCGCTTCACTCCACGGAGCCAGGCAGGGGATCTGAATGTTGCGGGCGAATGCACTCTGGAATAGACAGCTCGCCTACTTTCATCAATTAAGACAACAGTGGGCCTTTCCATTCTCCAGTCAACTCTTTCACGACACTAGAGTACCCATGCTTGACGGTGTCGCAGTATCAGTGATAGCCTGGCCACTGGCATACGTTATCTTAATCCTGTGGTAAGCAGTCAGTTCACAGTGGTCCCTAGTGACATAAAATCTGCAACATGTACCTGGATTTCGTTCCTGGTTGACGTTCGGTCGACCACGACTGCTCGCATAACGCGTCGATCTTGACGTGCTTTTGTACGTCGCGGACGTCCAGAGACTGGTGGACAAATGTGGGAAAGTTCCACAGACCACTGTTGAAAGCAGCGATACACCACTGACTTTGTTCCGGACATGTGCAGCGTTCTGTCGAGACGTCCACAATGCGACTCTTTTCAAATGGCTTACGCTGTTCAACAAGAGTACGTACTTGTCGGTGAGGCATGACTGCACCCTAGAATGAATGTTGCAAACAGTGTTTACCTGTAAACTCAGGACAATTACTGCTAACAGAGTCAGAACAGAGGGTACACAGACTGGCCTCCTGAGCGCCATCTGATCGCCGATGACGGTGACAAATGAATCACTAACATTACAGCCCTTCAGTGTGCACATATTGTAGCCTGGTGCCACTAAACACAGTCCGTGAGCGTGCTGCATACTTTTTTTCGGCAGTGCATATACATTGCACAACAAAGCTAACGGACCACCTTTTAGATACCGTGTAAGTGTCTCAACTTGCGACGCATAAGTTTGGAATTTGGCTTAATGGTGCAAAAGCGTAGCGCCCTGCAACGTCACCCTCGGCCTCGACGACATTTCAAACAGCATGGTGCCGAACATGCAAAAAAAAGGCCAGAGCTCAGAAGTTCATGTGAGATTTAATGTGCGTTAATGATGGTGCATTGGCACCATTTTTCACCACAATTCTGCCAACGCCATCGTGGACGTGTCACACGATGGGAAGATCGTCACGCCCCCTGTTACCCACATTTTATCCCTTCTTTTGACGCCACTGCGACGGGGTCAGAACCACGACACCCGCCGGCCGGAGTGGCCGTGCGGTTCTAGGCGCTACAGTGTGGAACAGGGCGACCCCTACGGTCGCAGGTTCGAATCCTGCCTCGGGCATGGATGTGTGTGATGTCCTTAGGTTAGTTAGGTTTAATTAATTCTAAGTTCTAGGCGACTGATGACCTCAGAAGTTAAGTCGCATAGTGCTCAGAGCCATTTGAACCACGACACCCAGCCTTAAAATCACGCGGTTTTTTATGGGTGCCTGAGGAAAACATGTTGTGCTCTTTAATAATGTATCACTACAGAGACTTGGACAACCATTCGGCTGACTGATATTCCACTGCTGCTCTAGTGCCTGAGGGCAGGCAACCCCACCTAATGGGTTGCCAGTCATCAGGCAATAGGAGCAATAGGACAGTAGTGAGGTACCACTCCGCTGAATGGGTGTCGGATTATCTGTGTAGATAAATTTTTAAAGCGCTCAACAAAGGTGTTGCCGTACTGGAAGATCCTAAAGGGACCCTTCGCCGTTCTGTCCACACATATGTCAATGTTACACTCACAGCCCCCCTCCTCCCACGCTGGAATAGCTTAAACACCCTTTGCTGCTTCGACTGAACGGTCCTTAGTGACTCCATCCTGTATACCAGGGCAAAAAATTGCCGTTGCACTACACTCCAAACGGGTAAGACCACTTCAAAAATGGTTCAAATGGCTCTGAGCACTATGGGACTTAACATCTGAGGTCATCAGTCCTCTAGAACTTAGAACTACTTAAACCTAACTAACCTAAGGACATCACACACATCCATGCCCGAGGCAGGATTCGAACCTGCTACCGTAGGTCGCGCGGTTCCAGACTGAAGCACCTTGAACTGCTCGGCCACATCGTCCGGCTAAGACCACTTCAATTGGGTTGTAGACCTAAGATGTCATTAAAGTAGGGCTGAATCGTGCGAAGGTGTCATCAGCGTTGAACGTTGTTAATTACGTCGTCCTTTTTCTCATTGCTCTACGAACTGTCGTTTTTGATCGCGAAATGTGTGGGAATCAACGGCTCAAATGAAGGCGTGGTTTCATTGAAGTCTTTTATGCCACCTCCTGAGAGTTTTTTGGGTTGATTCTGAGCGGCGATATGTCTGAAATGTTTTCCTCGGCCACCCGTAAGAAAACCGCGTTTGATATTACTGGGCTGTCCCCAAACACGACGTCCGCCATTATTAGTGTATAAACAGATCTGCGTTTCGTCCGTAACCAATTCCCGACACCAATCCAGGACCGTCCATTCTGTATGATGTCTTACCCATCTGTAACCGAGTCCATGGCGTTGTGTACAACGTGGTGTTCGTCATGGTCGTCGGGGAAGGGGATTTGCTTTATCCAATCGTCTGCTAACAGTTGGATGCGGTTACAGGACGCCCTGTAGCCTGTTCTTTCGCCAAAATCAGTTCTTGAGCATTCAGCCCACGGTTTATTTGACTCAAAAGTCGTAGATATCGACCATCCTGTTCACCTGTCGCACGTGAACGGCCCGCCCGGTGTAAGTCCTCAACTCTAGCTGTCAATTGGAAGCGATTCAATGTGCGCACTTCACTTTGCCTCCGGTGCACACGTTGACTAACTTCCTTCGTTGACAAGCCTTCTGCTCGTAAAGTGATAATGCGGACCCGACCATTGGTCATGATTCTCCTTTGTAGCATGATATATGTTGACTCTACTGATGTATATACGTCTGTAATGCGCACCTAGTGCTGCTTTACTTTCAATTGGAATGCTGAGTGCGTACTGCCCATAAGTAGCGCTCGTCGTAACTGCGTGTATGTTTACAAGTAACGTCATGGGCGTATTAGTCGACCACAATATTATTGCACCTGGGACTGAGGGCCCTTCGGTCGGCTTACTGTGTTTTTATCGTGATATTTTACGAGAACACGCTGAAACACTTGACGGTATCTGCAGAATTATCTTGAAATTATTTACAATGCGATGCCTTTTCCTTACTCACTTCTGTACTTGTTTACTGTAACGTCACAGCGTGTTTCCTGCAGTCCGCCCCGACAGCTCAGTGAAAGCCGGCACGGTAGCTCAGCGTGTTCTGTTCGGTCAGAGGGTTACGTGCCCTCTGTAATAAAAAAACTGAGTTAATCGATCAACAACGAACTTCCATGGATGTCTTACGACGTCCGCCCCGAGCAGATGCAACGAACAAAATAAGATGAAAAAAAAAAAAAGTGGTCAGCGCGGCGGTCTGTCACGCCAAGGGGCACGGGTTCGATTCCTGGCTGGGTCGGAGATTTTTTCCGCTCAGGGACTGGGTGTTGTGTTGTCCTCATTATCATTTCATCATCATCAGTGGAAGGCATCGGGTAACCACCGCTGGAATCACTTCCCTAGACGCTCATGTGGTGGACCTCTCTGACGGGGCTTCCCCCATGACCAGACCTGCCGTAAGGCAGAACACAAAGGTAAAAAGAAAGTTTTCTACAACAGCCACGGGAGACCAAGAGCAGTAATATCGTGGTCGGTTAATACTTCAGATCGGTACAGGAACAGTCACAATAGCAACACAACTGCACGACGTATCGGGGTGATGTAAAACCATGCGGCAGTCAGTCTTGCGGTTGGTAAACGTCATAATGATTAGGCTCTTCGTTTATATAAGTAAAGTTCAAGGGATGGTAGATAGAAAAACTATGAAATTATTTTGGCAGTACTCTAACGTCAGAATAAAACAAAATTTAAGCTGATGTTCAAAAAGGTGGTGTGAATAATAAATACGTAAAACAGGTCATTTTGTCCATGGTTAGAAAGATGCAAGTGACAATGATGATAGTCGTGATGATGATGATAATGATGATATTTATGTGTGACGGCAAAACTGTAAAGCCGTCGAATGTTCATCAGAAGACAGATGTACTAGTGGAACACCAGCTTCGCACTGCCTCCGAGTTGCTGCGAATGCGTGTCGGGCACGGTGACAACGTCAGGTCGGCAGACGGATATCTGATATCCGGGCTTTGCGGCTGTCGCTTGGGACGTGGCGAGTGGTGTAGGAGAACAGAGAGACAGCCCTTCTCAAAGAAACGTCAATGGGGCACAAGAATGTACATATGTCGTTGTGTTTCCAGAACGAATATTCACCCTACAGATTTGAAACTTACTGGCAGGTTAAAAACTGTGTGTCGGACCAGGACTCGAACCTGGGACTTTTGTCTTTCTCGGGAAAGTGCTCTACCGACTGAGCTATCCAGCCACGACTCACGACAGGTGATTTATTCACTTCAAATTACGTCCGGCACACAATATTTTAATTTTCCAGGAAGTTTCTACTGGATTGTTGTTCATCTGTTGGCTTTTACTGCCTGAACCAGGAAAGGGCGATTTTTGTCATTCACAATTCATTCACCAAAACAACTGAATCTTGCTACTGCGGTTTTACGTGAGTCGAGGCACTCACAGTAGACATTTTAGACTGTGATCCTAGAAAATCCAGTGACTACACAACTTTGTAGAATGAGTGCTACTTGTATCTAACCGATATTCGATCAATTGGCCTTGTTCAAATGTGCTTAGATTTCTTGCCTAGTTCATCCTAGAAAAAGGCACTTG